>NC_081320.1:73936268-74240623 GCF_026419965.1 Kogia breviceps | reverse complement strand
TGCGCCACCAGGGAAGCCCCACAAAACCATGTTCTTAAACAAGAAGATTCTGCATTACAATGATTTTATTTCTCCCTAAATTAGTATTTTGAAATTATGCAAGCCCAATTAAAATACCAATACAATGTTTTTAAAAGACATCATACATGATGAGTCTAAAGTATATATGGAAAAATAAACAAGAATAAAAAAATTATTTTAATGCTCTAAAATATTTTAAAACATGATTTATAGTCACCTAAAAAGTGGTATTTAATGCACAAACAGACCTATCTATAGCATAGACAATCCAAAAACAAACCCAAATACATACAGGAATTTAGTATAAACTAAAGGTGACACTGCACATCATTGGGGAAAATGTAAATTATTCAATAAATGTTGATGGGTAGCCATCTAGAAATTATTTCTCACATCAAAACAAATGCCAAAAGGATCAAAAAATTTAAAGGAACCCCAAAGTACTAGAAGAAAAGGTAGAGTTTGTTTTTAATAATCTCAGGGTTAGGAATGTCTTTTTGAAAATAAGACAAAACCCAAAGTCATAAAAGACTAATAAATTTCACCTCAAAAAGAAAATATTTATACATGGTAATTTAAAAGTTGCTGAAAACCTATCATGAGAAATAAGACAGCTCTTTTTTGACAAATATCAAAACAAAATCAGAAAAGTAGTATCACAAGTTTGCTTTTCTTGATGTATAAAGAGCACCTACAAATTAATAAGAAAAAGATCGACAACTCAACAGAAAAAAACACTAAGAACATGTTGATTGAAAGGAAATAAAAAGGCTCAAACACATTAAAAAGATGTTCAGTCTCACAAGAGAAATGCCAACTAAAATTGTAATCACATTTCCCCCTTTCCATCAGATTAATAAAGTTCAGTAACTTGATAATACAATATATTGGGGAAA
The DNA here is from genome assembly GCF_026419965.1 of Kogia breviceps. Lineage (NCBI taxonomy): Eukaryota > Metazoa > Chordata > Mammalia > Artiodactyla > Physeteridae > Kogia > Kogia breviceps. Next base: position 74,239,706 of record NC_081320.1, on the reverse strand, counting down.
ATGCATTCGTATGTTGGCTGTGGTGGTGTTAATCAGTTTCACCACTACTGTGGACAACTTGGCAATATCTGTCAATTTTGTAAATTCATATACTCTTTTTCAAAAATTAATTATTTATTTATTTTTGACTGTTGGGTCTTCGCTGCTTCGTGTGGGCTTTCTCTAGGTGCAGTGAGCAAGGACTACTCTTCGTTGAGGTGTGTGGGCTTCTTACTGCAGTGGCTTCTCTTCTTGTGGAGCACAGGCTCTAGGTGCATGGGCTTCAGCAGTTGTGGCACGTGGGCTCAGTAGTTGTGGCTACCAGGCTTCAGAGCGCAGGCTCAGTAGTTGTGGTGCACAGGCTTAGGTGCTCCGCAGCATGTGGGATCTTCCCGGACCTGGGTTCAAACCTGTGTCCCCTGAATTGGCAGGTGGATTCTTAATCACTGTGCCACCAGGGAAGTCTTGGTAAATGCATATATACTCTTTACCCAGCAATTCTAATACTAGACTGTTATCCTTCCAATATATTTGTACATATGTGAAATGATATACTGAAAAAATACAGACAAGAATATATGTATAATCCAAATGTCCACCTACAGAGAACTAGTTAAATAAATTATAAATACAATTGGGAAAAAATTAGGTCCTTAACTAAGACCTACAAGAACAGAGGAAGAAAAAGTCAATTTCTTACATTTTTCCCCCCGGAAACTCTACTGAGAAAGTTAGAAACAAACGTCTTAAAACACATGTTCTTACATGTGTAAGAAGAAAGCTAATTCTTTCTGTAAAAACAACCTGAAAATACCATATTCTAATGCATATATATGGAATCTAAGAAAAAAAATGGTACTGATGAACCTAGTTGCAGGGCAGGAATAAAGATGTAGACATAGAGAATGGACTTGAGGACAGGGGGTGGAAGGGGGAAGCTGGGGCAAAGTGAGAGTAGCATCAACATATATACACTACCGAATGTAAAATAGTTAGCTAGTGGGAAGCAGCAGCATAGAACAGGTAGATCAGCTTGGTGCTCTGTGATGACCTAGAGGCTGGGATAGGGAGGATGGGAGGGAGCTCAAGATGGAGGGGATATGGGGACATATGCATGCATATGGCTGATTCACTTTGGTGTACAACAGAAACTAACACAGTACTGTGAAATAATTATACTCCAATAAAGATCTATTTAAAAAAATAACAACCTGAGTCTAAAACATAGTAGCTGGTATAAATCCTTCCTTTTGAGAATAAAGATTAAGTCCCAGGTACAGATTCTCCTAATATGGCAGGATACTGTTTTCTGAATTGGACTGTTTAATTGCAAAGGCAGGGGAGGGGGGTGGACAGAAGGGAAGAAAAGACTGAAAGGAAGAATAAAAGGGTAGGAAGAAAAAAGGAAAGAAATAAAGAAAGAAAAGAAGAAAAATAGAAGGAAAAGTGGGATACATCTATAGAAAGGGATACTATGCAGTTGTTACAACGGAGATAGCTCTAAATATATTGATAATGATATTTAAGATAGATTAAGTGAAAAAAAGAAGACAGACATTTCATGTAGTTTGCAACAATTTGGTTTTGGAAAAAAAAAATGGTAAACATACCATTATGCTTCTGTGCATAGGTAATAACTCTGGAATGATTCAGAAGTATGTAGTAAATGTGAATGTCTCCAAAGAAAGCAACTGGGTGGCTGAGAGGGAGAGGAACAGGAGTTAAACCTACCTTTAAATGTACACGTCACCCTTTATACCTGCTGAATGCTGTACCATAGGCATGTTGCTACACTTAAAAGACTCTTAACTGAAGAACTTAAAGACTTAAAGCCAAACAAAACTCGTTCACCACATATGGCACTATAAGCCACCATCTGTAGACCCTGTCTTGGATGTTTCAATCCAAATTCATTATTTCTACAAAGGAGAAAAAAGAAGCTCCAAGAGATTAAATGGTGTATCCCTAAAGGGGACAGCATTCTCACAAATGAACTAAGGTGATAGTCCAAGACCATGAATGAATCACCACTTAGAAACACAAGGCACACCCCCAGTGTAGTGGGGGTATTAGCAACAAGGACATGACAGAAAATACAAGGCCCAAAAGGCTCCTTAAAAGTTCTCCCTGAACATTACCGCAACAAAATTCCTTCTGAAATAAAACAGACAGGTCTCTAGTTACCAAATATATTCCTAGCCTCCAGTATTAACCAGTAATATGGAATAGTGATGAATTCAGCTATTTACTTTTTTCTTTTATTGGTATACTTCTCCATGAAGCTACAGTTTGACCACAATTTTTTAGAAAACTTGCATCAGCCTACACTGTCACCTCAACATTCTCACAGATTAAAGTCTCCTAAACTTTCTAGGATTCCAGGAACAAAAGTGAGATTGAGACATACAACTGAAATCTTAAGAAAAAATTAGAAAAACTAAAAATTCAATCTGATCAAGTAGATAAGCTATGAAAATAGCTTTGAAGTATTACAAATAAAATATTTTTTAAAATTTTAAGTCATCATTCTTCCATTTATCTCTCCTAGTAAAGCTAATGGTGATGGTACATATTTTTGAAAAGAAAAGTTTGGAATTATCTTCAAGGAAAATAAACGTTAAAAATTTCATAAGTTTTTTATATTATGTACCTACAGTTAGGCCTCCAATTTCCTAACCATTAGAAATAAAATAGATGAAAACAATAGTAACTAGATATTTTACAATTTAAGCCTACATGGAAAACAGGAAATTTATTTACCTTTATTATTTTCAATTCTAACTTATCAAAAGGATATATATAAGGAATATAAGTCTGCTATATCTAAGCAGGTTTACCTGCAAACATGGGAATATCTAATAATTAAATTATTTTAAATGTATCTTTTAGTTTTTTGAAACCATTTAAACTATCTTGTACTCTCAAATTTTAAAGGGTTAAAATTTAAAACGAAAATCACTGAAAAGGACATTCACAGAAAGATAGACAAGATGAAAAGGCAGAGGGCTATGTATCAGATGAAGGAACAAGATAAAACCCCAAAAAAACAACTAAATGAAGTGGAGATAGGCAACCATCCAGAAAAGAAATTCAGAATAATGATAGTGAAGATGATCCAGGACCTCGGAAAAAGAATGGAGGCAAAGATCGAGAAGATGCAAGAAATGTTTAACAAAGACCCAGAAGAATGAAAGAACAAACAAACAGAGATGAACAATACAATAACTAAAATGAAATATACAGTAGAAGGAATCAATAGCAGAATAACTGAGGCAGAAGAACAGGTAAGTGACCTGGAAGACAGAATGATGGAATTCACTGCTGCGGAACAGAATAAAGAAAAAAGAATGAAAAGAAATGAAGACAACCTAAGAGACCTCTAGGACAACATTAAACACAACATTCACATTATAGGCATCCCAGAAAGAGAAGAGGGAGAGAAAGGACTCGAGAAAATATTTGAAGAGATTATAGTCGAAAACTTCCCTAACATGGGAAAGGAAATAGCCACCCAAATCCAGGAAGCGCAGCGAGACCCATACAGGATTAACCCAAGGAGAAACACGCCGAGAAACATGGTAATCAAATTGGCAAAAATTAAACACAAAATAAAATTACTGAAAACAGCAAGGGAAAAATGACAAATAAAATATAAGGGAACTCCCATAATGTTAACAGCTGATTTCTCAGCAGAAATTCTACAAGCCAGAAGGGAGTGACATGATATACTTAAAGTGCTGAAAGGGAAGAACCTACAACCAAGATTATCTATCCGGCAAGGATCTCATTCAGATTCGATGGAGAAATCAAAAGCTTTACAGACAAGCAAAAGCTAAGAGAATTCAGCACCACCAAACCAGCTCTACAACAAATGCTAAAGGAACTTCTCTAAGTGGGAAACACAAGAGAAGAAAAGGACCTACAAAAACAAACCCAAAACAATTAAGAAAATGGTCATAGGAACATACATACCGATAATTACCTTAAATATGAATGGAATAAATGCTCCAACCAAAAGACACAGGCTGGCTGAATGGATACAGAAAAAAGACCCATATATATGCTGTCTACAAGAGACCCACTTCAGACTTAGGGACACATACAGACTGAAAGTGAGGGGATGGAAAAAGATATCCCATGCAAATGGAAATCAAAAGAAAGCTGGAGTAGCAATACTCATATCAGATAAAATAGGCTTTAAAATAAAGTGTTACAAGAGACAAGGAAGGACACTACATAATGATCAAGGGATCAATCCAAGAAGAAGATATAACAATTATAAATATATATGCACCCAACACAGGAGCACCTCAATACATAAGGCAACTGCTAACAACTATAAAAGAGGAAATCGACAGTAACACAATAATAGTGGGGGACTTTAACACCTCACTTACACCAATGGACAGATCATCCAAAATGAAAATAACTAAGGAAACAGAAGCTTTAAATGACACAAGAGACCAGATAAATTTAATTGATATTTATAGGACATTCCATCCAAAAACAGCAGAGTGCACTTTCTTCTCAAGTGCGCACGGAACATTCTCCAGGATAGATCACATCTTGGGTCACAAATCAAGCCTCAGTAAATTTAAGAAAATTGAAATCATATCAAGCATCTTTTCTGACCACAAAACTATGAGATTAGAGATCAATTACAGGGAAAAAACCGTAAAAAACACAAACACATGGAGGCTAAACAGTACGTTACTAAATAACCAAGAGATCACTGAAGAAATCAATGAGGAAATCAGAAAATACCTAGAGACAAATGACAATGAAAACACGACAATCCAAAACCCATGGGATGCAGCAAAAGCAGTTCTAAGAGGGAAGTTTATAGCTATAGAAGCCTACCTCAAGAAACAAGGAAAATCTCAAATAAACAATCTAACCTTACACCTAAAGGAACTAGAGAAAGAAGAACAAACAAAACCCAAAGTTAGCAGAAGGAAAGAAATCATAAAGTTCAGAGCAGAAATAAATGAAATAGAAACAAAGAAAACAACAGCAAAGATCAATAAAACTAAAAGCTGGTTCTTTGAGAAGAAAGCAAAATTGATAAACGTTTAGCCAGACTCATCAAGAAAAAGAGGGAGAGGACTCAAATCAATAAAATTAGAAACGAAAAAGGAGAAGTTACAACAGATACTGCAGAAATACAAAGCATCCTAAGAGACTACTACAAGCAACTCTATACCAATAAAATGGACAACCTGAAAGAAATGGACAAATTCTTAGAAATGTATAACCTTCCAAGACAGAACCATGAAGAAACAGAAAATATGAAAAGACCAATCACAAGTAATGAAATTGAAACTGTGATTTAAAATCTTCCTACAGGGCTTCCCTGGTGGCACAGTGGTTGAGAGTCTGCCTGCCGATGCAGGGGACATGGGTTCGTGCCCTGGTCCAGGAAGATCCCACATGCTGTGGAGCAGCTAGGCCCGTGAGCCATGGCCGCTGAGCCTGTGCGTCCGGAGCCTGTGCTCCGCAACGGGAGAGGCCACAACAGTGAGAGGCCCGTGTACCACAAAACAAAAAAAAAATCTTCCAACAAACAAAAGTCCAGGACCACATGTCTTCACAGGTGAATTCTATCAAACATTTAGAGAAGAGCTAACACCATCCTTCTCAAACTCTTCCAAAAAATTGCAGAGGAAGGAAAACTCCCAAACTCATTCTACGTGGCCATCATCACCCTGATACTAAAACCAGATAAAGATACTACAAAAAAAAAGAAAATTACAGACCAATATCACTGAAGAATATAGATGCAAAAATCATCAACAAAATACTAGCAAACAAAATCACTGAAAAGTATATTTAAAAAGAAAAGTACATAAAATATTAGTCTGGGTTGGATATTTTTCAGTTGTTTTTCTGTCATCTGCTATGGGAGAGAACGAGCACTCACTTTTACAAAAATCTATAATAAAGTGCCAGAAAACAACGAATTTAAGGTTCTGTCAATTGAGCACAAACTCACAAATAACAAGAGAAATCCATGAAAAGCAAAAGTCAATAAAATAGTTTACTTAACCTAAGGAAGAGCATACAGTGAAATTTCAATTATCTGCTTTATATCTTAATGTCTTCTATAAACTATACCTATTTCCTCTGAAAAGCTTTGGATTACATTATTTTCTTGCATCTAGGCTGCTAGTTGTTTTTCTCTGGGCACACAATCATTGCCTCTAGCTAGCTTTCTCTCCTAAAGACAGTGTCTTCACTTGGCAGCATCAAACTTCAGCATCAGAATCACCTAGAGGGGCTTCCCTGGTGGCTCAATGGTTGAGAATCCGCCTGCCAATGCAGGGGACATGGGTTTGAGCCCTGGTCTGGGAAGATCCCACATGCTGCGGAGCAACTAAGCCCATGAACCACAACTACTGAGCCTGCGCTCTAGAGCAATGAGCCACAACTACTGACCCCGTGTACCACAACTACTGAAGCCCACGCACCTAGAGCCCATGCCCCACAACAAGAGAAGACACCGCAATGAGAAGTCTGCACACCGCAATGAAGAATAGCCCCCCCTCACTGCAACTAGAGAAAGCCCACACGCAGCAACGAAGACCCAATGTGGCCAAAAATAAATAAATAAATAACATAACACAACTAACATAACATAACATAACAAGACAGAATAGCCCCTTGCTAAGGAGCATTAAACAACTTTTTAAAAGATATAAACCCACAAGATCAAAGAGAACATACAGAGGCAACAGGAGTCAAGGGATGATAAATATTTAGAAGGTGGAAAACAGATGAAGAAAGAGTACTAACTCAGCAGCTCAGAAACCTAAGTACCTGCAGAGGGAGCTCAATGAGAAGCTAGTAGATTTTCCCCAAAGCACCTTCAAAAGCTCAGAAATTAAGAGGCATGAGATATACAGATGGGGCAGGTGTGTCACAGGGGGGAAGGTTAAAAGTATATGAAGTGCAGTCAAACCTACAGGAACCCACCTCTACTCCCTGAAATAAAACAACTACTTCTCACCCACCTCCCCAAGATACTAGACATTTAGCCTCTGAAGAAATGTAAACAGAGAGGTCTTGACCCGGAATGCCAGGAATAGTAGAAGGCAAGAATGAGGCGGTGACAAAAAGAACAAAACAAAACAGGATGACTAAGTGAAAGCTTTAAAAGGTAAGGTCTATAATCTACTTCCCTAGCCAGGTTCCATCTACCTCTGCAGCTAGGCTCTCTCTCCAAGGCAGATGATTAGAATACCATTTTCTAGAAAACTGAATAAACTCAGAGAAAAAACCTTAAATGCCATTTAAGTATGACATTCAGGGGTCTTTCAACAAAAAAACCATTTCACCTAAATCAGATCATCCTTCAGTGAAGGCCTGATCATCCTGTAGTGAAGCCTCCATGTCAGACAGCTAGTCTAGAAATAGAGGACTTCCCACCAGTATATGAGTGCCACACTCTCAAAAAAGGTCCACCTTGACATTTGAGAAAAGGCTCCATCCAATAAGATATAAAGACAAAAACATGAGGATTAAAAGGAACACAGGGGCTTCCCTGGAGGCACAGTGGTTAAGAATCCACCTGCCACTGCAGGGGACGCGGGTCCGAGCCCTGGTCCGGGAATATCCCACATGCTGCAGAGCAACTAAGCCCGTGCACCACAACTACTGAACCTGCACTTTAGAGCCCGCGAGCCACAACTACTGAAGCCTGCATGCCACAACTACTGAAGCCTGTGCACCTAGAGCCCATGCTCTGCAACAAGAGAAGCCACCACAGTGAGAAGCCCTCGCATCACAACGAAGAGTAGCCCCTGCTTGCCGCAACTAGAGAAAGTCTGTGCACAGCAACGAAGACCCAATGCAGCCAATAAATAAATAAATAAATAGAATAAATAGAATAAATAAAAATAAATAAATAAAATCCACCCACCCATTTATTCCATGCTTACCATGTAACGAAACTGTGCTGGGGTGGACACAGTCCTACAGACAGTCCATTTTTTCACAGAGCTTATAATCTACATAAAATACTGTTTTTTTTAAGGAGTAGTTTTTTATATTCTTATAAATATAGCATAAGCCTTTATAACTTCTGAAGAAATTATTATAATCAGAGTTAAGATACATGTAGTAAACTATTCAATTGCAAGAAAATTTGCATAATGATATGATATGTGTGATAAGATATGCGCAGTGGCTGAGAGTCTGCCTGCCAATGCAGGGCACGTGGGTTCGTGCCCCGGTCTGGGAAGATCCCACATGCTGCGAAGCGGCTGGGCCCGTGAGCCATGGCCGCTGAGCCTGCACATCCGGATCCTGTGCTCTGCAGCGGGAGAGGCCACAACAGTGAGAGGCCCGTGTACCGCAAAAAAAAAAAAGATATGCTACAAAGGAAAAGTAATAGAAAATATAAATAAAAGAAATAACTTTAAAAAATCTACCTTTAAAAAAAAGATCAATATTAATCAATACAATAACCAGGTTCTACTTAAAAACAAATGAGAGACTGATGAAGAGCCATGAGACTTATACAGATGATAAATCACTACACGGAAAACTGAAGAGCCTAAATAGTAATAAGAAATACAAATTATCACAGTTTTAAATATTAACAATTGGTAAGATGTGTGAAGATTTTTGTGTACTCTTTGTGGAACTTTCCTATAAGTTTGAATTTTTTTTTAAAGTTTTGTCCCATAAATTTTTTAAAAAGTTTTATCCCTGATGTATCCCATATATACCTGTTAAATTAAAAAGGTAAATTAAGTGATAAAACCCAATGTTCACAAGCAGACGAATTACAGATATATCTTTATATGGATGGTAGCAACGCAAATTAGTTAAATTTCTTTTGCAAAAGGGAGCTGACAAAGCTACCCACATACTCTATGATTTGGCAATTTTGCTTTTAGATATACAAAACAAGAGAACACCAGCCCTTTCCTCCACACTGTCCAAAAAGAAAGTAATGTGCAAAGCTATTGAGATACACTCTAATTTTGCTTTTATTTATGTCATTTGAATTATTTCCTTCTAATTTCCCCTTCAATCCATTTCTCTACATAGATGGAATCATGGTGCAAAATTTTATAGCTTACTTTTTGTCAAGAAACCATTGCAGCAGATCTTGTGGAATGGCTATTCAAAACACACATTCCTAATCCCTTTTTTACCTAGCTTGTAACTTCCCACTATAGAATCTGGAAAGCCAAATGACTGCTTTCCTAGATTCTGTTATAGTCACTCATATCCAAGTGACCAATGAGATGTCTGCTGGGGATGGAAAGAAGGTACTTCTGGGGAAAGTTTATCATTCACTGATAAAGGAGACTCACTCCAAAACAAACAAACAAACAAACAAAAAACCACAAACAAATCTTTTTGCTGCTTTTCACTGTGGTCTTGATGTCTCTAACTATAGCAATCTTGTAGTCATAATGTAACAAGAAGGAAGGCAATAAGCCCGCACACTGAAGGTGAAAGACGGCAGAGGAGAATAGAAAAAGTTTATGTCCTCACTGTACCAGCTTATGTCAGACAAAAAGACTACCCACCACCAGACTTGTGAGAAACATTATCTTTAGTTGTTATGTCACTGTTAACAGGGTTTACCTGCAGCCAAAAGCATTCCTAAATGATACTAGTTTCACTAGTTTAACATTTATATATAATTTTTCACTATTACGAAATAAATTGCCAATGAATGATCTCCATGTATACGCATTTTTAAGGCAATTTTTTGTTTACTTCTCTGGGATAGACTACGACAAATAGAATTACTAGGTCAAAGTTTAACTGTTTCCTTATAGATACTAACCAGCTGACAATACAAACAACGTTTGACAGTAAAGTTTAATACATCTTCCCTAGCATTGAGTGTTATCATTGATTTTAAAAATTCATAGACAGGGACTTCCCTGGTTGCGCAGTGGTTAGGAATCTGCCTGCCAGTGCAGGGGACATGGGTTTGAGCCCTGGTGCAGGAAGATCCCACGTGCTGTGGAGCAACTAGGCCCGTGCACCACGACTACTGAGCCTGCGCTCTAGAGCCCGCGAGCCACAACTACTGAAGGCCACACGCCTGGAGCCCGTGCTCCACAACAAGAGAAGCGACCGCAATGAGAAGCCCACATACCACAACAAAGAGTAGCCCTCGCTCGCCGCAACTAGAGAAAGCCTGTGCGCAGCAACGAAGACCCAACACAGCAAGAAAGGAAGGAAGGAAGGATGATTCATAGACAGAAAATGGTACCTCATTGTTTTAATGTATATTTCTTTGATGATAATTATTAATATGGACCATTTTGCCATATGTTGACCATTGTCCTATAACAAAGCCATCCAAACTCATAAAGAGGTCAGTTAGATAAGCTATATCTTGTTTGCTTTTTAAAAATATTCTTCCTATTAAAAATACTGTAAAATGGAAAAAAAATTCAAACTTTATATAAAGATATACAGGAACAACCAACAGATCACTCCTTTACCCCCATTCCATTACCTAGAGATAACCAATGTGAACAGTTAGCTGAAGTCCCTTCTGAACTTTCCTGTATGCAGAAGTAGAAAGATAAGCAAAAATAACATCTGTTTTGGTTACATAATTACTAAAAATAAGTATAAGGATTTATACATGTATGAAAATATATAAAATTAATAAACCAAACTTTTATTGAGCTCTTCCTATGTTATATTGTTCTGAATAAGTGTTTTATAACTCATTTCATTGTCACACAAACAAAAACAAAATAGTTAAAATAACTATGTACAAACCCATCATATTTAAAACATAAATGTGTACACTAACAGAGATCTGAAGAAAACATAGATGCTAGAGTTAAGTTTTTATTAAGACATTTTACCTTATATGTAAATAATATACAAAGGCAATAAAGATATAATGAAAAGAGCTTGTCAGGAAGGAGGGTAAGACTGAAATATAAGTTTACATGTTATTGATTTTACTGTTAAGGTGGGCATTCCATGTAGGTGGTAGGTAACACAAGGCTAGAATTTCCAGACTAGACATATATTTGGTAATCTTGGTTTTCATATACACACAAAACCATAACATTTCCCAAAACAATTAAAGTAGCTACAAGAGTATGTGTATATATATTCCTTTTATTAATTTTTAAAAATAAGATCCAGAAAAGATGCCTTTTTAAAATTAAATCCATTACATAAAACAATGCCTGTTATTTTAAGTGATGTTCCTAATACAAATACAAATCCAATGACTTCATCTTAGCCTACTTTACAAGTATTAGATTTATTTAGCTTTAATAAATAAAACTATCATTCTGTTTCCTGTTAAAACTGTAACACTAATCTGAAAAATTACCAAAAATAAATTATAGGAAAAAAGAAAACTAATCCTGCTTGTGACTACAGATAGAAGGTGATCTCAATAAATGAAGAGACGGACATTCCATGCTCTTACAAAGGATATAAACAAGCAAATTAGAGAAGAGGAAACCCAAAAGGCTAACAAATTTCGGAAGAGATGCTTAATCTCAGTTATAACCAGAAAAATACAAATTAATATAAATAGGAGCTATAACTTCACATTTATCAGACTAGCAAGAATAAGAACTCTAGATAATGCCAAGTGTTAACAGCAATGTGCAAGCATGCACTGCTAGTGGAAACATAGACAAGGGCAATCAGTCTGGAAACCAATCAGCAAATTACTTAAATTAAGTTTACATATACCCAACAAACCAGTAATTCCATTACCCATTAATATGTCAGAAATTCTCAAACAGTTAAAAGTAATGGCTTTCATGTCCATAAAATATCACAGATGAATCTTTTTAAAAAGTAAGAGAAAATTATACAATTTGATTTTTGTAAACTAAAAAATACATGCACAGGAAAAACAATAATATTTTACAAATATACATTTAAAAAATGGAAGGAGAATATGAGAGGAATGGAGATAAAAATGGATAAGTAAATTAAAGAAGAGAGGGACTGGGTGCGGACCAATGATAATAATGTGTAATGAACTGAAAAGTATGAGAACTCAACCCTCTGCACCTGAGTTTAAAGCAAGATTACCAAAAATAATGACTTTAAGAATACAGAAACAAAAATCTTAAATCCTAAATAAAATATAAACAAATCAAATACATCAATATATCAAAAGAAAAAATACTCCACAACCAGGCTTATGCCATTAGTAAGATAAGTGAGAAAAAATAACATATTATCTTAGGAGATGCAAAAAATCAATTAACAGAATTTATTATCTATTTCTGTTAACAACTCCTAGAAAACTAAGAAGAAACTTCCTTAACATGCTAGACAGTAATTTTTATTTTTTTATTTTTTATAAATTTATTTATTTATTTTTGGCTGCATTGGGTCTTCATTGCTGCATGTGGGCTTTCTCTAATTGCAGTGAGCGGGGGCCACTCTTTGTTGCTGTGCACGGGCTTCTCATCGCAGTGGCTCCTCTTGGTGCCGAGCACAGGCTCTAGGCGTGCGGGCTTCAGTAGTTGTGGCACACGATCTCAGTAGTTGTGGCTCCCAGGCTCTAGAACACCAGCTCAGTAGTTGTGGCGCACAGGCTTAGCTGCTCCGTGGCATGTGGGATCTTCCCAGACCAGGGCTTGAACCCCTGTCCCCTGCATTGGCAGGCGGATTCTCAACCACTGCGCCACCAGGGAAGCCCTAGATAGTAATTTTTAGAAACCACTAACAAATACCACACTTAACAGCTACACTGTTTCCATTTAATTTTTTTTTAAGTTTTTTTTTTTTAAAGGAACAAAAGGAGACTCTCCAGCACCACTATCATAATATAAAGTTCTGGGATTGATAACCAGTACTGGAAAAAAGGAGGAATAAATATTGGAAATAGTTACACTTGGCTTTTCTAGCTAAATAACCAAACATCAGAAAGAATAAGGTATTTCTGCAAGGTAACTAGATGACTTTGCACACACAAGCACAGCTTTCCCACATATTGGAAATAACCAGTTAGAAATATAATGGAAAAAGAATCCCACTCACAAAAGTAATAAAACCTATAAATTCTTAAGTTTATTCCTAGGTATTTTAAGTACAAGATATCTCTGCTTAAGGAAAGAGAGAAATCTTAGTTGGAAAAACTTAAAATGTACAGATGCAATTATTGCCAAGGCAAATGCTAGTTCAATAAAAAATCCAACTGTGTGTGTTTATATATGTATATACATAAAATTCTGGAGGGACACACATTAGATTGTTAGTAGAATTTACGTCTAAACAGATTTGCGACAAGGATTGGAGAGGAAGGAGTACTATCTACTTTTTATCTTTCTATATATTTCTTGTGTTTTGAATATACAGCTATTCTTATTTTATTTATTTATTTATTAAATTTTATTTACTTATTTATTTTATTTTTGGCTGCGTTGGGTCTTTGTTGCTGTGCGCGGGCTTTCTCTAGTTGTGGCAGGCGGGGGCTACTCTGTTGCGGTGTGCGGGCTTCTCACTGTGGTGGCTTCTCTTGTTGCGGAGCAGGGGCTCTAGGCACGCGGGCTTCAGTAGTCGTGGCTCACAGGCTCTAGAGAGCAGGCTCAGTAGCTGTGGCTCGTGGGCTCTAGAGCGCAGGCTCAGTAGCTGTGGCTCGTGGGCTCTAGATCGCAGGTTCAGTAGTTGTGGCTCACGGTCTTAGGTGCTCCACAGCATGTGGGATCTTCCCGGGCCAGGGCTCGAACTCGTGTCCCTTGCATTGTCAGGTGGATTCTTAACCACAGCACCACCAGCCAGGGAAGTCCCTAGCTCTTCTTATTTTAAATAAATCATTTCTTCTGGCAAAGATTCTCTCCTTGACAAAACTTTAGTCAGGCTCCTCTGAGTTAGTTCTCTCTTCTATTAGACCCAATCTTTGGAATTCCATGGCCATCTTTACGTTGCCCAATTTTATCAAGAATCTTACTAAATCGGTTTAGCAAGAACCCATCACCTTCAATATCTGATCAACCTCATTATGAATCAAATTCCTCATCCCACCATCCCCTGGGTGATATCTGATCATCCTGGCCTGCCTTCAGCAAGAATCCTGTCAGGTCAGTTTAGTCAGAAATCCCCCTGATCCCTGATGTTCTTCTTAGTAATTCCCATCCACCTACCGCCCCACCCTGCCCCACAACACACATGCGCACACACCCCCTCCTCATTGGCCACATATCCCACCTTTCCTTGCTGTACTCGGGATTGAGCCCAGTTCCATATTAAAGTCTCTTTCCCTCTACCGCAATGGTTCCTGATTAAAATCTGCTTTTACCATTTTAACCACTGTCCAGCTCTAGTTTTCTTTAAAACTGCTAAATGTAAAATTTATACAGTTTCTAAAAATGAAATCTAAATTTAACTCTGAATTCTAAATAAGGACTCAAATTGTTTCTTTTTTGTAGAAAAATAAGTGGTTTCTAGTCAGTGTTTCATGCTCTAAATCTCTTCTCTATTTCACATTATAGCAAGTTTACAAAAACATTGTTTAAAAGAAATCAATATAAGTAGATTCCTTAACTAGGGAAGTCAAGTTTTATTAAAACTAGCTTTTATTAACAACTACCTGACTTTCAATTATCATAATACGTTAATTTTCTGATTTTAAAAAAACTAATATAAGGGACTTCCCCGGTGATCCAGTGGTTAAGACTCCTTGCTTCTACTGCAGGGGGCACAGGTTCAATCCCTGGTCAGGGAAATAAGATCCCACATGCTGCATGGCGTGGCCAAAAAACAAACAACAACAAAAAAACTAATATAAAAAATTAGGTTAAAATGTCAAGAGTAACAATCTTTACTCAGTCTGAAAAGCAAACAAAAGAGAACACAAAGTAGGGAAAATAGGGAAGACTCATAGACATATATAAAAAATATTTGATATAAATTAAATCATTTAAGCTTTGAAGTATACTGAATCTAAAAGATCAATAAATTCCTGCTTTCACTTTTCAAAAAAGTCAGTGAACATAACTTAATTTTTCCTGATAACTCAGGGCCATACTATTATACATCAATTAATGAACTGTACCTGGACAAAACTTCAGTGTTCTCTGATGTGATGTGAAATTCCTACTCCTAGTTCTCTCACTAATCTGTGTAACTTATTAAAGTTATTTAACTGCTCTGAGCCTCAGTTCCATCAACCATAAAATGAAAGAGTTTAACATTCTTTACTTCTATAAAACCAAAGATGACATGTGTGAAAAACAGAACTGAATAAGTACTGATCCCAAGATGATGAATATTCTTTTTAAAAAAGATTTCTATTTGCTTGCATTCTACTTATTTGCATCCTTTTCATGGGAGACTAATGGTATACAATTGAGTTAATGTTTTCCAAGGCAGTATTACTTTGGCTAATTTTTTAAAAATTTATTATCGAATCCAAGACAACAGCCACCTTCCAAAAGATATCCTCATCCTACAGAATAATCATCCTCTTCTCTAAAGTTATCTATATTTTGGTCAGCAGTAAGGCAGCCGGGGAAGGAAAGGGGGCTCTGCATTATTAGTCCAGGAGCTCCTTCCTGCAAATTTGAACTCAATTCTAACATCGTCATTATTAACATGTACTGTGACAGGTGCTAGAAAAAAAAATTTTTTTTAATTGGGTACAGAGGAAGTTGCTAAGCTCCAAGAGGAAAGCTACTGTCTCTGCTATTGACTGCTATATCCCCAAGCCCCAGAAGTCACTTGCATGTTGCAGATACCCAATAAATATCTGTTAAATTAAGTGAACAGATTCTTAAAAAAGAAACAGTATAAGGTAACACAGCCTAAGTGCCAAATGACACAGCAAGTACAGCTGACCCTTGAACAACAGGGGGGTTGGGGCATCTCCCCTCCATGTAGTCGAAAATCTTTGTATAGCTTATAGTTGGCCCTCCATACTGGCAGTTCCTGTATATCCGTGGTTCCTCAGCAGCAGATTCAGCCAACCTCGGATGGTGTAGTACTGTAGTATTTACTATTGAAAAAAATCTGCATATAAGTGGACCTACACAGTTCAAAGTCCGGTTGTTCAAGGATCAGGTGTACTAAAAAAGGAACAACCACTAAAAACTCAGGGTATCTAAAAACTCTTCATGTTGGAAATTGGACTTAAGCTAAATCTGAATAAAGAACCCATAAATCTGAAAGAGTAATACAAACTATGAGGTGGTAGAAGGACATTCCAGAATGCAAACCCTTTTGAGAAATGGTTTAAAGAAAAAAAAAAAAGTAGACATGGCTTATGCACAAAGCAAGATTACACTATTTTGGTTTGGAAAGACCAAATAGGTAGGAAATATAAACAGCCTAATTATGGAGAGATTTGAAATCTTCTACAGGAAAAAATGAAAAATAAAAATAGAATGTCTTGAACAAATCAATATTTTTAGAAGCTTGAGAGGCAATACTATGCAGAATGCCTTGGCCAAAGGAAGGTCCCTCACTGCCGTCGTCACTCAGATATCAGGTGATGAGGGTCTGAACCAGATTAACAACAGTATTAGAAATTAAATAATTGAAAATGGATTTAGGGACTTCCCTGGCAGTCCAGTGGTTTAGATTCCAGGCTGCCACTGCAAGGGGCACAGGTTCGATCACTGGTCAGGGAACTAAGATCCCGCATGCTGCATGGCGCAAACACAAAATAAATAAATAAAATTTAAAATTAATTAAGTAATTAATTAAATGGATTTAAAACTACACAGTTTATAGAATCAGATGTGCAGCTGGGAGAGTGAGGACAAGAGAGTACAACGTTCAGTGAAAGCTGAATCTAGGTTTTTAGACAAGGTAAACGAGAGGTTGGGTATGGGGAGGAAGGTCAAGTTGGTTTGGGAGAAGGATTTTAGAAAGTACGACTGAGTTTCAAGTGATGTCACCCAGGTGAAGATTTTAGCAAGAAATTAGACATGTGGAATTGTAACTGTGTAAAGTACCAGGACTAACTAAAGATATAATTTTATGAGGCATCTAAATAAAAGCAATCAACTGGAGCGAGAGGTCTTAAAGTGTAACTACTGATGGGAATTCCCTGGCAGTCCAGTGGTTAGGACACCACACTTTTACTGCTGAGGGTGTGAGTTCAATCCCTGGTTGGGGAACTAAGATCCCACAAGCCACGTGGCATGAAAAATCATAATAATAATAAAATAAAATAATTTTTTTAAGTGTAACTACTGGAAAAAAGAGTATAATCCGGTGAACAATCATCTGACTGGAGAACGGGAAGCAAGATCGTAAGAGACTGAGAAATGAATAACCCAAAAAAGAGAAAGAGAACAAAGAAACTGAGAGAGAGAAACATGAGATTAGTATAAAACTGAAGGGAGTAAATGTGGCCTGTACAGATAAATGAAAGAGAATAAGGGATAGGGTGACCATACTATTGGATAAGAGCTAAGAAGGGGGTTCCTTTTGTTGTTACTACTGGTTGGTTGGTTTTTAAATAGGAAAAACTAAAATGGCATTGGCAAAGTGGATATTACCATAGGTATGATGGACTCAGGTCTACCTGAAGTTAAGTATCACTGCTTGATTATAAGCTCCGTGTGAGCTGGAACCATATCTGCCTGTTCTCCATGGTGTCTCCAAAGCGTAGGAAGAATGCCAGGTATTCAGTAAGTGCTTAGGGTTCCAACCAAAAACCTTGCAAGCAAAAGCATAATTTTTTTTTTAATCCACAACAAATTTTCTATGAGCTTTTGGCAACTTTGGTATTTTCATATTTTAGTCTTTTTGTACTCAATCTCACTTAGTTGGCTAGCTACATGGATCCGAAAGGCTAAACTTTAATTTCTGATGAAAAGATGCAGGCTTAGTGATAAGGAAATCAGAACTTTTCATTCTGAATTCTGGATAACAGAAGCATTTCTATATTATTATTTAAAGAAGCAGAGTTCAAAAACGTTTGAAATCACAACGTATTGGTAATGCAACTACAAACAAAAAGAAAAGTAATGATGACTAGATATTTTATTTAAAATTAGATTTATCTTCACAGAAGAACTATTCCATTTGTTATCTACTTAGAAGGAATAAGAACTGTGCATAAAATTTTAAGGTATGGGCTGTAGAAAAGAAGAAAAAATTGTCACATTATCCTTATGATTGTAAGGACTTCTTAGGACATGATGCCAAAGACACTTCCTGGCAGTCAGTGTTTAACACACAAAGGGAGAAGAAAACAAACCTACAGGCAAAACTACCAAAACCCAAGCACCATTTGCTGCAGCTAACATCAGGCTGCAATTATGAAGCCAGTGGCACCCCTGAAAATGAGCTCCGTCAGAATTACGTGGCAGGGCTCAGGCAATGCTCTAAACAGCAGAATTCAGACACAACTTGCTCTAAAAGGCGCCTTCCAGTGGAAGTCATAGCTAGCAGCAAGAGACAGATACACTGTTCCTCTATATACCAACATAAAGATGCAGAACCAGTGGATATGGAGGGCTTACCGTACTATACCATTTTATATGAGGGACTTGAGCATCTGTGGATTTTGGTATCCATGGGGGTGGGGTCCTGGAACCAAGGCTTTGCAGACACCAAGGGACAACCATTGTACATTACAATGACAAACACTGTAAATATCAAAGAAGTGTAGGACACAAGACTTGCCCTTAAGTACACAATTTAGCTGGGAGACAAGGTATACATATAGAGACACATATTCAATACATATTCATGTAACAATGTAACCTAATACATGATTCATTCAAGAACCATATATTAAGCAACTGCTATATGCAAGTCATTCCGCTGAACCTTAGGGAAATAAGAACACCCTTAAGGTGACTCACAATCTAGTGAGGAAACAAATATGCAAAGTATGAGATAGGTGGTATAATCAAGATACAGTAGAAGTTCTCACCACTAATCCTCTCTTAACCAACCCTATGGATTAACCACTATTCTCTAGCCCCTTTGTAAAACACTGCCCAAAGCCCAAGGTATATTAAACATTCAAAGCTAGAGTATGGTATTCTCTGTAGTTTACTCATACACGTTGGTCAACTAGATTTCCTCCCAAACCTGTTTACGTCAGCTGCACTTGTTACTTTGATTAGATAATTCAATTAAATATTAAATAAACCAGCAAAATATGGGTATGAAGACAAAGACTACGTTGAATGCTTCAGAAAGACAAGACAGTAAAGGAGACACCCTAAAAAATATTTCTGTCAAATAAGATGTGGGGGAAACAACTGTAAAAGACTGGAGAAAGGTCATTAAAAATCTATGGTTTTACACTCACTGTGCTTTACTCAAGGAAAACCAAAACCAGAAATCATTAACAAAACATTATAATTGTAGCTTATTCAAGAATGACAACACAGAACTCTGATCAGCATTCTAAAAAACAACAGTGAAGGGTCAGTGGGCCAGGTCTTACGCTGGCAAATGACCGTACGTTTATATATTTTTAATTTAAATTATTTCAAGTGTCATTTTAACCATCTTTTCGGATTTACTGACCAACCAGTCTGGATGGTATTGGATAACAAAGCTTCTTTCTTATATATACAAAACTGCTAGGGGAGCATGAAGCTTCACTGTTTCTGGAGATCAGAGAGGTTTCCCAAAGAAAGTAAAATGAATGTTGGAAGATGATTAGAAATTCACCAGACAAGGGAGAGGAAAATATCCAGGCCAGTACATTGACTCAGAAGCATGAGAGAACAAGAAAAATGTCAAAATATTTCCTTCTACTTACTATGCCCTGGCCCATCACTCAAACTTTTCTCATGACAAATTATTTAACCTCTCTTCTCATCTATGAATTAGGGAATAATTATTAATACCTACCACATATAGTTTTGCAAGGATTAAAAAAGATTATAGGGCCTTCCCTGGTGGCACAGTGGTTAAGAATCTGCCTGCCAATGCAGGGGACACGGGTTCGAGCCCTGATCCGGGAAGATCCCACATGCTGTGGAGCACTAAGCCTGTGCGCCACAACTACTGAGCCTGCGCTCTAGAGCCCGCAAGCCACAACTGCTGAGCCCACGCACCACAACTACTGAAGCCCGCGTGCCTAGAGCCTGTGCTCCACAACAAGAGAAGCCACCGCAATGAGAAGCCCGCGCACCACAAAGAAGAGTAGCCCCCGCTCACCTCAACTAGAGAAAGCCCGTGCACAGCAACAAAGACCCAATGCAGCCAAAAATAAATAAATTAATTAATTTTTTTAAAAAAAGATTATATAGGTAAAGTGTTTAGCACCGTACCTGGCACATGGCAAGTGCTGAGTAAATAAAACTATTATTATTTTTGGAGGGTAAAGAAGAAATGAAAGAGAGACAACAACAGATAAAGTATGGGTTCTATTACCGGGCCCAGGGCACCATCTTCCCTGACTGACTGCTTTTTCAAGTTCAGTAAGTATGCTGACCCAGATCCCCAGGCTCCTCCTACTCCCTCCTTTTAGCTTGATAGGAATCCACATTCCTCAGGAGCAGGTTTTAGTTGTGCCTATCATTTAGGCTCCTTAACTCACTGCTTAACTTTCTCATTTAGGAGGTATAAACAAAAAAACTGAGAACAAGTCCCAGACTGGGCCGTAATTTTCCATCAGGTGAAACTGGTATCAGCCTTGTGGAATTCACATCGTGTTTATTTCTCCTAACTAGATATGCTGGTACTGGATCCAATTTCTGTCACATGTAAATGAGTGCTCATAAAACCTGTGTACGGTGATGAAACACTCCCCCTCCCGCCCCGCCATTTCCTTGGATCCCTGTAGCGCAGTTGCGCTGAGAACCTATTCACCACTCCCAAAATACCTACTCCACCCAACCTTACTCAATATTTCCCAGAGCTCACCTGAATTCTAGGGCTTCTGCTCCCTTATTTTTCTCCCTATCTTATCTCCAGAACAAAATACCTACTCATTTTCCTTTGGCCATACTGCTTCTACCTAACTCTATGACAAATTTTCCTTCTTACGTGTAACAGTATTTTCTAATATCCCATCATCTTATTCAGATAGGGTATTTTTATAATAAAGGTTAAATAGCAGTAAAGTCTGCCAAAGAAGGTGATTTTTATTTCCTCAAATACCGTACTTCATAAGAGCAAATACATGATTGACATATTACTCTGTTCAAATATAGCATATGTAAAGTAGGTGAGCTAAGATAACCTAATAACTAAAGCACTACACAAAATTTCATATATGATCAATAAACACAAACTATATTAATAAATATATACAAAACTTAATTAGGCTATTCTCAGAGCAAGCTGCAAAAGCTCCAAATTTGCAGACATTTTTTAAAAAGAAATAAACATTTTATTTCAATATTCACTACACAAAAATAAAGTATTAAAAGAAACTAGAGTGATACATTATTAAACACATTTGAGGAACATAAATTGTTGAAGACTCTTCCTAAGCCCCTTACAATATAATTGTTTCATTTAATTATTTTACCTGAAGAAAAGCTTGAAACAAATAAGAATTTTCTTTAAATTATGACAGCTATTCAAAGCATACCTAAACAGTTAAGCCATGAACTAGTTTAACTGATCCATTGAGCATAGTAGCTGCTTACATTCTCTTCACCCTATTAGTAGTGATTTCAGGTAAATATTATAATTCTCCTGTCTACTTCAGATCAGAAGCAGTCATTCAGGGTGAGGGATCAATAAAAGGAGACAATGGGGTATGGAGAACAATGGCCTGGCCTGAGTACTGACTGGGACTCCTGAGTTCTAACCTAAATCTATACCAACTCACAGAGTGATCTAAGACAATTCACTTCCTCTCTGGCTCTAAATGATAAAACAAGGGATGAGACTGCTTAAGTTCTAAGGTCCCTCAGGAGGCAAAAATATGATTAGTGTCTATCCCTGTCAGCCTTAAAATTCTACAATAGTAAGTGCTAAAATGAAGACTACAGAAAATACATCCATTAGGAATTAAGAACAGGTGAGGGCTTCCCTCGTGGCGCAGTGGTTGAGAGTCCGCCTGCCGATGCAGGGGACACGCGTTAGTGTCCGGGTCTGGGAAGATCCCACATGCCGCAGAGCGGCTGGGCCCGTGAGCCATGGCCGCTGAGCCTGCGCGTCCGGAGCCTTTGATCCGCAACGGCAGAGGCCACGGCAGTGAGAGGCCCACGTACCGCAAAAAAAAAAAAAAAAAAAAAAAAAAGAATGCAGTGCAGTTTCTGCCTCCTGTCTGCCTATGTTCCCCTCAACCCCTCTGCTTTCCCTGTCTATTCTTTTCTTCTACCCCCTTTTCACCTTCTCTTTCTTGCCTCAGGTTTCTCTCCCAAACTACAATTGTCCTCTATTAAATCTCCAGTCTGCAATGCCTACAAGTTATTATCACCTACTACTGCCACCTCTCGGCTGCTCCCTGCTTTCACTACTGGCAATTTATTGTCCTTAAATCACTACTAATAGGGCAAAGAGAATGTAAGCAGCTACTATGCCAAATGGATCGCTGAAACTAGTTCATGGCTTCTAAAACATAATTTAAATAAATAATACAATCAAATGCATTCTGTCCCTAGAAATTTCAACCAAAAAGAGCAAACCATTTATTGGACACCTATTATGGGTCATGTACTGTGCATATCTTATCTTTTAAAAACCTTACAACTTGCTTACAACACTCTGCTTGGTGGGTATGTTATCTACGATTTACAAACAAAAATGAGGTCCAGGGAATTCCCTGATGGTCCAGTGGTTAGGACTCGGTGCTTTCACTGCCGAGGGCCCAGGTTCAATCCCTGGTCGGGAACTAAGATCCCATAAGCAGCATGGCCAAAAAATAAATAAATAAAAATTTTTAAAGTAAAATAAAATAAATAAAAATGAAGTCCAAAAAATTATAAATCAGAAGTTATGGAGCTGTCTGACTAGAAGGTCCACACATTCCACTGTCAAATTATGATGGTCAATAAATTGTTTTATCAAAATGGCGACCAAAGCAAGAAACTCCAAAGATCCCAAGGGCAATTTTATTTCTAATGGCCCAGAATTAAAACTTTCATAAATCAAAAAGTATATTTAAAAAAAAGTGTAGCTGACATCAAGTACATAGTAGGCTGACAAAGGGAAACCAGTCTCAATAATTTGGACTTTCAAACATCTTTCAAAGGCTGATTAGTAAAGGGGTTTGTTTTAAATTCTGCCTAAATTACCAAGATTTTGGAGAAAAGTTGTAAGTGTCCTCCTACCAATACAAAGAAAAGTAATTTAGATAGTAAATAATATTTAGGGCTAAATACACACATCTCTTAATAAAGAAATGCTATCA
This sequence comes from Kogia breviceps, assembly GCF_026419965.1. Taxonomy (NCBI): domain Eukaryota; kingdom Metazoa; phylum Chordata; class Mammalia; order Artiodactyla; family Physeteridae; genus Kogia; species Kogia breviceps. Next base: position 74,216,476 of record NC_081320.1, on the reverse strand, counting down.
ATGATATTTCTCCCCAAATAATTATTGGGGCCATTTTTATTTGTCAGTTTTTGAAAGTAATATAAGAGAATTTAGTTTCTAGTAACGATGCCGTGAAACAACTCTCCTACTGAAAAGAGCTAAAAATTCTAGATAAAATATTTCTACAATCATCTTAAAAAGCAAAGCTGGTAAGAAAGTAAGGAATTATTTGACCAAAATTGAAGGGAAAATGGGAACCCATGAGGTTAGGGAACAAAAGCCACTTTTGCCCTTTGGTGAGCTTCAGTTTTGACAGCTTTGCAGGACCCAAAAGGCAAAATGCAAAGACCAGAAACATCCAGAGTATAAAGTCTAACAGGAGATATACATTTAGCTAAGGCCCTAAAGGGCCTATACCCTCAAGGCAAAGGTGAAGTAGAAGTATATTGGCCCACAAAAGTATTTACAACCAAAATAGGTGTCAACTATTTGGGTGGTCCAAAACTTCAAGCAACATTTTGCTTTAAAGTGGTTCAGTCTAGGTAATGCCTCTAGAAACCCACCAGAAACAAAGGCAAAACTTTCTGAAGATACCTTTATTTGAGACTTGATTTAGTCCTATACTTTTTCAAGGACATTGAGCAGCACACAGATATATATGCATGAGCAGGAGCCAGCAAAAACAACAGATCACAGAAAGGGACCTCCAAGACCTCACATATAGGAAGAAGAGAGACACCAACTTTGAAATAACTGGGGACTTCCCTGGTGACACAGTGGTTAAGAATCTGCCTGCCAACGCAGGGGACATGGGTTCCAGCCCTGGTGCCGGAAGATCCCACATGCCGCGGAGCAACTAAGTCTGTGCGCCACAACTACTGAGCCTGTGCTCTAGAGCCCACGAGCCACAACTACTGAGCCCACGTGCCAGAACTACTGAGCCTGCACTCTAGAGCCCGCGAACCACAACTACTGAAGCCCGTGCGCCTAGAGCCCGTGCTCCGCAACAAGAGAAGCCACCGCACAACAAGGAGTAGCCCTCGCTCGCTGCAACTAGAGAAAGCCCGCATGTAGCAACGAAGACCCAATGCAGTCAAAGATTAATTAATTAATTAATTAAAAACAAAGAAAAAGAAATAACTATACTTACTTGGTTTAAAGAATAAAAGACGACCCAGAAAACACCTTCAGGGAATAGGAAGCTGCTAAGAAAAGATGCAGCAGATTTATAAATGGAACCAAAACTGAAGTTCAACAACCAAAATCACAAACTCACTGGATGACCTTAAAAGACTAGATTCAACTGTAGAGAAAATTAATGGACTGGATGATAAATCAGAATAAATTATCTGGAATAAAGCATGTAGTGATAAAAAATGGGAAATATAGAGCAGATAAAGAAGGCTTAAGATACATGTAATCAGAGACCCAAAAGGAAAAGAAAAGAGAATAAGATAGACGAGAAATCTAAAGAGATAACAACCAAGAATTCTGCAGAACTAATAAGATGTCAATCTAGAGATTCAAGCCTAACAAAGTCCCAAATAAAAGGAAATCTATACCTTGACACATCATAATGACACTACAGAACACCAAAGTCAAGAGGAAATCTTAAATGTAGCTAATAAAATAAGCTAGAGAACAGTACATAGAACACAGTAAAATCTCCATGTTTGTTGTTTTAAAATAAAAAGGGAAATGATAAGTCACATTAGTGTGACTCTGATTAACTGAGAAGATTGTAAGGATCAAGGAAGATAATGTATTTGAGAAGTTTTTTAAAAACCATAAAGATATCTGGAGATTTAAGTGACAGGGCTTGTATGAAACCTATTTCATTCTTGGTCATTTAACCCCTCTCTGGGCTTCACTTTACCCCTAAAAGAAAGTTGTAGGTGATTACTTCCAAAGTTTATTCCAGCTCAAAGATTACTATATCATTATATCTCTCATTCAGCAGGAGGTGATTCAAACTATAATATTCTACTGCCTAAAAATGCTAGGTACCATCAGAAAGAATAATAGAAAAATAACAGAAATTATATCCCAAATTATATAGAAAAGTCATCCATATCTGGAATACAAACACAAAATCACCAACATACATAATAACAGAAAAGGACAACTAAAGCAATGGTTCTCAATCCCTGCTGTATCTTAGAGCCACCAGGAAACTCAAAAGAATACCAATGCCATGGACCCCCTAATTCTTATCTGATTTAAATGATCTGGGGTACAGGCCAGGAAATGAATATTTTTTAAAGTTTCCCAGATTATTCTAAGATTACCGCTAAAGCTGAAAAACAATGAACTAAAGTGGCAAATAGTAGGATATGTTTTAAAAGAGTAAAACCTCTATAATCTTTCCAAAATATATTTAAAGATTATAAATTGTCAAGAATAGGAATAGAATGAAAAACGAACCTGTTTACAAAATTATACCATACCACAATGGGGTTCACCTGTTCCAAGTTAAAAGGAAGTGGTTTAAAAAGGCTAAATAATACCAAAGATTAGTTTTATAGAGTGGTTGGTAAATGTATATAATTTGTTATCCAAAAAGTCATGCAAGTTTAAGACAAATATATTCAGAGAAATTTATATGTTCCAAACAACAGACACATAGTGGATTATAAGAAAAGCAAGAACATTTCAAGTATACAGTCAATGTTTTGAGGCTGACCGACGGACAGATGAGGCGAGAGGGTGCTGAAGGGCCGGGTCAGGGGGTTCATCCCAGCCCAGCCCACCCCTGTGAGCGAACCCCGCCTGTTACGTGCTCTGGAGGGAGCTCACATCCAGCCTGGGCGCCCAGCTCACATGACAGATGGGTCACACTGCTGGCCACACCCTCTCTCGGTGAGTCCCCTTGGGGGACAGAAAGATGGGCTGTGACCACCCACCAGGCCAGGAGTGTGGTGGCTGGCTTCCCAGGGAGTCCGCTCCTTCCAGGAAACTTGCCTCTGCTTCCCTGGGCCCCAGGGCGGCCCACCTCAGGCCTGCCTTTCCTGGCCTGAGGGTCCCCGTGGCCTCTCCTGGGCTCCTGGACACTGAGTCCCACCTTGGATCCCACCTGACGGTGCCTCAGGGAGGGGACAGGATACCGCAGGGTGGCCCCCACTTCCTCCCCCCCTTCCCTCACCGTGTCCCCACTCACAGTGGCCCTGATGCTACCTGTCTGGGTGCTCCAAGGACAGCGGGGAGAGAGACTGATTGCTATGGAATGGCAATAATTCACTCCTCCATAAATGTCCCTGAGCGCCACGATCAGACCCAGAGTATTAGACTGCATGGTCCCAGGATGACACTTACATGCTCTAGCCTTAGAAGATTTATGACTGAAGATTCTGCTTTTCTCTGGGGACAAGGAGACAGACTGGAGTACAAGTTGAACATAATGCACTTGCTACCATTTATTTATTCGGCACTTACTTTGTGTTATGTGCCAGACCTCTGCTAGATATTTTTTAATATCTCATTTAATTCTCACAAGGTAGTTTATCAGCCTCACCTTACAAATGAGGACACTAAGGTCCTGAGAGGTCAGAATTATGGTAAACATATATTTTTAGCATGAAATAAAATAGTAAGTTTTAAAGCAAAGATTTAAATCCAGGTCTATGCCATGTTGCCTTTCACTGTAATTGTAAATAATAGCTATAATAATAACAAAAAATAAACTGTCATTTTAAGTGCTTATTTTGTCCATTTAAATGCTCAGTAGGGCTTCCCTGGTGGCACAGCGGTTAGGAATCCGCCTGCCAATGCAGGAGAAATAGGTTCGAGCCCTGGTCCCAGAAGATCCCACATGCCGCGGAACAACAAAGCCCGTGCGCCACAACTACTGAGCCTGCGCTCTAGGGCCCACGAGCCACAACTACTGAAGCCCGCGTGCCTAGAGCCCGTGCTCCAAAACAAGAGAAGCCACCGCAATGAGAAGCCTGCACACCACAACGAAAAGTAGCCCTTGCTCGTCACAACCAGAGAAAAGCCTGCGTGCAGCAACGAAGACCCAAAAGCAGCCAAAAATTTAAAAATAAATAAATAAATAAATGCTCAGTAAACCTTCACAATAGTCCTATGAAGCTGCTCAGTCTAAATAATTGAGTCATAATTGACTCCCCCTTTTCTCAAATCTCACAACCTATCCTTCAGCATATCTTGCAAGTTCTACCTCCAAAAATGTATTCAGAATCCATTATATTTTGAGTATGTATCACATGTGAATATTATTCACTTATCACATCACTATTACCCTAGTTCATCTCTGGCTTGGATTATTAAAATAGCCTCCTAACTAGACTTTGATTTATCTCCCCTTTCTCCCCTCCAAGTCTATTCTGGATCCTTGCAAAGGGTTCCATTTAAAGATGGCGTCGGGCTTCCCTGGTGGTACAGTGGTTGAGAGTCCGCCTGCCGATGCAGGGGATGCGGGTTCGTGCCCCGGTCTGGGAGGATCTCACATGCCGCGGAGTAGCTAGGCCCGTGAGCCATGGCCACTGAGCCTGTGCGTCCGGAGCCTGTGCTCCGCAACGGGAGAGGCCCTCGTACCGCAAAAAAAAAAAAAAAAAAAAAAAGTGTCACTCTTTTGCTCAAAACATTTCAACAGTTGCCCATCTTGCTGAGGTAAAAATAAAGTCCTTACAATGAGCAAGACCCAGTATGTCTGACATCATTTCTTCCATTCTCCTCCTCTACTCCAGCCACACTTGCCTAATTACTCTGCAAACACGCAGAGCATGCCTTCCCCTTCCCGCTACTGTTCCTTCTGCCTAGAACACTCTTTCCTCAGATGTCACCTTTTCAGGTCTTTGCTTAAATAGCACCTTATCAGTAGTAAAGCCTTTCTTCCCCACTCCACCCTCTCAAGGGCTCCATATCCTCCTTACCCTACCTTATCATGGCACTTATTACCACCTAACGTTTGATGAATGTATTCATTTATTGCTGCCCGTATTCCCCCACGATTTCTCCAGTGCCTTAGAACAGGACTTGGTATGAAGTACATACTTGAAAACATTTGTTGAATGAAAATATGAACCAATAATGCTAAAACCCACACTCATAAACATTCCAGTACAGAGCCTCCATACCATATGCCCTAATACTCAATCATATCACCTTTTTTCATGCAATTCAGCATTTCCAGGTAGACAGCAGAGCTTCCCCTACCACAAACAAACTTCTAAATCTAGGAACAATACCTTCTTCCCAGAAGTCAGTGATTTTCAAATACTGAGCCTTAGGTTCTCATTACTTCATAAATTCTTTCTTCCTGCTAATCTCCGCATTCATTACTAGCCCTCCTCTCTTATGCTAGCCTAAGAAAATTTAAACCCCCCAAATGATAAACTCTGATTCTACTGCATTTTGTTTGTTCTATCACTCCAGTTAGACTGTTTCTTTGAAATCATCTAGCACAATGTCTCATACACAGAAAATTCTCTCAAATGTTATGATTTGTATTCTATCTCCAATTCCTTTCACAAATATAAAGCTCAGTAATAACCTTAACCATTCTTTTCCCATGAATTACCTATTCTCACATGAATGGTGGTGGTGAGGCAGGAGGAAGATTGCCAAAAGTAAAAAGAGAATTTTATATTAACCTAGATGGGCAAGGGGGCAAAAAATGACCAATAAGTTTTTGGCACAATGTGGCCAGTTCCTTACTCCCAAGATCTGAAGGAAGGAGGAAGCGGTGCCAGCAGGCCAGGGAGATGAGAGCTTGGACTACCTTTCACAACTCTGCCCTGGCAACTTGAAAGAGCAGGACTGACAGGTTCCTGAAGGGACAAATTAGACCTAATCTTAAAGGTATTTTTGTTGACTCCGGTGTTAATGACTTAAGCAGAGATTTAAAAATAAAAGGAGGATACCAACTCATCCAAATTTCATCATCATTCATTCAATTCTTATTTCCTACTGTTTTTCTAGAAAAATTCCAATGGGAAAAGAAAAATAAAGGACATGGTCAAATTTAATGATGTTGATGTAAAGAAATGATTTTTAAAATATATTTTCAATTATGCTAATAAGAGGGTCAAAGACCACAGATTCCTGTGAACTCTCTCCTTACAAAATACATACTTGTTCTGTTTAAAAACTATGGCACATTTTCTAAGTTTCTCCATGGATGCTTAATTTAACTGGAGCACAAACCAAAAGATACTGTAAAAATGTAGTGCCCGTAATATGATGAGCACCAATGGGAAACCTACCAGAAGTTTCAGATTTGCAATAAATAACCGGGTAAGTAGTATGTGTATGTGTGTAAACATTGGGGGAAGGGGTAGAGGGGGCAAAACTAAAGAGTAACTATTGTTACAGGTAAATTGAAAAGTTAAATATGGGGGTGGGGGGAGAGGAGTTGAGATAGGTTGGAAATTCTCATATTTCCCAGGTAAGGAGGTAAGAATTGTTGTTTGTTTTTGAACAAAGTAGTGTGATTTATCTTACATTCCCTAAACTGGATAAGAAATTAAAATTTAAGCAGCTACATACAAAAATCATTATCCACAACTGTACAACATTAAAGTTAAAGCCTGCCTTTAATACTTCCGTTAAGTCTGAAATCCACAAGCTCACTTATGGAATGCATTGCTAGTTCATTATGAGAAAAATTACAAATTTTTCCCTGACCACTCCATCTAAAACAGCTGCCCCTATCACACTACACTTGTACCCTGATTTATTTTTCCCATAGCAGCTGCACTGTGGATCAGTATACTATATAGTTGCATTTGCTGACTGCCTCCCGACTAAAACATAAGCTCTATGAGGGCAGAGGCTTTGTCAGTTTTTTTAATCCCAGGGCCTAGAGGCACAGTATAAGCACTCAATAAATATGCTGAATAAATGATGGAAGTGAAGTTCAAAAAGGTTAAAGGATTTCCTCAAGGTCACAGAGCTGGCAGCAACCACAGCTTGTATTATAATCCTTTCTGCTTGTTCCTTCCACGACCACTTCCACTCCACCAAAGCAGCCCGTTCCAGCACATGATTCTATTTCTCCTTTTCTTTTTTTTAAGTGCCAAAGAAAATACATGCTACCCAAAACGGTGACACCGTGGGTAGCATTTCAACTTCAAGTGTTTCATCAACCAAAACTACACTCAGATTTCATAAGCATACAGGATTAGTCAGTAAAACAGAAAGGCACAGACACTCAGAGTTCTTTAAGTTCTTTGTGAAATTGGTGTATGCCTTGGAAGTGCCTTGGAAGTTTTAAGAACAACCACTGAAACCTACTTACCAATTCAGAATGGCCTGCAAAATATCAGCCTCACTTTCATTCTTCTACGAGCCCACAATAGCTTCCTCCCTGGATATACTGGGCTGGCCAAAAAGTTCGTTCGGTTTTCAGTAAAAATAACCGACACATTTTTCATTTTCACTAAGAACTTTATTGAACAACGTATTCATTAACCGAACTAATCTTCCGGCCAACCCAATACTTTACCTTGCAGATTATGAAAGGAAATGTAATCAACTTTAAAGACCCTTTTAGTTCCTTTTAAATTACAAGTCAATCTCACAAAAACCTTGAACAGAAAATTAACCCTTAGGAAGTTTCAGATTCTGAGAACTGAAAACCTTCCCTGAACCATCATCTGACTGTGATCACCTAGGTCCTTCATTCAAAATCCACGAATCTGAAAGAGCTAAAAGAAACACGGGAGGGGGTGAGGGAGAAGGAAGAGAAGAAACATTTACATATATAAAAAGGGAGCTGACATTCCTAGTAACACTTTGGCCCAAGAGCAGCTTCTTGCCTAAAGTCAAGGCCCCACGAACACAACTTCTGGTCTTCTTTGATCACCTTCCTTACAGACAGGCTCCAACTGTCAATACCTTTTACGGGGACCGTCTCTAGACCTAGGATGGGGCTCACTAGGACAGGAGATGATGTGCTCATCTCGCAAAACTACTATCAGCCCAATTAGTAAACTGAAAGGGAAGACCTAAGATGTGGAATGGCAAGAGAGCTGAAATGAGCCTGAGAGTTAAGAGTGGAAAGGAGCAGATGAAAAGGTGCGGGGAGGGTAAACAACGCATCACGGGCGGGAGTGGGAACCTGGGTCGAGGAAGTGGGGTCGGCGAAAGGCAAAGGTGAAGGGAGGAAGGGGACAAGGTTCTGAGTGGGATGGGCGGGAGCAAAGGGGGAGGGGACGAGCGAGGGTTGAGCGGGGGAGGGGGAAGGGTCCGGGGCGGGGCGGAAGGGAGCGAAGAGGCGGGATGAAGAGGGCCAGGCCGGGAGGGTCTTTACCTGCAGCTCCGCCCGCTCCACTTCCCACTGGGCTCTCTCGACCTCGAAGCGGGCCCACTCGTGCTGCAGGAAGTGCAGGATCCCCGGGAGGCTGTACTGGGCTCGGGCCGCCCCCGCCGCAGCCGACCCGTCGCCGGCCGCGGCAGCCTCCGCCAGAGGCCCGAGACCCTTGGCACCGCCGGCGCCCGGGTGGTTGTTGCTGAAGAAGACGCCAGGACCCGCTTGCTCGTCCATGGCGGCCGCGGGAACCGGGGGAGCTGCCCAGGCGCCCAGCAGCGGAGGCAACTGCAGCGACCAGCAGCGCCTCCTCCTCCCTCCGCCGCTCCCCGCCCACACTCCAGTCAGCAGGGAGCAGCCGCCTGGGCGCGGGGGCCGACCGAGCCCGGGACGGGCCGGGAAATGGGTCAACTGCGGCGCGCGGGCTTCCCGGGGCTTGCTGGGAAATGTAGTCGCGGGGCGTGGCGCCGGCGAGCGCGGCCCGGGAGGCCTGTGGGGTTGCGATCGGCTGGGGCGGGGCCGCGGCCTTGCCCCAGCCCCAGTCCCGCCCATGCCCGCGGCGGAGGGGGCCGCCCCCCGGCTGGGAGCGCGGGTTTCCTCACTCTAGGGGCAGGGCGCTGGCGGGTGGTGCTCCAGTGTCCCTCGCACGCGGAAGTTCTCGGGCGGCGCTCGCTGTTGCACATACACACACACGGAAGTTATCGCGCTGCAATGCCAGCCCGAGATGCACATCTTTTAGGGCTTCCTGGCAGTTCTGCTAAGAAACAAGCTCAAAGCGAGCTTCGCCAGTCCGGCGCCTGGACCGGGGTTCTCCAGCCAGCACATTCAGACCTCTCCCTTCTGCTCCGACTTGGGTGATTCTCTGACCCTAGACACTCCTGAGTTCTGTACATTTCCGTATCGCTGTCGCTCCTGCCTTTCTTTTACACTTAGGGTTAATCAAACCTGTTGCCTGATCAGTTTTCACTTAGAAGGAACTCTGATCATCTCTCTCCTGGACTCAACACAGCAGCTTTCTGCTTATTCCAAATTCTGGTTTGTTGACACTTCACCTGAAACACTACTCCTCTGAAGTCCTTTTCCTTTTGTAGTTAATCTTGCAGTAAATCCTGTAAAAGTTTCGGATAGCCAAGGCTCTGTTATTTCAATCTCATTTTTTCTTATTCCCGAGCAATTTATAGTCATTTCAGCAAATATTTGACTCTAAGTGCTATCTGTCACTGGGGATATAAAGATAAATGTCACAATTCCTGTCATCAAAGGGAGACTGGCAAATATACAATCAATTCTCACAATGCCTTAAAGTTAAACTACCTGAAAAAACAAAAGTCCCTTTCTGCTCCCTAGAGCTATCTTAGGTATCCAGGCACTTCTCCCTTTTCACTTGTCGGGTTCCCAGTTTCTTCCACGGTTCATTTGCAAACTGGAGATAGTATTAGCCTAACGAAAGCACACCGACGTCCTTTAAAGTGTTTCTCTCTAAACGTTATCCTTCTCCCAAGTCTTTGAAGTTATGTCACTATAAATTCACACTACAACGATAATGAAAGGAAGGCACCTGAAAAAAATTTAACAAATGAACTTGAAATTAAGCACTTATTTTGTCCCCATAGCAAGTCATTTTGTAATTCTTTTGTGGGATGGAATTCTGGGATATCAGACCTTATGGCCATGAAAAAATGTAAAGATATAGGCTGGTGAGTGACATGTCAGGGAAGGACATCCTGTCCCTGTGCTCCCCCCGCCCCCTCTTCCCATTGCTACTTGTGGAAAGGACAGGAAACACATTGTATCTAATCTGGTTGCAAAGATGGCTAGCTCTCTCTCCCAATTATTGAATGTTTCAGCTTTATGAATTCATTCTTTATTGTAATAAAAGTTTAATCCAGGCCTGACCAAATTCCCTGTGTCGTAAATTATTTTGGCTGTAAGTGTCCTCTGAGATACTACCCAATCCTCTCATTTTACAGTTTAGGAAACTGAAGTCCAAAGAAGTTGAACTTGTTCACAGTGAGGCTTTGAGTGAGTGGCACAGTCAAAACTAGAAACCAGAATTCCTGATTGCTAGTTCTGTTAACAGGTTGCCTCCTCTCTTACTTGTCAGATCTATCAGAGTATCAAGGGGACAATAATGCAACAATGGCATATTTTTTCATCTGAAGAATTTAAGTAATCTTACAAGTTTTGAATGTTAAAAGTTTTTTTCCCCTCAAATAGAAGACATGTCTGACAATTCCTTTAAATACATTTATAACATACTATAAACATGATTAAATTTAATGGTAACTGTTTAAGAACCCATAACACCTTTAGCTAGATTCACCAAGAAAAAAAGAGGACTCAAATAAATAAAATCAGAAATGAAAGAGGAGATGTTACAACCGATACCACAGAAATAAAAAGAATCATAAGAGACAACTACAAACAATTATATGTCAACAAATTGGACAACCTAGAAGAAATGGACAAATTCCTAGAAACATACAACCTATTAAGACTGAATCAGGAAGAAGTAGAAAATCTGAACCAAGCAATTATTGGTAAGGAGAGTGAATCAGTAATCAAAAACCTCCTAATAAACAAAAGTCCAGGACCAGAGAGCTACACTGGTGAATTCTACCTAACATTCAAAAAAGAATTAATACCAATCCTTCTCAAACCCTTCCAAAATATTGACGAGGAAGGAACTCTTCCAAATTCATTTTATGAGTCCAGCATTACTCTGATGCCAAAACCAGACAAGGATGCCACAAGAAAAGAAAATTACAGGCCAATATCCCTGATGAACATAGGTGCAAAAATCCTCAACAAAATATTAGCAAAATTCAGTAATACATTAAAAGTATCCTTCACCATGATTAAGTAGGATTTATTTCAGGAATGCAAGACTGAAAATCTGCAAATCAGTCAATGTAACACATCACATTAACAAAATGAAGAATAAAAATTATATGATCATCTCAATAGATGCAGAAAAAGCATTTGACAAAGTACAACATCCATTTATGATAAAAACTCTCAACAAAGCAGGTGTAGAGGGAATGTACCTCAACATAATAAAGGCCATTTATGACAGACCCACAGCTAACATCATACTAATGGTGAAAAGCTGAAAGCTTTTCCTCTAAGATCAGTAACAAGACAGGATGTTTACTCTTGCTACTGTTATTTAACATAGTATTGGAAGTGCTAGCCAGAGCAATTAAGTAAGAAAAGGAAATAAAATGCATCCAAATTGGAAGGGAAGAAGTAAAACTGTCACTCTTTGCAGATGACATAATACTATATCTAGATGCCATCAAAAAAGTTAGTACCAATAAACAAATTCAGTAGTGTTGCAGGATAAAAAAAACAATATACAAAAATCAGTTGTATCTCTCTATGCCAACAACAAACTATCAGAAAGAGAAATTAAGAAAAGAATCCCATTTACATTTGCATCAAAAAGCATACAATACCTAGGAATAAATTTAACCAAGGAGGGGAAAGACCTGTACACTGAAAACTATAAGATATTAAAGAAACATTGAAGATCACACAAATAAATGGAAAGATATTCCATGCCCATGGATTGGAAGAACTAATATTGTTAAATACTACCCAAAGCAATCTACAGATTCAGCGCAATCCCTATCAAAATTCCAATGGCATTTTTCACAGAAATAGAACAAGTATTCCTAATATTTGTATGACACCACAAAGGACCCTGAACAGTCAAAGCAATCCTAAGAAGAACAAAGCTGGAAGCATTATGCTCCCTGATTTCAAACTCTATTACAAAACTATGGTAATTAAAATAGTATGGTATTGGCATAAATACAGACATAGATCAATAAAACAAAGTAGAGAGCCCAGAAATAAACCCACACATACATGGTCAATTAACTATAACAAAGGAGACAAAAATATATAATGGGGAAAGATTGTCTCTTTGATAAATAGTGGTGGGAAAACTGAACAGCCACATGCAAAAGAATGAAACTGGACCACTAACTTATACCATACACAAAAATTAACTCAAGAAGGGTTAGACTTGAACGGGAGGCCTGAAACCATAAAACTAGAAGAAACATAAGTGGTAAGCTCCTTTTTAAAATTAATTTTTATTGGACTATAGTTGATTTACAATGTTGTGTTAGTTTCTGCTGTACAGCAAAGTGAATCAGTTATACATATACATATGCATATACTACCGTGTATCGAGAAGAGTTCCCTGTGCTATATAGCAGGTCCTTATTAGTTATCTATTTTATATATGGTAGTGTGTATATGTCAATCCCAATCTCCCAATTTATCCCCCCCCCACTTTTGCCCTCTAGTAACCATAAGTTTGTTTTCTACATCTGTGACTCTATTTCTATTTTGTAAATAGGTTCATTTGTAACATTTTTTTTTAGATTCCACATATAAGCGATATCGTATGATATTTGTTTTTCTCTGTCTGACTGGTAAGCTCCTTGACATAGGTCTTGGTGAAGCTTTTTTAATGTGACACCAAAAGTAAAAGCAAGTAAAGCAAAATCAACAAGCAGGACTATATCAAACTAAAAACCTTCTGCACAGCAAAGGAAACCATCAACAAAATAAAAAGGCAACCTACTAAATGGGAGAAATATTTGCAAATCATATATCTGATAAGGGTTTAATATCCAAAATAGAACTTATACAACTCAACAGTAAAAAAAATCAGATTTTTTAATGGGCAGAAGATGTGAATAGACATTTTTCCAAAGAAGACACGCAGATAGCCAAAACAGACACAGGAAAAGATGTTCAACATCATTACTCATCAGGGAAATGCAAATAAAAATTAAGATGAGATATCACCTCACACCTGTTAGAAGGGCTATAATCAAAAAGACAAGAAATAACAAGTGTTGGGAAGGATGTGAAGAAAAGGGAACTATTGGTGGGAATATAAATTGTTGCAGCCACTATAGAAAACAATATGGAGTTCCTTCAAAACATTAAAAATAAAACTACTATATGATCCAGCAATTCCACTTCTGGGTATATATCTGAAAGAAACGAAATCACTATCTCAAAGATATATCTGCATTCCCATGTTCACTGCAGCATTATCTATAATAGCCAAGACATGGAAACAACCTAAGTGTCCATCAAAGGATGAATGGATAAAGAATATGCAGTGTATATATATCTACAATGGAGTATTATTAAGCCATAAAAAAGAATGAAATCTTGCCATTTGCAACAACATGGATAGACCTCAAGGGCACAATGCTAAGTGAAATAAGTCAGAGAAAGACAAATACCATGTGATCTCTCATATATATATTTAAAGACACACACACACACACACACACACACCAAAAAAACCCTAAAAAACCAATCTCATAGATAAAAAGAACAGATTCGTGGTTGTCAGTGGCGGGGGAGGTAGGAGAAATGGATGAGTGGGGTCAAAAGGTAATAAATAAATAAATATAGAGATAACTTGGACTATCACATATATACAACAGCACTACTTTAATTCATAGTTTGACCTTATTATAATACCTTTTTGCCTTTCAAGGACTTATTTACACATAAAATAGTATTTATGAACTACCATGTTATAAAACCTTCACTCAGTACACCAAAATATTAAGAGTGGTTATATTAAGGTGGAATTCTAAGAAATTTACTTTTTTTTCCCCCAAAAATTTCCACATCTGGTAATATTTCTTTCGTAATTTAACAAAAAACATCATTACTTTTAAAAGAACTTCCCTTAGAGTTCTTTTGCTCTAAATTGCTTTAAGAAAATAAGGACCATGAATCTCATCACTTCTTCCTATACTGAATCAGCTCCTGAAAATGTTAATTTTTGAGTAGTGAGCTTACCAGTGATTTGTTTTCTCTGTGCCTATCTGTCACATTTTCTGTGTTCAGCATGAATTATTTTTTTTAAGCAAATGTTTTATCGCATATAACACAGGTACAGAAAACCTCAGAAGTGCTAAGAGAACATCTCAGGGAACTTTCACAAACTGAACAATTGCATGCAACTATCACCCAGAACATGAAACTGAATATGGCAAACCTCTTGGAGTCCTCTCTGGATGTGCATTTTCAGATACAACAGCAAAACTGTTTTTGAATTTCAAAAAAATATCCTGAAAACATTAATAACTAGAAAGGACATGCATGGTATTTGTAATGAGTTAAATCTAATTTTTTCCCCTCACTTTACAATTTTCAAAACCTGGAAATTTTGGACAAATGGTTTAATTTTTTTTAGCGGTAGTTCTCTCATTTTTAATATGAGAATAGTATTTACCTCACAAAGTTATTGTGAAGATTAAATGAGAGAAGAAATGTAAGTCCCTTAGCACAGTGCCTGACAATATAATATATACTGAATATGATAGTTTTTACTGTATTACGAGTTCACAGACTAACTGAAAATCATGACTACTGGGGGCTCAATAATTGTTTTTTCTTTTCTCATCCCCTATTCAGAACTTTAATTCAGCAGAGTTAAAATAATCTTTAAAAAAAAGTAACATCTGTGTTCAACCATGAAGTCTTCAGACCTCAGGGTGTTGCTGCTGGTTTTCTGATCACTTCATTTTGTGATTAATAAAGCCTGTAACACAAAAAGTAGGATTTCCTTTCCAAGCACAGAGAGCAGCTGCTGAAATGTTGATTTATATATTAGTATAACCAGTTTAAAGAGAGAAATTGTGAAACGCTAAAATGTTATTTAGGTAATTGGAGAGTTTGCTATTTTTTGGTTTATATGTGTGTGCTTTATGGGGTGGGGATTATGGTTCTCCAAAATGACAAATAATTCATCTGCTTAAAATTTTTTTTTTATTGAAATGAGTGGCTATTAAAAAAAAAAAAAACTATCCAAAATGACCAGTTATTTGGATCTCTGTTTAACGGCTCAAAGAAAAGCCTTCAAACTGAACTTGATAGCTCTTCGCAAATTCTGGCCAGAAAAAAAGAGCAGACTACTTGACTGTAGAGAGGGCTCTGCTAGGATGAAGAGAACTTTAGGGAAGAGGAGCATGCAATAGCCCCCTGTATATGTCTCTTCTACCATCTGCCTGCTCCCTAATTTCTCTCACCTCTTCTTTCTGCCTGATTCATGGGGTCAGTCCCTGCTTCCACCTTTCCTGAGTCTCCAAACTTTACTCCCTAGATTTGAAGTCTGGTAAAGACAGGGCTAGGGAAACAGCCAATCACAAGTTGGGAAACAAGGAATTTTATTATCTGAAATTTTTCTTGGAGTCCAGAAGTTAAATCTACATCACAGTCTTCTGATAGGGTGGGGAAATAGCTTCTATTGTTTACTATAATTATTATTACTATTACTTTTTTGGTTGAAAGTAGTTACCTAATTTCAATTTCAAAATTAAATTTCATTTTATTTTAATAAATTAACTAAACAAAATTTAATTTTGAAACTAACATTGGTTTTAAATTTGTAGTGACTGATATTTAGAGAAATAAATACTTAAAATCTAAACTCAGGATTGCTTTAAGAAATCTAAATATCTAACACAGGGAGGCAATAAAATGATAATATAGCTCTGAAGCTGTAGTAAGACTTCTCTTGGAATATTGATGGTGATCAACTGAAGATTCTATTTTTATAAGCAAAGATAAACTATTCTTAAAAACACATTCCTATCTTTTCTCCCCATCAACTCCATCCCTTGCTTCTCTACCCTTTTCTCTTTTTAAATTTTCCAGCCAATGAAAGTTCAACTCAACAGATTTTTTTTCTTTTTAAAAAAAATAACTATGGTGCCCCTATTTCTAAGGCAGGAATTGAATTTCAGACAATTAATATAATCTTCATTACATAAAAATAACCGTGGCGGGGTGGGGAGAGAAGGACATTTTTATAAGCTGGCTATTCCTGCCAACAATGCAACAGGGACCACTCATTTCCCAGGTGGAGACTTTTCTCAGCAGAAACACCCAATCTTCATTTAGGCTTGAATTGCTCAGGACAGCACCTCCCACCCCAAACTCCCATCTGATGATAGTCTAGTCCTTTAACATACATTAAGTCAGTTCTCAGAAGAATTTAAATGTGATGTTATTTTCTTATAAACATGATGTGGGGCACAAATCTGGGCATTGTGTTAGAAAAATAAGAAAAATGAATGAGGTTAAAGAGGTTCAGCACATTTGTGTTTTAATTTTTGAACACCATGTGTCCTTAAGTTTTTTCAGAAAAGATTTAACTTATTTTGCGTGTGATGCATCTCTCCCTCTGCTCTGCAGGCCCTCAATATGCTACTGTTGTTCAATATGTGTTAATTTTAGCACTTGCAGTTGTCCTCTGTGATGGAAAATCCTACCATTATCTATGTTATCTCCTGGCCCAGATTTCCCCCCAGCTGCAGGACATGAAGTAACAAGAGGAGTGGTTTGAACCAGCTCGTATACACTTTCACACAAACTCAAAATGTATAACATTACAACCCATGAGCTGATTGTATTCAAGCTTAAAGAGCCGATACGTACATTTTCATTACAGGAGAAAAAGATAATTTAAATAATACAGTGTTTAATATATGGCAATAATCAAATTAATGCTGCAACATTTTTATGAGAATGTAACCAGATTAAAACATGAAGGATGAGTATAAACTAGCTAGAAGAAGGTGAAATGGAGCTTTTTAGCAAAATTCAAACACCTAATAAAAAAATACTGTAGTGCATTTGACATGTTGAAAGAAGTCCAATATAGCTGACACATAAAGAAAAGTAATAATTGCTATTTTTTACAGCTTGTACTTATTAAGCATTTACTCAATAAAAATAATGCATTTTATATGCATTAACTTGAACCTTATAATGTCCCTATGTGGAAATACCAAGATTATCTTCATTTGACATGTAGCTATACTGCATATGGTTATAGGATCAGATGAAATAAAATGAGGAGATGAAGTAGGCAGGGGCCAGATTATGCAGGGGCTTGAGGGTACTTTACAGAATTGGTCTTTATGGTAAGGCAACCAACTGAAGAGTTTTCAGCAAGGTATCAGATTTGAATATATAAAGATGATTTTAGTTCCTGCCTGAGCAATATAATATTAGCTGACATTTCTAAATTGTTTTTTAAGGGTCAGGCACCATTTTAAGGCCCTTTGCAAGTATTAACTCATTTAACCCACAGCTACTCTATAAAATAGGAATTATTCTTCTTTTCTTTTTACAAACGTAGAAACTGAGGCACAGTGAGGACACGTGACTTGCCCAAGTTTATATATCTTGTAGGTGACAGAGCCAGGTTCCAACCCAGGCAGACTGACCCTACCATCCTCAACAACCACTTTGCTATTCTGCAGTCAAATGTGGTGCTGGATTAGGATGGTAATAAAGGCAATAAAGACACATGGAGATATTTAGGAAACTTGGTGAGGGAGAAAGTGGGACGTGTCAGGGATGATACCACAATTTATGAACAGCTTACTCATCAGGATAAAATAGCTGTGTGGTTTACTGGGAGACCATGAGTTGAGAAACAGGTTTTAGATAAGGAGGTGAAGAGTTCAATTTAAAATCAATTTTAAATTAGTTGAGTTTGAGGAGTTTCTGAGACAACCAATGGTAGGTAGTCACTTATGCAATTGGAAGAGCAGAAGGGAGGCTAGGGCTCCGGACAAGCCCACGAAGGAATCCTTGCCTATTATCCTCTATCACACCTTGCTTCATACCATTCTTTCCTAGTTATCACAACTTGTGATTACTTTCTCTCCATCCCCAGGCAGAATGTAAACGTATCATTGTAGATTCTTTGCTTGACTGTTCACTATTGTATTCCCAATGCCTGGCACATCGTAGTGTCCCATTAATAACTGTCCAATGAATGAATAAGAGACAGCATTACAGAATCGTATCGCAAAATCTTTTGACAGACAGGGATTCAAGTTCTCCTTGTACATGTGCAATGTCAAGGAATGCACTATCACAAAGCAATCATTTTTCAACAGGTCTCTTAGAAAATTCTTTTAAGTTCTATTGCAAACCACTTACTTGAAACATTGACTTACTGCTGTGGCCCACTATGGGACCCTCCTATCTGATGGTTAGTGATCATGTTGCCCTTTCTCACCCTTAGTTCCTCCATATCACTTGGCTTGGATACACACCAGTTTGTCATTGCCCTTGACATGTGGCATCTGAAGGTGATCCTCCAACTCCCTCAGTCGGCCTCCCCCTTCACACACACTGAGGGCCCACAGTGTGTAGAGCAGGACTGTCAACTTCCTTGTTTAACAAGTATAGTTTTACTAAAAACAGCCCAACTTCATTAAGTCCTTCTTATTCACTTAATAATGACTTACAGCCAACTAAAATGCCATTTTAAAAAACATTTAGGTATATCAAAATATTTGGGGAGATTTAAGGGCACTCCAAGGAATTTGGTAAACAATGACCCAGTTTCACTTTCATGTCTGCTGTTTCAAAAAGGGTCGCTTTCTAAGATTCAGCAATGTGTATCAAAGTCAAACCTGTCATATTTGTATAACCCCCTTAAGATATCAATCCCAAGGAAATGATCTACAAAGTTTCATTTTTAAAAAGTCAAACGCAGCATTACTTATTTTAATATAAAAACTAGAAACCAAGCACCATAGCATAGGATAATGGCTAAGTCAATAATCGTACATTTGTTATCAAGTAGCTATCAAAAAGATAGGTACTAAATCTATCCCATATTATTAGAATAATTCTATGGGAAAATGCTTATAAAAGAGTGGATAAAACATCCTACCTGCAGGATGACTACAAATGTGGAAGGAAACAGATTAAAATATCAACAGTAATTTGGTCTGTGAATTGTGGTAATTTTCCCCAAAATTTAATAAATGCAAATTTTATAATTAAAATTGATTAATTTATAACAATGTATAAAATTGACTTTCCTTTGGCCTCTGACTCTGCTTTTATGTTCATCAGGTAAGATTAAGGCCCTTTTCTGTTTCACAAATGAAACGAGAGGTATTTTCTTATATCATAATAAGAAATAACTTGAGCAGTGAAAAAAATTAATAGATATAATTCTTCAAACAGATATTCCTTTTATAGATATGATTATAGAAAACGAGAAGTTGTCAGTGGCTCAGAAGAGTTTAGAGGAAGTATAAAGATGTATTGGGGAGAGGAAATGGGGAAAGAGACAGAGGGAGAGAAGGCAAAAAGAGAGAGAGAGAAAACCATTGCTACTGCATGATGTAGAGTATCCTGAAGTAGGAAATGATGGGAAAAGCCTGGGTTTGAAGAACAGCAGAAAATGGCCAAGGCAGAAATAAACATACTTTATAAATAGATGAGTGAAAAGGGGTTATGTGTGCAAGAAAAAAGGAGATTGGAAAACAGTCTGGCAGTTCCTTAAAAAGTTGAACACAGAGTTCCCATTGAGCCAGCAATTCCACTCCTAGGTATACACTCAAGCTAAATGAAAATACAGGGTAACGCAAACACTTGTACACAACTGTTTACAGCAGCATTATTTGTAATAGGCAAAAAGTGAAAACAACCCAAACTCCCATCAACTAATGAATGGATAAACAAAATATCAATAGAACAGAATAGTATTCAGCCATTACAAGGGATGCAGTACTGATGTATGCTACCACATGGATAAACCTTAAAAATGTTAAGAAGCCAGTCACAAAGGACCCCATAGTGTATGATTTCATTTATATGAAATGTTCATAATAGGAGAACTGATAGAGACAGAAAGCGGATCAGCAATAGTGTAAGGCTGGGGGGAAGCAGAGAGCTTGTGGGGTAACAGCTAAAGGGTACCAGATTTCTTTTTGGGGTAACGAAAATGGTCACAACTGTGGTGATGGTTATAGTACACTGTGAACATACTAAAAACTACTGAATTATACATTTTAAATGGGCAAATTGTATGGTATGTGAATTGTATCTCGATAAGTGTTACCAAAAAAACTCTAAAAAACAAGGAGAATAACTTTGGAAAAATGCAGGTGTAAAATACAAAAAAACCCTGCAGAAATAAAAGTCAGCAAGAAAATAGGTGAGAACGCACCTATCTGAGATCTAAAGACTAAATGAGGAAGGCAAGGCTGTATTAGCTGCCAATCAGTGAGGGTATGAGAGAGAATAAGTAGGAGGTAGGAGATGATGAATAGGTATGCCTTTGGAATATTCAGTAAGGTTCAGTCTATATTACACTGTGTGGTAAAACTTGGTGTTTAAAGTGTGCTAAACACTGTGGCAAACATTCATGTCATCAATTATCTATTTGATGTGGTAAAATTCTCATTGCATGAGAGATTGGCATAACTGTAATTATGACTAATTCATTTTTTTATGCCCTGCAGCACTTAGCTTGATGCCTTATACATGGTAGGAACTCAATAAATATTTGATGAATGAAACTAACCATCAGAGCCAGACTCAAGGCTCTGTAATTACAAAGCATAAGTGGGGCCAAATTTTAGCCATTAAAAAAACCCAGAACATTATTCCACATTTGAAACATTTTAATGAATGTTTAAATGAGAGTTTTAATTTAGTTAACTAAAATATACACAAGTATAATTTAGTAATCTAATATGAAAGTAAAAAGATCTATCTGAAAGGTAAGGACTTTCTGAGAAATGCTAAGAAAATGTAACTTTATTCTTAATAGATACACCACAAAACCAACACTTTACATTATTTTGGTTACTTCAAAATTTAAATTCAGCTTGTTTTTCAATTAATTTTTTTAATAACAGATACTGAATATGACCTATTTTTCCCCCTGACAATATCAATAGGCTGCTCAACTACATGATACAATTTTTTTGCATTTAATTTAAAAGACTATGGCTCAGTGTTTGAAAAATAAATTAATAAAAGAGAAACATTATTAGGAAAAAAATGAAAGCACATTCACATAACAAAAAAAAATCATTCCTTCAAAATCAGAAACGAGTGTGATTATTTCACTTACCCTACTTGGAAGCATATAATTCCTATATACAAATAAAGTAGAACCTATAGACTGGAATGATACAGTGGCTATCAATAATTAGGTGCTAATTGACAAAATAAACAAAAACGAATGGAATAGCACATTAAAAGAAACTTGTTTTTAGCTTAATTGTTGGTGCAGAATGCATGGCTGGGGCCGGCTGCCTGGCGGCTGCTTTAGCTTTACTGGCTTGGCTTGCTCGAACAGCAGTTTCCAAACGTACTTTCAGCTCAGGAGCCGCTCCCATTACTGTCTTGAAAGCATGTGGATACAGAGGTCCAATATGCATTAAATTCTGGAGTGCAAACTCATGAAGATCTTTGGAAGCTGTGCTTGCTGAGGCAAAAGAATTTTCATCCAGCAGGTAAGAGATCAAAGTGGGAACTAAAAGAGCAAGTAATTGGACTCCTGCAAATAACAAAGATAAAGTCTGAAGATGATCACAAGTCTGAAAATCACAATAAACCTTTATTTAAAAACTAGGCAATTACTATGGTAGTCTGAATTATAATAAAATAGAAGTAAATGTGCACGATCTAATTTTAGACCTCAATGATTACTCATAATTAATACTGAATACTTACTAACTGTCCAAGCCATGTTAGAGGAGGAAATCAGGTTTAATTTCCTGTTAAGATTATATATTTTGCATTTATATTAATTTGTTTTATTAAAAAAATACTGGCTAAAAGTTTAAAAAGGAATGAACACTTTATAATTGTCATCTGGTAAAATGTACTTTGAGAATAAAATTATGAAAATTTTAAGGGTATTCCAGAATAGGGAGGTTGGATTAGAGGGAATAGGGAACAGAAACCTGAAGCATTCATTAGGAGGATACCATCAAAGGAATGAGTGAATGTATACATTAATGTGATGGCAACCATCTCCGTTCGGTTTTGGCATGGCACTTAGACTCAGATTTAGTTTTAATTTTTAAAAAATGACAATTGCTTATTCTACCTCTTAGAAGTCTTGCTATAGTACAAAACATCTGTTATCTGAGTGAAGCAGTCCCTTAAAAAAATGAAGAAATCATGATGGTACTTATTGTTGATGTAATTCACTAATACTAAATACTAGAAATTGGTTGGAAAATTGAAGCACACTGCTTTGGTTATTTCACACCTTAAATTAATTGACTCGTAAATGGAAAATTAAAGGGTTATTTACTTAATGAACTTTGTTGAAGTCTAATTAACTATTAAACTATATTTAATTTCATGAATAATACATAAATATATTCTGCTGTTAAAAGAATTCAAACAATAGAGAATTATTTGAAAAAGTATAAGACTCTCTTCCCTACCTAAATTAGGGCACCTGTTCAGGAACTGATCCCAAGAGTCAACTCAACTCAAACATATCTAAATACTGACTATGCAAAAGTCAATAAGCTCAGTGTTAAGATTACAAAATGAATAAGATTTAGTTCCCATGTTTACGGAGTTTACAGTGAGTAAAACAAAAATAAAGATAAAATTATGTTGAGTTACCAAACATGGGCCATGATGTCAGTCATAACATTTCTACCCAAATAATCTGTTAATATCTAGTTTCAACTAAACTTATCAACTCCTCCCAAACAGCTCTTCTTCCTGACCTTTCCAGTTTTAACATTGCTTCCATGCTTCTTCCAGGTAACACAGTAATATTTGGCTCTTCTCTTTCTCTAATCCCCATAACCAGTTACTCGTCAAGTCAGAGCAACTTTTTTTTTTTCATAATCGCTTCTGTATTCTTTTCTTCCACTATAATAGTTCTGGATTATTATTTTATAGGTAAGCTATCAGCAATAGCTTTTTAAAAATCTCCACTACTGGGCTTCCCTGGTGGCGCAGTGGTTGAGAATCCGCCTGCCGATGCAGGAGACACGGGTTCGTGCCCTGGTCCGGGAAGATCCCACATGCCACGGAGCAACTAAGCCCGTGAGCCATGGCCGCTGAGCCTGTGCGTCCGGAGCCTGTGCTCCGCAATAGGAGAGGCCACAACAGTGAGAGGCCCGCATACTGCAAAAAAAAAAAAAAAATCTCCACTACCTTTCTAATTTTGTGTGAAATTCTTTCAAAAGAGGAAAAATTTTATGATAGAAAAAACTGATGTAATTTTTATCTGGAGAGTAATCTAGCAATATATATTAAAAGCTTTAGAATGTGCATTCCTTTTGGCCCAGTAATTTCACTTAAAAAAAATTTACCTGATAGAAATAATTTTAAAATGTGTACAAAGATACCTGTACAAGAATACTCATCTCAGACTTCTCTGGTGGTGCAGTGGTTAATAATCTGCCTGCCAATGCAGGGGACATGGGTTCGATCCCTGGTTCGGGAAGATCCCACATGCTGCTGAGCAACTAAGCCCGTGAGCCACAACTGCTGAGCCCACGTGCCACAACTAAGCCTGCGCACCTAGAGCTTGTGGCTCAGCAACAACAGAAGCCACCACAATAAGAAACCCGCGCACCACAACGAAGAGCAGCCCCCTGCCAGCTGCAAGTAGAGAAAGCCCGTGCTCAGCAATGAAGACCCAACACAGCCAAAATAAATAAAATAAAATAAATTTATATTTTAAAAAAAGAATACTTATCTCATTTATGATCTTGAAAAACTGGAAACAGCTTAACATCCAATCATAAGGTACTAGTTTAAAAAGTACAGTTTTTCTTTAATAATTAAGTCATATTTTTAAGATAAATTTTAGATTGTGAGGAAATTAAGATTTAGCAGGGAATAAAGAGGAGTGTTAAGCTGCATAAATCTCTGGTTAAATGGACATATGTGGTAGTTCTTCATTAAATTAAAAAACAATAATTTAAAATTTTCAAATTTTGAGGTATTTTAATAATGATGTTTGGCATCATTAATGCTAATCTAGTCCTATTTGTCCTATTTGTTAAAAAGCTTTTATACCTCTATTATGAACACCAAAATGTATTATTTTTAAAAATCTATTAGGCAGCCATATTTTCCCTGGTTCTTAAAGAGTACATTCCTAGAAAGTAAAACAATCCGTGGGTTCAAATGCCATTGGTAATTTAACCTCTTGCTCTTAAAAAATAAACATAAATCAACTCAATTTTGTTAGCATCACAAGCAAAAACATTAATCTTTCAGATAGTAACCACCCTTAGTAAACTTACTGTTGCAATGGCCTGTGTCAAAAAGCAAAGATTTATATATCATACAAATCTTCATTTTAGACTAGTGGCTTTTTAGAGAAAAATACTTACTGTTATGTTCTTCCCCAAGAGCAACCAATGTTTCAAGAACTTTGATTCCTTCTTGAACAGCTAAAAGTTCTGTATTACTGGCTGGTCTGTTTCTTTCAACAGCTTTTAGCTTTTCAACCACTATTGGAGCTAATGAATGGATGTAGGGGGTTGAAAGGGCACGATTGGAATGCTGAAAGACTGAGAGGAGAAGCTGGTAACATTTGGCTTGGACCTACACAAGAAAATCATTTTATTAATTTCCATGTGTGACAGTTCTTATCTGCTCTACAATCACACTGCATCTTAATATATACTGAAAACAAGCAATACTGCAGGATGAAAATAGAAATGTGGGAAGAATTAATGCCATTTCTACTTACAGAAATGGAGTAATAAAACTTCCAACATGCTAACTAAATAAAACTGAAAAGAAATTAATCCAATAAACATTCCTTATATGTTAACTCCCAAATTACCACTGCTAATATAATTTGTGTATTTCTATAGTGTATAAGAAATTAGAAACCAAGAATACTAAATTGTGTTTTTAATTCTTTCTTTAATTTACAAATCTCCCTCCCACTTTAACCTAATATATTTAGTATGGAAGGCTAATATTTGAATTATGCCAAACAAAGCTATAAAAATATATTACTTAGACACCTCAACTCCATTTGGATTCCCTGGAAATGACTGCTTAAACCAATTTAAGTGTTCCAGGCCTAGAAAGTAAGGTTTCAGTGGCTCTACTTTAGAAAGACTTCATGTCAATAAGAAACGAACAAACAAACAAAGGAAGGTCCAGCAACACATCAACGTACATGAAAAATATTGAGGGGAAACTGTTTCAGTGCTTTGGTGGAAGAATAACTAGCAAACATTGCTGGACATAAAAAATGCCTGGGGAGTATTTTTAAAATACAGATCTGTGGACCACACTTCTGGAGACTCTGGTTTAGGAATATAGTGGTAGATGTAACTAAATTGCTTTTTTTTCTGATGTGCAGCAGGTTTGAGAATCAGTAGTTTAGACACTAACACTGTAAAGCAATAAAACTTATTTTCTAGAAAGTGTTTCCAATAGGCCCATTAAAACATGTTATAATATATAGTTATCCTTTAATGGTGTCATTAAGTAAACAGTGAAAAACAGAAGCACGTAAAGTCTCTACCAATATAGGCCAGGGTTGGGCAAATATTTTAAATACTGGGCAATTTCTGTAGATATAAATAAACATATACATGTCTCTCCTAATGCTTAAACCAGTGATCTTTTCCAGTTTTCTGTTGAAAAGTCATAGCAAATACTTAAGTTTTCATCTGTTATATCACAAATTTTAATGAATCAATCTGAAATTTTCTTGATAAAGTGGAAGGTTTAACACTATGTTTTAAGTGTAACTTACCCATGGGTCACATGAATTTAATGCATTTTTAAATCTGTTCATGCAGCCATTCTGCAGTGACTGGACTCCTATTATTTCACTACCAGCAGACCACAGGAAGAGTGTAATTGCTGTTAGCATGCTTACTTCATCAGACACAGGCATAGAATCTTCTGAAATATATGAATAATGAAATATTGATACATATAAAAAATGAAAGCAATATGCTGTTTCTAAAATGTTTTGAAATTTAATTCTTCTGAAAAAGAATAAATATATGTATATGTATCACTAAATCACTTTGCTGTACACCTGAAACTAACACAACATTGCAAATCAACTAAACTCCAATATAAAACAAAATTTTAAAAAATTCTTTCATTCTTGAACAATACCCCTCTCTCTTTTTTTCTTTATCTATACAAATTTATTTATTTATTTATCTTTGGCTGTGCTGGGTCTTCGTTGCTGCACACGGGCTTCTCATTGTGATAGCTTCTCTTGTTGCAGAGCACGACCTCTAGGCACGTGGGCTTCAGTAGTTGTAGCTTGCAGGCTCTAGAGCACAGGCTCAGTAGTTGTGGCTCACGGGCTCTAGAGCACAGGCTCAGTAGTTGTGGTGCACGGGCTTAGTTGCTCTGCAGCATGTGGGATCTTCCCGGACCAGAGATCAAACCCATGACCCCTGCATTAGCAGGCGGATTCTCAACCACTGTGCCACAAGGGAGGCCCTGTATCAATGTTAAATTGCCTCAATTTGATAATTCTTCAGTGGTTATGTAAGAGACTGTTCTTGTTCTTAGGATATCTGTGAAGTATTTAGGAGTAAAGAGTCATGATGCCTTCAATGTATTCTCAAATGGTTCAGCAAAATTAATAATAATAATATCAACAATAATAATATGTGGATTATAGAAAAAATAAAACATGCAGCAAATGTTAACAATTGGTGAAATCTAGAAGGGTATGTTGAAGGGTATGCTGGGCCCGTTGAGCCGTGGCCACTGGGCCTGCGCGTCCAGAGCCTGTGCTCCACAACGGGAGAGGCCACAACAGTGAGAGGTCCGTGTACCGCAGAAAAAAAAAAAAAAAAAAAAAAAAAAATCTATATTAACTCATGATAAAGCTAATAGTTTTAGTAACATTAATAAAACTAGTTAAAGTTTTCCCTTCCAAATATTAATACTAAAAAATTTCAGGTGATACAAATAGTACATGCTTTGTTTAAAATATAACAAGCATATGGGAAAGAAAATAAAACTTGTAATACTACCATCTAGTGATAGTTTAATTTCTAGGTTTCTGATTAATTTCTTCTGGTCTGGGTTAGTTTTTTTATATATAATTATTTATAAACATGATTTTTAATAGATATAATGGATATATAATCCAAATGAGTATACCATGATATATTTAATATTTTTCCCCACTGCCAGATAGTTACATCTATCACTTTCATATTTTCATTATTATAAAGTAGACTATGATAAATAACCTTGAACACAAGTTTTTGATCAATAAGGTCAGAGTATGAATTCTTAAAGGCTCTGTGTATATTTTGCAGAATTGATTCCCTGAAAGTTTAAACTGTATTAATTCCCTTCAGCAAAGTATGAAAATGTTCTCCTGGTATCAATTCCACCTGTACATACTCACAATTTTTTAAAATCAGTTTTACAGGTAAAAATTTATATTACTTTGTTTTTGTTTGTATTTCTTTGCTTATATAATAATGTGGCTAACTTTTTAATATACTTGGTGGGCATCTCCATTTCCTTTTTAATAATGCGAGCTCTGGGCATCCCTGGTGGCGCAGTGGTTGAGAATCCGCCTGCTGATGCAGGGGTCATGGGTTCGTGCCCCTGTCCAGGAAGATCCCACATGTGGCGGAGCGGCTGGGCCCGTGAGCCATGGCCGCTGAGCCTGCGCATCCGGAGCCTGTGCTCCGCAACGGGAGAGGCCACGACAGTGAGAGGCCCGCGTACCAGAAAAAAAAAAAAGCGTGCTCTTTCCTTCTTTCTTTTTTTTTTTTTTTGTGGTACACGGGCCTCTCACTGCTGTGGCCTCTCCCATTGTGGAGGACACGCTCCGGATGCGCAGGCTCAGCGGCCATGGCTCATGGGCTCACCCGCTCCACGGCACGTGGGATCCTCCTGGACCGGGGCACGAACCCGCGTCCCCTGCATCGGCAGGTGGACTCTCAACCACTGCGCCACCAGGGAAGCCCCTCCTTCTTTCTTAAAAGACTTCTTTGTACATTAATGATATTAACACTGACATAAATATTATTTTCAGTTTTTGATCTTTTTTTCAGTTATCTTTAATTTTTAAAATTTTTTTCTTCCAGTTTTACTTAGATACAATTGACACAAAGTACTATATAAGTTTAAGGTGCACAGTATAATGATTTGACTTACATACATCATGAAATGATTATCACAAGTTTAGCGAACATCCATCATCTCATATAGATACAGAATTAAAAAAACAGGAAAAAAATCTTTTTCCTTCTGATAAGAATTTTTAGGATTTATCAACCATTTTTTAATGCAGTTGTTTTTGACAGGTAGATGTTAAATTCTATAGTCCAATACACTGATATTTTCCTCTGTGATATTTACCATTACTTACACTTACATAGTCCTTTGTCATTCTGACATAAAGGAGTCACCTATATTTTCTTTGTTTACCTATTAAAAAAATTTTACACTACCATTCTAACTTACCTAGTATTTACTTAGAGTCATGATATAAGGGGAGAGACTAACTGGAACTGATATCTGAAATGGCTAATTGACACAAACCATTTGAAGAATAATGAATGTGCCCTTATCATGTATTATATTCTCACGTGGATGAGTGTCTGTTTTAAAACAATCTGTTCTGTTTCACTGCCCTATCTGTTCGTTCTTGGGCCCACTCCACAGTTTTAGATAGTGTGGAAATGTTTTAATAGGCAATATGGCAAACCTTTACTTATTATTCTTTGTTTCCAATCCTTTCACATTTACAACAGAAATGAAAGAAAAAGTCAAACAGAAGAAAAATGGCAAAAATGTGAATAAGCATTTCCCCCCAAATTAGACACAAACATGAAAAATGCTTATACTCACTAGGAAAATGAGAAATGCCAATTAAAACAGTAAGATAGTATGTTTTACTTATCGGATAATGAAATTTAAAAGTCTGAAATACCATGTATTGGTGGGGATCATGCACTCCTGGTAGAAGTGCAAATTCATACAGCTACTTTGGAGAGCAATTTGGCAACGTCTGATAAAATTAAAATGTGTCATCGATTCCACTTATAGGGGTATGCCCTAGAAAATCTCATAGCACATAGCACATAAGGAATTTATAAGGATGTTCACTGAGACAATTTTTATAATTGGGAAAAATCAGAAACAGCAAAAATATCCATTGTTAGGGGAATGAATAATAACTGATAAATATAAGTGATGGACAACTATATAGGAGTTCAAAACAATGTATAATAGTTTTATATGCACACGTCCTTTCTTTTTGAGGAAACCTCCCAAAATGTATATAAGGGCTAAGACAAGGGCATTCAGAGTCAATATCCAGAATGGGGAACTAAAAGTTCACATCTGAAAGATGGGACTAAAATACCTGAGTTGATTCAGTGTTATATAGCAGTTTTCTGATGAGCCCATTCAATTAGTTATTAGGGAACAGATATCCTAATAAACTTAAAAAAAATTAAAACTGATTAGATTACCTGGTTGAGAATATTCTAGGATGCATGCGAGAGTGCTACGAATTAGAGCTGTCCACTGTTTTTGAGTATCCTCAGTTTTGGCCATTGAAAGTGTCACAATACTTTTGATCCCTTGAAGAGC
This sequence comes from Kogia breviceps, assembly GCF_026419965.1. Lineage (NCBI taxonomy): Eukaryota > Metazoa > Chordata > Mammalia > Artiodactyla > Physeteridae > Kogia > Kogia breviceps. Next base: position 74,186,823 of record NC_081320.1, on the reverse strand, counting down.
TGCACTGACTGGTGGAGGAACCTGATTATCTGCAGACTTTATCGCTGTGTCTTTCAATATTCTTACGATTAAAAACAGAATCGTGGGCAGGATTGTCATACATCCTGAAATAAAAACAAATCAGATTGCCTCGTAATTAATAATTCCCATATTATAGTTTTTTCAATTGTTTATATTTTTATGGTTTAATATTATTTCTTTTCATTGAATTTATACAAAATTTACTGCATTACTATTATTATAATTCAATGTTTGAAAAAAATAGAAAGTCACAAGTTATTTCAAAGGAAATATTTTCTTTCTTTTCCCAGCTTGCCTTGTTTTTATTATTTCTAGTACTTCACCTATTTAATAATCATGCCCTTCATAATGAAAATAAGGAAGGAAGGTAGAAAAACAGAAGGAACACAATACCAAATACTTTGAGAAGTACCTGAGAAACTTGGTGAAACATGTAGCAATTCCAAGACAAGTAATCAATCTCACTGTACTAAGTGAGCCTTAGTACTAAGTCAGTCAATGTAGTAACCAAGTCAGGAAACAGATAAGAAGACTATACAGGTAAGCAAAAAAGAGATGGAAGAATCCTAGGATTTGTAGCTGAAAGAACTTTAAGATAATCAAATCAACCACCCACTTAATGAAAGACTCCCTTCAACACTCTGACATGCAGTCACTGTAGTCTGCCTACACAACTTCAATGATGGAGAATTCATTGTTTTCATATCTGTAGGCTTGTGTTGAACTGAAATTTACCTTTATATATCCTGATACCATCTCTACCTTCTAGATACAACAGAGAGAAAGTCTACTTTTCCATCCACTAGTTCTTCAGGTGTCTGCAGACAGCTATTATCTTTTTTGTGTGTGTGTGTTACGCGGGCCTCTCACTGTTGTGGCCTCTCCCGTTGCAGAGCACAGGCTCTTGGACGCGCAGGCTCGGCAGCCATGGCTCACGGGCTCAGCCGCTCCGCGGCATGTGGGATCTTCCCAGACCGGGGCATGAACCCGTGTCCCCTGCATCGGCAGGCGTACTCTCAACCACTGCGCCACCAGGGAAGCCCTTATCTTTTTCAGCTATAATTTTTTTAGTTGCTCCTTAAAGTTGGTTGTCACTCTCCTCTGACATTTGTTAGTTTGTCAGTGTTGCTCAAGAGTAGCAACCAGATCAGAAAATAAAGGGTTTAGTAATTCCACTTTATGTCTATCTGCTAACATTCGATATCTTCCCTCAAACTGTGTTTTTACCTCTTTGCTGAAGTTTGTTTGACATGTATCTGTAAAGGGTATCCTGGGTTTTTGACTTCTTAAATCTTCAGTCTTTCTTTATAGGCTCCTAAAGGTAAACAAACCCTTAAAAAAAAACCCTACTTCTCCTTTAATATTTAAGAGGAAAATAAATCATAATAGCACTTAAATTCAAAGGCAACCTCATCTCTAATACAGTATGACACATTTCCAAATAGTGATCAATACCGTACCAGCAGGCGAACAAAGGGATGGTAAGTCAGAGAGTATGGTAACTGTGGCTGCCACCAAACGAGCACTTTCTTCTGACAGTCGAGTTTTAGTGGCTACGTGACTTGGAGAGTCCGACATCTTGGTACTGAGATGCGGCATATGCCGCACTAAAATGAACATCAACAGCTCCATAGTTGCAAACACAAGAGATTTTCCAGGAATAAGACCACCACTGTCACCTCCTTCTCCTAATACAGGACAGGACTCTTTTTCCATATCATCTTCATCTTGGGTAAAAGAAAATTTGGTGAAATTTCCAACAAACAAAATAAAAAATAGTAGATGAAACAACACAATAAGTATACTTAATAAATTCTTTCAAAAGAATTTACAACTAAATGTTTAACTGATGCCATATGTCTTTCTCAGAATAATTCCTGCCTGACTAGAATTCTGTTTATTTACCTCTCCTTAAAAGTAATGGACAATTCACTTTTTAACTTCAAAAATTTTTATTAGGTATTTTTTATTAGGAATGTATTTCATAATAGGAGTAACACATATGTTAGGCTGAAACATGTGAAGTTGACCCTTTTGAAGGTGAAAGACAGCTGAATATGAGCAATTCCATTTGCGTCATGCTAATGAAAGCAAAATCAATTGCAAAGCTTCTAAATGTCTGGTTAAATTTTTTAATTAACAACTTCCTGGTATTAATATTTTAAAAATTAGAGTACAAATAAATCTACTTCAATGTTAGTGTAATTTCTAGTGCTTACTTAGTGTGTTTCTTTTTTCTTGCAAATAATCCTGAGCAGCTCTTACTATCTGTTGTACAACTCCCGTCACCAGCAGCTGGACGGATGGTGGATTCCAGGTCAGGAGGAGGCGGTGTAAAACACTCAGCAACTCAACACCAATCAGCTGTTATAAATTAATACAGAGAAATTAATTTTAATTTCAAAGGATACATTTATATTATTAAATCTAAGAAAATATACATGTAAAAATAAATAAATTTGGTAGCTAAAATTAATATATTGGACTATGTAGCAAATATTATAACAATCTTGAAAAAGGGTCATATTTTATCCAAACATATTTTCAGTCAAAAATTACTTTATTATGTATTTAAATAATTTTTCCATTTAAAAGAAATCTCTGATTTCTTTTCTCTTTAGGACTAAACAATATTGCTAGCGTCCAGTGCTACTAAAATTTATGATTTCCAATCTAAGTACCCAAGAGTAGTCTACCAGAAATTCTAGGCATTCTGGTAACTCCCTCAGATTCATCTCAGAACTATTACAAACTTCTACCGCTTACTACTCGCTTTAAAAAGCCTCTTACAATCTTCTACATCAAACCCATCCAATGAACCCACCTCAAATTTCAGAGGGAGAAAAAAATTTAACTGCAACCGAAGCCACCTTTACCTCTTTCCTTAAGATCAGTGTCCAGTCCCTGTCCAAGACTGATTAATCTTTCCTCATATGCCTGCTATTCCATCCTGTTTGACTTCCCAAGGATTCTTCAAGGACATCAATCATACCCTGTATGTTGTCAACCTTGCTCTCTAGCTATGCTCCTCTTCCCCAGGATAAATATCTGCTCAAGTCCTTCCTATCTAATTTCCCCCCACACCTCAAAAAACCTCTCAGATCCTTCCATCTGCCTCCATGTTCTCTTCTGTCTCTGTCTTGTTTCTTCCTTTCCCAGATCGAATGCTGCCACTTTCTTCACTCTCTCATTTACTCTTCAATCTTCTATAATCTGGCTTGATCCACCTGAGAAAATGCTATGCCTGAGGTAACCAATAACCTCCATGGGACTCTTTTCTGTCCTTATTTACTGGATTCTGTCCCTTTTGAGACTGTTGTCTGTCCTTGAAACTCTCTCATCTTTGATAACTCTGTGTTTTTTTTTTTTTTTTAAACTGGCATCTGGTCTTTATTTAGTCAGAGCACCAACAAAATGCTAAGTCCTATGCCCCGTGCTGTGGATTTAGTGGTGATTAACTCAGACTTGGATTCTGGATTCTTTTGGTTCTTCTCCTTCCTCTCCAGTATAGTCTCCACTGCTGATTTATTTCCCTCTCAATCCTTATTTGCTATTTATCCCTAAGGTTACAGTCTTGGCCCTCCTTCCTTCTTCCTTTATTCAGTTTTCCGAGGCCAGTGGACTCATTATCTCTCTGGAATTATGAAAATGGCCTCATAATTGACCTCCCTCCTCCCTTTTCATGTCTTAAAAATCAACCACTACATGATTGATGGGGTGATCAAATTTATGTCTGCTGTATTTCTGGAATACACATGTAACCATGTCATTCAATCTACTACATTTACACTCAGTTATTTTGGTTTTAACATAATATGTCACACACCTTCATTCATAGATTAAACTTTATTGGTTTGACCATTTGAAAACAACCCTCAAGTTTCTTGCAGTAATCTGTAGTTTAGCTGAGGCACAGCTTCAGGCTACAAGGCTGGGGTACAAGAAGAACTCATCAGTGAGTAAAGCTTGTAATCACACAGCACATGCTTTGTTTTGTTTCATTTGGGGATTTTTTTCAAGCAGCACCATGTGCAAAACTAATTTTGATATAATACAATAATGAGAACTTTGCTTTTGATTTGTTTGGGTTTTTTGGAAAATTATCCCAAGTGATACCATTTGGTAGTATGGTGTTCAAAGAAATGGTTATTGTTACAAAAATAAAATTCTTAATTAAAAAGAATAACAAATCCAGTGGTAACTTGGTTCTGTAACATGAATAAAATCCTCTAAATATTCCATACATAAATTAGAAAAAGCAATTCATTAACCTTTTTAAATAAGTACTTGAGTCAGCACATAAAAATTTCATTAAATGAGAGGTAAAACTTAATCATTTAAAAGTGACATAATTTATTTAATAGCCTTATAAATCACTTCGGCCCTTTATTATTTTTATTTTTTATTTTTTTTGCGGTACGCGGGCCTCTCACTGCTGTGGCCTCTCCTGCCGCGGAGCACAGGCTCTGGATGCGCAGGCCCAGCAGCCATGGCTCACGGGCCCAGCCACTCCACGGCATGTGGGATCCTCCCGGACCGGAGCACAAACCCATGTCCCCTGCATCAGAAGGCGGACTCCCAACCACTGAGCCACCAGGGAAGCCCTCAGCCCTTTATTAATAGAATCATTAACTGGGACTGAAGCCATCCTTTATTTATTTATTTATTTTATTTTATTTTTTTGGCTGCACTGGGTTTTCATTGCTGCGTGTGGGCTTTCTCTAGTTACTGTGAGCAGGGGCTACTTTTTGTTGCGGCGCACAGGCTTCTCATCGCGGTGGCTTCTCTTGTTGTGGAGCATGGGCTCTAGGCGTGCAGGCTTCAGTAGTTGTGGCTCACGGGCTCTAGACTGTAGGCTCAGTAGTTGTGGCGCACGGGCTTAGCTGCTCCGCGGCATGCGGGATCTTCCCGGACCAGGGCTCAAACCCGTGTCCCCTGCATTGGCAGGTGGATTCTTAACCACTGCGCCACCAGGGAAGTCCCGGAAGACATCCTTTAAATTTTTAGTTTTACTTGGCTGCTGATGAACTGATCAAAGAAGGTACAGTGACAATCTCTAGTCTAGCTGCGCCTGGTCATCCAACTTTCAATATAGGGTCTTAGATGAAGCCAAAATCCTGAATGCTTATAATATTTACTTCATATGTAAGAAAATTATCTTAAGGTAAATATGATATATACAAAGCAGAAATCATCTATTATAGAAATATACTGTACCTGATCTTCTGCAATATGGATTCGGGCATACGGAGAATCTAGCAAGGTGTGTAAGGCCTGTAGACAAGCTGTAACATGTTCAACAGGCTCCTCAGGTCTTGGGGAACAAAGGAACTGTATACTCACGCCTGCGATGTACAAAATAAACACATAAGGTTTGTTAATATAAAACACTTTGTTGCTTTGACACCATTTTTTTCCCCACTTTCACCTACTTAATTTTTTTTACAGATTACTTTTAACATATATTTATTAATGCCTTAAAGTGAGTTCAAAATGATTGTCAAAATAAGCAGCCAAACTTAACACAGGTTGTAGCTCTGCAAGGAGGCTAATAATCACATTGGAAGGGGATGGGGGAGTTCCAAGGTCATCTTGATTAAGAAGTTATTTAAAGACATTTTAAAATAATACATTAAGAATAAATTTATGAAAATTATAAAATTAATTCTCATTAAATGAGTGACAAATTCTTAAGTGTTAAAAGAGCATCTGGGCTTCCCTGGTGGCGCAGTGGTTGAGAATCCGCCTGCCGATGCAGGGGACACAGGTTCGTGCCCCGGTCCGGGAAGATCCCACATGCCACGGAGCGGCTGGGCCTGTGAGCCATGGCCGCTGAGCCTGTGCGTCTGGAGCCTGTGCTCCGCAACGAGAGAGGGCACAACAGTGAGAGGCCCGCGTACCGCAAAAAAAAAAAAAAAAAGAGGCTGTTGGTGGGGCTTCCCTGGTGGTGCAGTGGTTGAGAGTCCGCCTGTCGATGCAGGGGACGCGGGTTCGTGCCCGGGTCCAGGAAGATCCCGCATGCCGCAGAGTGGCTGGGCCAGTGAGCCAAGGCCACTGAGCCTGTGCATCTGGACGGAGCCTGTGCTTCGCAACGGGAGAGGCCACAAGTGAGAGGCCCGCATACCACAAAAACAACAACAACAACAACAAAAAAAGAGCATCTATAAAGCAATTATAAATAAGAATTATTCAAATTTGCTTTAACTTTACATTTTATTATTTCCTTATGAGGCAATTTGTTAAGTGCCAAGTAAAAAGACAAGTTGTTGAAAAAAAAATAGTTTACTTTTTTCCCTTGAAAATTATTCAATATTGCTGTGAGTGAACATGACAGAGAATTTTTAGAGTAGTTTTTAATAATTAAATTTTAAATAAAAAATTCAGTTAATTTAAAAACTGTGATAAAAACCCTCTTTTTACTATCCCTTCTCTGAACTAAACTATAACAATTTTTTCCATAGCATTAAAATGAAAGATATGAAGGAGTTCAAAACATGCCACACCAAAATACACCTTCTTGGCTGAAGGCATCTGAGAAGTAGCAGATGCAGGCAGGGCTCTCGGTCCCCCTTTCTACTTAAAAGCAGGTCATAAAATTCCTCATGAGAAAGGTGCCCTCTCTGTACCAGGGAGGAAACATTCTTACCACCAGAGACAGGAAGTCAATGTTGAAATAGACCTGTCCAAACAAAACTACTAAAATAAGCCTGATCTTCCATTAGTTTCCCCCATATATTTTCTAGTTACTGTCCCACAACTTAACCACCCCTAGCCCAAACCCCTCTGTCTTGTCATACCCTCACAGTTTATTCTTCTTTTTAAAAATATTTATTTATTTATTTTTGGCTGTGTTGGGTCTTTGTTTCTGTGCGAGGGCTTTCTCTAGTTGCAGTGAGCGGGGGCCACTCTTCATCGCGGTGCGTGGGCCTCTCACTATCGCAGCCTCTCTTGTTGCGGAGCACACGCTCCAGACACACAGGCTCAGTAGTTGTGGCTCACGGGCCTAGTTGCTCCGTGGCATGTGGGATCTTCCCAGACCAGGGCTCGAACCTGTGTCCCCTGCATTAGCAGGCAGATTCTCAACCACTGTGCCACCAGGGAAGCCCCTACAATTTATTCTTGTTTGTGTAAAACTGTATACAATCTTCTGGACCTAACGGCTTCTTCAGGTCTTCATTTTCCTTCTAAAGACTCCTGTGTACATGTAAAAATATTAAATAAATTTGTATGCTTTCCTCCTGTTAATGTGTCTTATGTCAGTTTTATTCTTAAGTCAGTCACAGATCTTAAGAGGGTAGAAAGAAGTTTTTTCTCCTCTACAGATACACATTTTCAGAAGTGATACATCTTCAAATACAATAACATGGTTCACCTACCTAAAATCAGATGCATTCTATCTTTGTTAATTTCTGGCAAAGATTTGGCACTAGGCGTTGCTCCTGATGCTTGGTTTAAATTGATGGGTGTAGAACGTTTTTGTAAACCTGCTATTGCTGCTGCTTCTGCTGGCTCTGAACATGTAAATCCTGTGCTATTTAACCAAAGTGCCACTGCATGGAGAATTGGGGCCCAGGAATTCCGATAGTGAAGTCTAGCTGTATCAACAGTCTCAGGAGTATAAAATGCTCCACCTATAAAGCAATCAAAAACATTACTTCTATTATACTCATTTATGAACAACTACCTTAAAAAATAACCATTACATACTGTCTTAGTCCATTTGGGCTGGTATAAGAAAATACCTCAGACTGGGTGGATTATAAACAACAGAAATTTATTTCTCAAATTCTGGCGACTGGAGGTCCGAGATCAGGGTGCCACCATCGTCTGGTGAGGGCCCTCTTCCTGATTCATAACCAGTGCCTTCTTGCTGTGCCCTCACAAGGTGGAAGGGGCCAGGGAGCTCTGTGGGTTCTCTTTTACAAGGGGACTACTTCCACTCCTAGGGGCTCCACCCTCATGACCTAAGCACCTCCCAAAGGCCTCACCTCCTAATTCCATCACAATAGGGATTAGGTTTCAACATCTGAATTTTGAGGTGACACAAATATTCAGATCATAGCACATATAAAACAGCAATTTGGCAAAGAGATTCTTGTACAGAGTTATCGAAACTAACGTCTTTCCTGCAGCTGCTGACCTGGAGTGCCTGTCACTTCCTCGCTGATGCTAGGGTTTCCAGCCTTTTCGCTGCACATGCTGATGCCTCTGAATGCCCTCTACCTTTCCCTACCCGTGGTTCTCTTCCTCAGGCTTCCTCTTCACTGTTGCCAGCAACTCTTAAAACCCTCATCACCTTCCCTTTCTCTCATAGCCAGGGAACTCTGCCTCTTCTTTCTTTTTCACTCTTCTGCAAATTCTTCCCCTCCTCCTGCTTTCTCTATCAAACTGAGGACTGCCACATCTGTCCCTGCATACACACACTGACCAACACAGCAATATACTTCACCGTGGTTATGCATAGTGACTTGTTACGCCCAGTTATTTGGAGTAACCTATGACTTGTTATGCCCAGTTATTTGGAGTAACCTATAGCTCGTACAGTTATTACTGTAACAGTGAGAACATTCTTGCTTGGGCTAACAAGTTTAATGCCATATATGAATTCACAAATTCAGTACAGAGAACATGCTCTAAATGAGAGAAGACTGTCAAGTTTTAAGTCCACAGAAATTTTAAATGTTATTATTACTATTGGTACTAGTCTCGACCAATTCCATTTTGTTTAATTACTACTTTGAACTCTATTAAAAGCAAAACTCCAACTGCAGTACTTACCATCTGGGGGTAGCTGACTAGCAAATTCAGCTGGTAAAGTTAAAAGTGCATAGTCTTTTAATGCTGCCAACCACAGGCGACTGAGTGTTGGCAGTTCAGGTTGTACAAGTGTTATTAAACTGTCTGGTGGTAGTTCATCTATGGTACTGTAATCATCATCATCATCATCAGTATTTTTAATTGCTCTTTTTGGTTTTGACTCTGCTTCTTTTTTAATATTCATAGCAACCACATATACCTAGTAAGATATTCAGGAGGAGAAAATAACAAGGGATAATATTAAGAAATGACATATTCTAAGTTGTTATTATACAGCTGAATCATCGAAAGTGAGTACAGACACTAGAAAGTATACAACTTCGGGATTTCCGGATAACCTCAAAAGAATAATTCCACCTGCTTTGGAGGCAATCATTTTTTTTTTATAGAGCTGACTTCTGACTATTGCTCTCACAGGATATTCCTTGAGTAGGGTTCTCTGAATTTTTTCTGGCTTCTCTTGTTCTACTTTACAAAGCCCCCTTTATATGTGGTTTTCTTTCTTTTTGTTTCTTTTTGCCATAGTGTATAACTTCCTGATTGTTACCTTTGCTTTCATAGATTTATTAGACACAATTAGACAGCAATCAAAGAAAAAAGCTGAGTGGGGGGGAAGGGCACAGAAAGGATTTCCATAAATATCCTTCAAAACCCCTTATATAGTCCTTAAGTGATATTTAGCAATCTAGTCCTTGCAACAGATGGCTGAGCCAAGAATAATACAATTTACTGGCCATATATATTATCTGTATCTTTTCTTTCCACTTTATAAACCAAAAAGATGTATAATAACAACTTCCTAAAATATAATCTTAAAGATTCTTCTTTGCTGAAGTTATTTTTGTTTGTTCTTTTGTTTTTGTACATACATTTTGGCTTTGGCAACTGGCACGTAGCTGAATTACACATCAATGATAAAGCTAAAAAAAAAAAAAAAGGTGGGGGGAGCAAGGGTAAGAAATAAAATTGCACTAGATAAAAATCTTGAGAAAACTATTTCACCCTACACAGTGTCATCTTCATTGTTTGTAAGAGGAAGTCTAGGCATGTCAACAGGGACACTGCAGCTTCTTGAGGGCAGGGTCTTATCTCTATTCTTACAATGAACAGACAGTTATGGCATAGTAATTGACTAGATTAGATGATTACAGGAAACAATGAATCTTCATTTTTGAGAAGAACCATTCCTTAATGCTGTGATGGTCTATAACACTTAGTTACAGTTGGTTAGTCATACTTAACACCTGACAATTTAGAAGCAGAAACCACGGAACTTTTGGAGTAGGGACTTTGAATCTCAAGTTATAAATGTATCACATTCATATTTTCCACTAGTTTTAAGCTCACTTTCTTCCTCTAAACTTATTATTATGCTGATTTTAAGAAAATATCTCAATAAGCACTGTAAGTATACTCAGCCATTCACTCATCAAACCCTTCTTAGGTACTTACTACTCTTGCCTTGCATTTGCTATTGTGCTAGGGCCTGAGGCAACAAAGACAAATAATACATGGTTTTCACCTTCCATGGACTCACAGACTGATACAATGAAAGGAGAGTGAGAAAACTGCTTAGAGAAAGGGATGTTTTTTAAAATTTGTTTTAAATGACCTATCTTCCCACCTCACTACACGCAGTGACTACGTACAGTGCCTGGCACCTAACGAACACTCAGTGGTTTGAGTAATGAATGAATGAATCACAGGAAGCCCCAAGGATGGAAGAATCTTAATGGACTATGAAAAGGTGAGACAGTGGATTCAAAGACAAAAGTTCACCTGTTCACAGGCAAAGATGGAAGGGGGAATTCCAGGCAGAGGGAATATAAAGAGCAAGAGCACAAGAGACAGAAACTAGCAAGGCGTGCTGAGGAAATGGCAAGTGTGTGGTATTAGACTGAGCATAGAATATAAGGCAGAAGTAGCTGAAGACTGTTGGTAATGGGGAAGCGAAGGAGTCACTGCAGTATTTAAAGGTCAGTTGTATGTATTTTTCCTCAAATTTTAATTAAAAAAATTATACCATAAATAGTTTGAAAAATGAGTTTTTTTAATTACTCATAATTCTTATTTCCAGGTTTTCACATTCCAACTTTCTAAGTTATAATTTTCTTGTACAGAGAATTTTGTATTTAATTTTTTTTTTTTTTTTTTTTTTTTTTTTTTTGTGATATGCAGGACTCTCACTGCTGTGGCCTCTCCCGTTGCGAAGCACAGGCTCTGGACGCGCAGGCTCAGCGGCCATGGCTCACGGGCCCAGCCGCTGCACGGCATGTGGGATCTTCCTGGACCAGGGCACGAACCCGTGTCCCCTGCATCGGCAGGCGGATTCTCAACCACTGTGCCACCAGGGAAGCCCTAATTTTATCTATTTATATATCATAAGGGTTTCCATATGAATACTAGTCTTCATAACTGTTATTCTTAATGGCTGCAATGGAAGACATTATACATCTAACAATTTTCCTGTAGTTGAACTTTTATATTTTTTTCTGATTCTTTTTAGCCTTGGGAATCTTAGAAAGATGAGACATAGTTTTCAAAGACAAAGGTGTTCAGTTCTTCACATTATAAGTAAGGTTCCAACTAAACATTTTTGTAAATTTCTCTTTTTCATATTTTGGATATTTTTCCCTAGGATAAAGTTCCAGAAATGGAATTACTGGATCAGTGATTATAAATACTTCCATGGCTCTGAAGAGATACTGCCAAATGCTTTCTAAAAGGGTTCTATATTTTACATTGCTACTTGCAATATGAGAATATATTTTTTAGACTCGTTTTTTAAAAAATATTAGGTTTATTTTTCTTATGAGATATTACACACAAAATATAGAAGAATTAGAAGCATAAGTAAAATGAAGAAAATAAAACCAGACACAATCCTACTACCCAGATGTAATACTGTTAACATTCTAGCCATGTTGTATATACATACTCAGTCTTTTAAAAACTATGTTTGTATATAATATTATACTCAATTTTCTATTCACTTAATACCATCATCTTTGGATCAAGAAATACATTTATTCATATATTGCCTTTTTTTTTTAGAATGATAAACATCGCAGCAAACATCCTCATAGCAGAATCTTTGTATATATCCTTGATATTCCTTAGGATAAATTGGTCAACTAATGTGTACGATTTTAGAAAGTGCTTTGATAATACAATTGACCCTTGAACCAACAGGGGTTTGAACTGTGCAGGTCCATTTATACATGGATTTTTTTCAATAGTAAACACTGCAGTACTACATGTCTAATAAACAGCTAAAAATATGGAACTGGAATGTAGGAGAGAAGTATGGCTAGAAAAGTAGAATTAGAAACTTTCATATACAAGTAAAAGCTACTGGGTATGGGTGTAGATGATGCTACCCACAGAGTATGAAGAGTGAGAAAAGGGACAAGAAAAATGCCAATATTTAAAGAGCAGGCAGGCAAAGAGAAGCCAGCAAGTGATGCTGAGAACGAACAATAAAAGAAAAGAGGAAAACCAAGGGAGTAGTGTCACGGAAGTCAAGGAAAACAAAGTTTCCAGAGGAGACAATATCAAATGCTATAGAGAGGCTAAGTAAGACAGAGACTGAAAAGTGTCCAGTGATTTGGAGAATTACATTATTTGTAACTTTAGTGAAATAATTTCAATGGAGTGCTGAGAGTAAACCCAGATTGCAGGGGATTGAGAAGTGGGTGACTAGCTGAGGACATGAAGATACTGAAACTCGTTCAGTGAACAGAGGTGTGAAGAGGAGAGTGAGTAGATGAGGACGAGCAAGCAGAGGGTGATGGTGAGATACAGAGGCGGGGTAAGTGAGATACAGAGGCAGGGGTAAGTGAGATACAGAGGCTTGTGGGGGGTAAGTGAGATACAGAGGCGGGGTAAGTGAGATACAGAGGCAGGGGTAAGTGAGATAGAGAGGCGGGGGTAAGTGAGATACAGAGGCAGGGGTAAGTGAGATAGAGAGGCTTGTGGGGGGTAAGTGAGATACAGAGGCGGGGGGTAAGTGAGATACAGAGGCGGGGTAAGTGAGATACAGAGGCGGGGGTAAGTGAGATACAGAGGCGGGGGTAAGTGAGATACAGAGGCGGGGGTAAGTGAGATAGAGAGGCTTGTGGGGGGTAAGTGAGATACAGAGGCGGGGGTAAGTGAGATACAGAGGCGGGGGTAAGTGAGATACAGAGGCAGGGTAAGTGAGATACAGAGGCAGGGGTAAGTGAGATACAGAGGCGGTGGTAACTGACAGCACTTAGCTTGGAACAGTCCCCTCCTGAGACTTATGCTTACTAACATCTACTCTCATCCTCCAGGTCTCAGCTTAAGTGTCACTTTCTCCAAGCAGCCTCCTCTGAGCCCTCAGACTATTTTAGGTGCCTCTGCTGTGTGTTCACCACAGTCTGGACTTCTCCTATAACAGTCATTATTTTTGTTGCATATACTCGTCCACTAGTTTGTTTTTCTCAGTAAACGTAGAACATCTGGCTTGTGCACCACTGTATTCTCAACTTCTAGCCTGGTACAGAGCCGATGTTTAGTAACACCGTTGAATGAATCAGAGAGTGGGAGGTAAGAGAATGAGAAAAGGTAATCCTAGGTTAGAGGAAAACTTTAAAGTAGTGATAGTTATTATATTAGTAACAACAGGTAACATTCACTGTGCACATAAATAAGGTAGTTATTGAACAAAGTCATTATTACCTCATTTACTTCAAAATGTAATTCTGAGAAATGTGCATAATTATTATCCACACTTTAGGGCTGAGAAACGAGGTTTAGAGAAGCAGTTAAATAACTCACCCAAGGTCACATGGGTAAAAGGAGTTTTCAACTCACATTCATCTTAAAGACTTGAAGGTAACAATCTGAGGAGCTGGAAAACTAACACCCTCAACTTTCTGAGTAAAAAGTAGAAGCAAAGATAGATCTTGAGTAAGGAAATCTAGAATATATTGGGCCTTTGAGGAAAAGGATGAAGGAAAGGAAGCTAAGCAAGGAAAAGATTTACTAGACAATATTACAGGCTGAGGCTCGAAGCGCAAATTATTTAATTATAGAACCAAGTTACCCCCAAATAAGAAAAGCGTCTCAAAAAATGTGCATTAATAATTTAGTTATGTGAGGTTTTGATCTAATTTGTTAAAAGCAATTACTTATCTTCCATTCAGTGCCAGATACAATGCCTGGTCCTTTTACATACCTCACCGTAGAAGATATTACTGCATTTCCATGTTATAATGAAAAAACTGAGTATCTGAGACATCAAATCACTTGAACAATGTCACAAAGATGGTGAATGATAGAGACAGAACTTGTTCTAGGGCCTCTGATTCAACATTTAATGCTTTTTATACTGAACTATGTCAGACTTCTTAGTAGATGAATCAAACACGTTAATGCAAGTCAGCAGAGAACCAACTAACTGGCAAATGGTCTTATGATCATCCAACTACATACCTGTCTCTATGTTTGGGGAATTAATGAATGGGGCTGGAGAATTAAGAACAATTTTGGAAGCTATCTTTTTAAAAATAAAAATCATTCAATCATTTAGAATGTAATTTCTACAGACAAGAAAATAGTAAGTTTTAGTTAAAAATTAGATATGTGAAAATTAACATAGAATTTCTGTGAATTTCAAAGTGAGAAAACAATCACATTATAGTATCTTTTAACACTACTTTCCACTTAAAACTATGGATTTGCATTAATTTGAAAAAAACTAAAATTTTATCAATAAAAACATTTTATCAATGCAAATATTATTTTACTTCTCTACGCCAAAAGATGGCAACAGAGTGAAAATAAAGGAACACTCAGGGATACTCTATGAAAACAACTTGATCTAAAAATCAGAGAGAAAAACTAATTTATACAATATCTTATTGCTCTACATTTTCCTTTTTTTTCCCCTTCTGTGACAAGAATAATCCACAAAATCCCAGAGGTCCTTTATCTAAACTATATCATCTGGATGTTGCATGCCTTGAGCCAGCAATTGTCTGCTGGGTGGTCACAGGCTGCTGATACCATGGAAATAGGTAAGTGAGATACTGGGTTGGTAGAGGAAGGAATAAAGAGCTACTTGAAGTACCTGAGTGCAGACAGATAAGTATTTGAAAACAACTGGCAGAAGAGATTTAGAAAAGTGAATTTAAAACAGTATCATTATTTTAAAAAAGTGGCTATGCGAATAAAAGAGGTAAAAACAGCTATAAAAAAACAAAACATACAAACAACAACCAAAAAACCCTACAGCCTCAGTATCAATGGGTGATGGCATGTCTCCTGAAATTTAATCAAATAAGATTCTTGGCATAAATTTTTTCTATTTTTTTAAATATTTGTAGCTTTTTCCTGCTTAATTTTTCCATAGTAAGTAAGAAGAGCCCTTCTTCAACACAGGTGTTTTTAAAACACTGATTAAAATTATAATTTTCAAAGGTTCAATAATAGTTCTTTTGAGACATAAATGTATATGCATTTCAGTGAGAAAGAGCAAATAGCAGATTTTTTTAAAAGCACTCTATACCACAGGTCAGTTTTAAAGAGAAATCAAACAAAAATTTTTTTACCTACAGGAGTAGGGGAACATTTTCTCATGGATGGAGAAATGGTTAAAAACAATAGGCCATGGTTACCTCTGCCCATGCTTTGAGAACAGCCAGTTTTTCCATGGTTGTGGCACTCTCGCGGTAGAGTTGGCTGGAAGATCCTTTTCCAGCCTGAACTTTGTCCAGTGAAGAAACAAGCAGATTGTGTACTCGACGGAGATCATTGAGATCACTGACAACTCCACTTCCAATCCATGTACTACATACCTAGCCAAAGGAAAAAAAACTTTTATTTTTATAGTAAAAAGTTAACATTAGGGACTTCCCTGGTGGCGCAGTGGTTAAGAATCTGCCTGCCAATGCAGGGACATGGGTTTGAGCCCTGGTCTGGGAAGAACCCACATGCCACAGAGCAACTAAGCCCATGTACCACAACTACTGACCCTGCGCTCTAGAGCCTGAGAGCCACAACTACTGAGCCCGTGTGCCACAACTACTGAAGCCCATACACCTAGAGCCCGTGCTCTGCAACAAAGAGAAGCCACCGCAACGAGAGGCCCATGCACTGCGCAATAAAGAGTAGCCCTCGCTCGCCGCAACTAGAGAAAGCCTGTGCACAGCAACGAAGACCCAACGCAGCCAAAAAAATAAAATAAGTTAATTAAAAAAAAAAGTTAACATTAAACATATAAAAGAATGGAGTAAATATGATTTTTTTCCTAGGGGGAAGAAACACAAACAAAACCAATGAACAAAACAAAACAAAAAAACCTCATTGTTATGCTTTAATATTATTTTTTAAATAAAAAATCAACAGCAAGTATGAAACTTATTGTACTCCTATGTAGAAAACAAAACAGTATTTACTTAGCATGTTTCCACTATCTGATTTCCCAAAAATTTTAACAGAAAAGAATTTCCACCCAAATTCATTTGGTTATGAATAATTCTTCAATTCAGCATTTGTTTACTATAGGCAAAAGGTTATTCTGAGTGCTATAGAGGAGTTAAAAAAAAAAAAAAAAGTAAAGGGAAGGGCTTCCCTGGTGGCTCAGTGGTTGAGAGTCCACCTGCTGATGCAAGGGACACAGGTTTGTGCCCCCATCTGGGAAGATCCCACATGCCGTGGAGCGGCTGGGCCTGTGAGCCATGGCCGCTGAGCCTGCATGTCCAGAGCCTGTGCTCTGCAACGGGAGAGGCCACAGCAGTGAGAGGCCCACATACGGCAAAAAAAAAAAAAAAAAAAAAAAAAAAAACCTAAAGGGAAAAAATCTAGTCCCTGTCCTCAAGTAAGTAAACTCAGATTAAATGAACACATAAGAATGTTTTATGACTGTCATACTGCATTTAAAAAGAGAGAAAGAAGAGATTAATTCTAGCAGGAGAAATGGGAATGTTTAGATATCAGGAAGTTCTATGTGTATAGATACAGGGGAGTTTCATGGAGGAAGAGACAAGATTAGGAAAGTTAACTGGGATCAGATTACAGTACAATTTAAATTCCACGTGAACTGAAATCAGACTTGTTCCGTAGGCATTCATGAGTTTCTAAGGCTTCTGAGCAGGTGAATATTATTAGAACTGTGCTTTAGGAAAACTGCTCCAATACTAAGTATAGGAAAGCATGTGTTTAGACAGTAAGCACTGTGTTCAGTCACATGACTATTATAATACCACGGAACAGAGATGATATGGATCAAACTGAGAATCAAATGAAAAGAAAGAGGCATCTGAGAAAGACTTGGAAGTAGAAATCACAGGATTTGGAAACCAGTTACATATTTTTAGGGGGTGAAGGCATGGACAATGCAAACAGTATGAGGCGATAATCAAAGATTACCAAATTTTGACTGTCAATGTTTCTAACCTGGATGAATGTAAGGAAGGTGACACCACTGTTTAATAGAGAGATAACATAAGAACAAAGGGAAGTTTGGTGGAGATGAGAAGTTAGAGAGCATGATTTTGACTGTGACATGCTGAGTTCAAAGTACCAGCAAGAGACATGTGGAAAGATATTCAGTGGGCAGATGGAAACCTGGGTCTGGATTTCAGGAGCAAAGACAGAAGTAACTAAGTCGATCTAGGAATTCTCCACACAAAGATGATCACTAAACCGATGGTCCTCGGTAACTTTCTTCAAGGACTGAGGTATTAAAAAGAAAAGCCTTAAGGACAGAACACAGGGAAAATATACTTCAGGGACAAGTAGAATAAGAAATAGAAAAGAAAACACCAGAAAAGCAATAGGACAACCAGGCAAGTGTGGTAATACTGGAACCAAAGGAAGAATGTCAAGATGGAAGGGGCTGGGCTTCCCTGGTGGTGCAGTGGTTAGGAATCTGCCTGCCAATGCAGGGGACACGGGTTCAAGCCCTGGTCCAGAAGATCCCACATGCTGCAGAGCAACTAAGCCTGTGTGCCACAACTACTGAAGTCTGCATGCCTAGAGCCCATGCTCTGCAACAGAGAAGCCACCACAATGAGAGGACCACGCACCACAGCGAAGAGTGGCCCCTGCTTGCCACAGCTAGAGAAAGCCTGCGTGCAGCAACTAAGACCCAACGCAGCCAAAAATAAATTTATTTTTAAAAAAAAGAAGGAAGGGGCTGTCTGATAGTGCCAACTTTTTTTTTAATTGAATGATTCTTTAAATTCTATTGTGCTTTATAATCTTCACACACATGATTTCATATAATCTCATAATAACAATTCCCCCCCCCATCCCTACATTGCCCCACTCCCCCTTTCCTCTCCCCACCGGTAACCAAGAGTTTGTTCTCTGTATCTTTCTTTTTTGTTATATTCACTAATTTGTTGTATTCTTTTTTTAGATTCCACATATATGTGATAACATACAGTATCTGTCTTTCTCTGACTTATTTCACTTAGCATAATGCCTTCCAAGTCCATCTATGTTGCTGTAAAATTTTGTTCTTTTTAATGGTTGAATAGTATTCCATTGTGTATATATACCACATCTTCTTTATTCATTCATCTGTTGATGGGCACTTAGGTTGCTTCCGTATCTTGGCAACTGTAAATAATGCTGCTAGGAACATTGAGGTGCATGTATCTTTTCAAATTAGTATTTTTGTTTTTCTCAGATACATACCCAGGAGTGGAATTACCGGGTTATATGATAGCTCTATTTTTAGTTTTTTGAGAAACCTCCGTACTGTTTTCCACAGTGGCTGCACCAACTTACATTCTCACCAACAGTGTACGAGGATTCCCTTTTCTCTACATCTTTGCCATTTGTTATTTATGTTTTTTTTTAACATAATCATTCTGACTGGTGTGAGGTGATAGCTAATGGTGGTTTTGATTTGCATTTCTCTGATGATTAGTGATGGTGAGCATCTTTTCATGTGCCTGTTAGCCATCTGCATTTCCTCTTTGGAAAAATGTCTAGTCAGTTCTTCTGCCCTGTTTTTAATCTGGTTGTTTGTTTTGATGTTGAGTTGTATGAGCTGTTTATATATGTTGGATAATAACCCCTTATTGGTCGTACCATTTGCAAATATCTTCTACCATTCAGTAGGTTGTTTACCATTTGTTTTGTGTGTGGCAGCTTTATTAGTTTTTAAAATCAGTACTTTTTAATGGAAAAAAACCTGATCCAAAATCTGTCATTTCCAAATTCATTCTACAAGGCCAGCATTACCCTGATACCAAAACCAGACAAAGATACCACAAAAAAAGAAAATTACAGGCCAATATCACTGATGAATGTAAAGGCAAAAATCCTCAACAAAGTATTAGCAAACCAAATCCAACAACATATTAAAAGGACCATACACCATGAGCAAGTGGGATTTATCGCAGGGATACAAGAATTCTTCAATATCTGCAAATCAATCAGTGTGTACCCCACATTAACAAACTGAAGAATAAAAACCATATGATCATCTCAATAGATGCAGAAAAAGCTTCTGATTAAGTTCAACATCCATTTATGATAAAAACTCTCCAGGAAGTGGGCACAGAGGGAACATACCTCAACACAATAAGGGCCATATATGACAAACACACAGCTAACATCATACTCAATGGTATAAACCTGAAAGCATTTCCTCTAAGATTAAGAACAAGACAAGGAAGTCTAGTCTCCCCACTTTTATTCAACATAGTTTTGGAAGTCCTAGCCACAACAGTCAGAGAAAAAAAGGAAATAAAAGAATTCCAAATTGTAAACGAAGAAGTAAAATTATCACTATTTGCAGATGACATGATACTATACATAGAAAATCCTAAAGATGCTATCAGAAAACTACTAGAGCTCATCAATGAATTCAGTAAAGTTGCAGGATACAAAATTAATGCATAGAAACCTGTTGCACTTCTATACACTAACAATGAAGTATCAGAAAGAGAAACTGAGAAACAATCCCATTGACCATTGCATCAAAAAGAATAAAATACCTAGGAATAAACCTACCTAAGGAGGTAAAAGACGTGTACTCAGAAAACTATAAGACACTGATGAAAGAAACTGAAGATGACACAAACAGATGGAAAGCTATACTGTGTTCCTGGTTTGGAAGAATTAATATTGTTATAATGACCATAGGACCGAAGGCAATCTAGATTCAGTGCAATCCCTATCAAACTACCCATGGCATTTTTCACAGAACTAGAACAAATAATTTTAAAATTTGTATGGAAACACAAAAGACCCTGAACAGCAAAACAATCTTGAGAAAGAAGAACTGAGCTGGAAGAATCATGCTCCCTGACTTTAGACTATACTACAAAGCTACAGTCATCAAAACAGTATAGTACTGGCACAAAAACATACACAAAGATCAATGGAACAGAACAGAGAGCTCAGAAATAAGCCCACACACTTACGGTCAATTAATCAATGACAAAGGTGGCAAGAATATACAATGCAGAAAGGACAGTCTCCTCAATAAGTGGTGCTGGGAAAACTGGACGGCTACATGTAAAAGAATGAAACCAGAACATTCTCTAACACCATACACAAAAATAAACTCAAAATGGATTAAAGACCTAAATGTAAGACTTGTTACTATAAAACTCCTAGAGCAAAATATAGGCAGAATACTCTAAATTGCAGCAATATTTTTTGGGGATCTGTCTCCTAAAGCAAAGGAAATAAAACAAAAATAAACAAATGGGACCTAATTAAACTTAAAAGCTTGCATAGCAAAGGAAACTGTCGACAAAACGAAAAGAACATTACTCCACAGTTACAAGTCCTCACTTTCTTACCTGAAATCCTTAGGCTAAGACGTGTTGCACAATTCACAACGTTTTCATAAAAGGTAATAAGGTAGATGAACTTAATTAAGGAATAAAGCAAGATGTGTAGCAGTACCCCATAATTAACACACGGATATTTCCGTAATGAAATGTAGTATGAATAACACTAAAAGAAATCAATCAGGGACTTCCCTGGTGGTGCAGTGGTTAAGAGTCCACCTGCCAATGCAGGGGATATGGGTTCGAGCCCTGGTCCAGGAAGATCCCACATGCCACGGAGCAACTAAGGCCGTGTGCCACAACTACTGAGCCTGCGCTCTAGAGCCCGAGAGTCACAACTACTGAGCCTGTGTGCCACAACTACTGAAGACCGCGCACCTAGAGCCTGTGATCCACAACAAACAGAAGTCACCACAATGAGAAGCCCATGCACCGCAACGAAGAGTAGCCCCTGCTCACTGCAACTAGAGAAAGCCCACGTGCAGCAACAAAGGCCCAACCCAGCCATAAATAAATAAATAAATAAATTTTTTTTTTAAAAAAAGAAATCAATCATTACTATCATCTCACTCAGCTTCATGTCAGGGCCAGGTGAGTATAGTCAGTTCAGGCTTTGTTACCAAATAAATTATGAAAAAGCTTTTGGTTTTCAGAGCATTTGGATACTAAATCATGGTTAATGGATTGTGTTCCTATATTTGAAACGTTTAAAAACTGGAGAATAAATATATATGTAAACTATTTCATTCTCTTATAATCTTATTCTCAAAGAATTCAAAACTAAATTAAATAAAATTCAATAAGGACATATAAAAACTGTTACCAATACTGATGGCAAAAAAAAAATACCAGCCACAACAATGCTGAAAATATAATTAAATTTAAAGTGAAAAGAGATTAAATATGAGTGCGAAAATAAAGAGTTGGTATTCCTAAGGAAAATAACAACATTTTGGAGATATTTGATAATATTTCTGTGAATTTTGGTAGAAATATAACTGAAATTTGGGGGAAACTGTCAAAATCCAGAATTTGGTGCTAAGTTTGCTTTGCAAAAACCTAAGTACTTTCTCCACTTTAAAGAACATGAAACCAGAAACTGCAGATACTGCATTATAGGTTTGGTTTATGAAGAAAGACAAAGCAAAACTGAATCCGCAAAATCATACTTATAGAAAAGACTCTGGCCTTATATCAAAAGAGTGGTGAACTAATGTATACTTACAAATTTTAGACTGAAATAAAATATCTAAAGTATGTATTATGTTTACGATTCCAACGCTGCTTTAAATGATTTATTAACCTACTGATTACTGTCCCCAACTGTCCTCAATTGAAAACATTTGCGGGTTTTCCTATAATATCTAAGAATTACTTGATTTTCAGGTTCAACATGATGTTTACTCTAGTAAACAATCTGGGATGCCATGTTTCAAGATCTGCCCGAAGTCAACTCCTTGGTAACCTTAAAGAAAGAAACTTACAACCCAATGCTCCAGCTATTTCAAACCCAGGTTACCTCCCAGAAACAGAAGGACAGGAGGTCAAAAATTTAAGCCTGCCACTAGAGAAGAAGAAACTTCAGAAAGCAGGTAGAGCCACATAAGAAATAAGAAGTGTTTTTTTTCTTAAGATTTTTTTGATGTGGAACATTTTTAAAGACTTTATTGAATTTGTTACAATATTGCTTCTGTTTTATGTTTTGGCTTTTTGGCTGCAAGTCATGTGGAATCTTAGCTTCCTGACCAGGGATTGAACCTGCACTGCATTGGAAGGCAAAGTCTTAACCACTGGACTGTCAAGGAAGTCCAAGAAACAAGAAGTTTAAGGCAAACTCAGTAACAGGAAATTTTCATACTACTCATTCACAAGATGAAATTCTAATAGCTTTTGCCTTTCTGATAATCAGGAGCTTTATAGGATGTTTTGTCTGCTTAAATATTTTGATCTGAAATACTACTATAATACATTTAATTATACGTGACTGTGATTTCTGATGTTTGTGTGCCAGTATCCCAATCTAAATGACTTACCTACTCTAACTCCAAGGTTTGTACCATGATCCACACTTATGTCTTAAACAAGGCTTCCTCTTCCCTCTCTGGCCTGCTGTTGGTGGGAGGAGTTCATTTCTCTGAAGGCCACCATTAAGATAGCAGGCTTCAGAAAAATAAATTCTAACAGAAGGAGGAGGCAACTCATTGAGCCAGAGTGATCAAAGTCAGAATTTCAAACCTATCATTGGAAACAGCAGAACATTCTCTGCATAGAGGACACATGTAGCTTGACTATGAATTCTAAGCAATAAAGATGGACTACAGCCCTGTACTCCAGAAAACTGAGAGGGATGGAGTTGCTTCTCTTCTACCCTTAGATGATCAGACAAAGAATTGGATTTTCTGAAAGATTAGAGCTTAATGCACAAATCCTTTTTCAGGACACAGCATGAAAAAGATGAACTTATTAAAAGTGTAGGAACATAGGTGCTTTTGTAACTCTCTTCAGAAAAAATAATATGAGAATAATCCCCTGGAATCAATTTTGCAATAAAACTTCCATATTGTGAAATTGTCTTTAGGATAACTTAATACACAGAAACTTGTAGAATTTTCACAACCTGTGGTCAAAACCCCTTTTACTACCTATTTATTATTACTATATACTCTTCAATGATTGTAGATTTTGAGATTTTACTTTTATTCTAATCCCTCTTACGACTTTACATCTCTATTCACTACTGGACAATGTAAGAGCTATGTATTCCAAAGTCATGTCCTCAGCTACGGCAAAGAAAAAAGAATGTGATTAACAGTTAGTACTTCATCATTTCATACAGAATAAAAAAGGAAACTGTCACTGTTGTATTTCTGAGATAAAAATAAATACTATTTGATTTTTCTCTCTTGGAAGTGAAATTCTAAGATATCTATAAATTTACAGACAATAACTACAGAAAATTATATTTTTCTTCTTACCTGGCAAGCTTTTGCTATTATGTCTGATGGAGTATCTTGTGAAAAGGCTGGTCTTAGAGCAGCTCCAACCTAAAAAAATGAATACAAGCATTTTATTTTTAAAGATAAGTAGTAAACCTCTTTTGTCTTTGGAGACGAAAACACAAAAAACACATCTCTGTTCCTTACCTTTTTATCTCTTATTGGTGAAAATAAACTCAATTATACCATTCTTCTTTTGCTTTCCAGGAGATTATCATTATCAAATCTGTAGGATCCTATACTAAACAGGCAATTAATCTTATTTCTTTTTCATTTATTTTTAATAGTAAATAGGATTTTCTGACAAAACCACATGTTCCCAGAGATAACAGAAAACTGCTATTTTTTTTCTATCTATATTTCTGAACATATTTCTAACATTATTTACTTCATGGGTGAATCTCATATAACTGAGATTAAAGGCTCAATTTCTTTAAATAACTGAGTAGTACTAAAAATTCACATAGTCACTAAAAGACCTTAAAAATCATTTCACCTCAAAAAGAGACACTTTAAAAGAAGGTTGCTCAAGAAATATTAATGTACTGTTGTCATAGTAATAAGTGAAGAAATATGAGCTTTAGTTTTTTTATCCAAGGACTAATCAGGCCCAGCCTGCTTAGAGCTTTAGTTTTAATAAGCCAGTATCAGTCACAGATTCTTAGATATATTAGATTTAATATGTAGGAGCTGAATAAGAAATTAAATATAGTCAACTCCTAATTTGAGATTTCTTCCATTACACTAGGTAAAGATACATGATTTAGATAATTTACTTTTAAATGGTTTATGGAAAAAAAATTGAGAAAGAGAGAGTGTGTGTGTATGTGTGTTCAGTGTAGAGAGAAAGTGAAAAAAATCAATGTTAAAGGAAATGAGGCAAAATTCTCAATTGACAAATATGAATGAAGGATGAAGGGTATAAGACAGGTTTTTTTTGTACTATTCTTGCAATTATTTCTGTAGGTTTTAAATTATTTCTAAATAGAAAGATTTTTTTTTAAAAGACCTTCAGGGCTTCCCTGGTGGCACAGTGGTTGAGAATCTGCCTGCTGATGCAGGGGACATGGGTGTGTGCCCTGGTCCGGGAGGATCCCACATGCTGCAGAGTGGCTGGGCCCGTGAGCCATGGCCACTGAGCCTGCGTGTCCGGAGCCTGTGCCCCACAACGGGAGAGGCCACAACAGTGAGAGGCCCACATACCGCAAAAAAAACCCTTCATTCTGATAGGTTGGGTATTTGGGAGTAAATAATTATATACAGGTTTTCTACAGCCATTTGGCCTAGACAGTATAACTTCTTTACCTATATTTATGATGGAAAAAATGGACTATACATTATCCACACTTTTTAATTTTGTGTATGTTTGAACATAGATTTTAGATAAAGTATGATGTGTCTAGAGCCAAGATTTTGGTATAATCACAGCGAAAAAAAAAGTTTGTTCTTTTCTTACTAACATAAGTTTTATTCACCTTCACATAATCCATTACTAGGATTATATCTATTGTGCCTCTTTTGAACAACATAAGTATAGCATACATTTCAGGAGAAACAAGTATATCTCTGTTTAGAATATAATTTTAAAAATCTTTTGAAAGTATACAGTTCTTTCAGTAATATTTTTCACTATTATTAAAAGTTAATTTATCCTTCAGCATATAAGAGGCAATTGTTTCTTGGTTTTTAACAAAATTTATTTATTTATTTTTGGCTGAGTTGGGTCTTAGTTGCGACACACGGGATCTTAGTTGTGGCATGCGGGATCTTTTGTTGTGGCGTGCAGGCTTCTCTGTGGTGCACAGGCTCCAGAGCAAGTGGGCTCACAGTTTTCGGCACATGAGCTCTCTACTTCAGGCACATGAGCTCAGTAGTTGTGGTGCGTAGGCTTGCTTGCCCTGCAGCATGTGGGATCTTAGTTCCCCAACCAGGGATTGAACCTGACCCCCTGCATTGGAAGGCAGATTCTTTACCACTGGACCACCAGGGAAGTCCCAAGGCAATTGCTTTTTATTTTTAAAAATGCTTATCAAGTCTTGGCATATAAATAACAGCAGTAAATCCACAACACTCTTTAAATGTTCCTTTTATCTTTTAAATGGCATGGCTAAATATCTAAACATAAGACTGGAAAGCCAGGCTGGAACATCTATTCTAGTTTTATCACTAATACTACATCATGACTTAAAAATAGTGACAAGTTTTATACAATTGTTTCTTCAACTGTGAATTGATTCAAACTGTGTAACAGGCAATGGGAGTAAAGATATGTATTCTACATGAATAAATAGGTTACAGGCCCAAATACGTTTCTCCAGGGGATCTTCACTTCTTTAATCTTCACTTTTCAAAAGATCAGTTTTAATTTTGAAACAAATAAAATATCTCACATTGGCTTGATACTGCTCCAGAATCACATGACCTGGAAATTCTGGCTCAGGCACAGATGCAAACTTCTTGATAATGTCTTCAAGTGCTTGGAGCCCAGCCATCCGCAGCTGGTTACTATGATCGGTTGCAGCCATGAATGCCATGCGAATCAGGTCAGAGAGATGAAGTACCAAGAGGTCATCTAAAAATAAAAATAGAAGGCAAAAAGGAAAACATTTCCAAAAATTAAGTGTAATCACATAAAAATATGGAATGAAATAAACTTCTTTAAAAAAGCATTTATGGGGCTTCCCTGGTGGTGCAGTGGTTGAGAGTCTGCCTGCCGATGCAGGGGGCACGGATTCGTGTCCCGATCTGGGAAGATTCCACATGCCGCGGAGCGGCTGGGCCCGTGAGCCATGGCCGCTGAGCCTGTGCGTCCGGAGCCTGTGCTCCGCAACGGGAGAAGCCACAACAGTGAGAGGCTCGCGTACCGCAAAAAAAAAAAAAAGCATTTATGATCCACATTATTTCACCATGTTTAAAATAACAAAGATACACTGTCAAGAAAGTTTCCATATCATAATCTCTCAAGAATATTGGTAAACCTTTATACAATAACCCCGACGACACTGTAAACTGACATCTGAAGCAAAATAACTGATTATCATAATTTTCCCCAAAAGAGTTTGTAATTTTTGTCAGCGGGGGTTGGCAAATTTTTTCTGTAAAGAAACAGATAGTAAATATTTTTGGCTTTGCTGGCCATATAATTCCTAACATAACTACTCAACTCTGCTGTTGTAGTATGTACAAAGACCATATGTACACAAATGGTTACACTGTGCTCCAATAAAACTATTTATAAAAACAGACTGCAGGCTGGATTTGGACTGCAAGCTGTAGTTTACCAACCTCTACTCTAGAAAAGATTTTTTATAAGGACAAGATGTAGAAAAGGGAAGGCTTTTTCCTTTTAGCCTTAAAGGCTGCCCTAGATCAGTCCTATCAAAGCTTAAAAGCAAGGCAGTTGTTCCCAGAATGAAACTGCTATTGCTTCTCTACACAGTCTCTACCTACACCCTCTCTCAAATCAAGACTATCTTTTTCCCAAATCCAAGGTGATGAACTCCTAACGTGGGGGAGAAGAAAGGGGCACTGGGTAGAAACTCCAAAATGAGGAGAGAATTAGGGGACTGATAGAGGTTTATTGCATTCTGGGATCTTCTGGCCCACAGAACTGTAAGTTAATAAACTTCTGTTATTTTAAGCCACTAAGTTTGCAGTCATTTATTATATCAACAATAGAAAACTAATACATCCAGCCTCTTCTACCTGGAAAACCCTCTCTCTGCCTCTAAATCCCAGCTTCAAAATGATCCTTTCTGTGAGGTCTTCCCTGGCACTTCAGGAAATGAGTAGCAGTTTTTTATGTTCCCAAAGTACTCTATCCTTCCACTATTAGGATATATGACTATTTTTGAGTGATAACTTTGTCTCTTTGTCTTCTAGACTAGAAATTCTTCAAGAGCAAGGACTATGTTTTTTTCTTCTTTGGATCCCCTATGGGAAGTAAAGAGCAAGATTCGGTAAATATCTGACGAATAATGACATGATTAAAGACACCCTGTTCACAACATATTGTGCTTTGCTGGTACCCTATATTCAGATTCCAATTTTATACATAGTATAATACTGTTTTACTTTTTGTTTTCTAGTCCATTTGTGAGTTTTACTGCTTATTATACACAACAAAGTAAACTGAAAGGCATTTTTAACATATAGACTTCAATACAGATAACATATACAATGTGTCTTCAGATATTTTAAAAAATGACACCATGACGAAGAGACAACAAAGCATAAGGTAAGACAGTCTGTTACTCTACCACCTCTCTCAGCTTCTCTGGGTTTCTTCATTTGTAAGTGAAGATACTGGCCTGATGATCTCTTTGTAAATTCCCCATAATATCTGATCCAGGGGATATACGGTATAAAAGCTTACAAATGATCAAAAAGTAAAAGGTTTCAGTAATAAACAGTTTTCACCTTTTCAAAAATACCTAATAGCAGTTCTGAAATCTGAGAGTTTGAAATCTGCCATGGCATTCATGAATTCTGACATTCTCCAAGGCTGGCGATTGCAAAACTCACTTTATTTATTCACCTTAAACTTTTGCTAAAAGTAGATAAGGTACCAAGGAAACATAAGTTACTGCCATCATATGCTTAGGGCCATCATTATCCTCAGGGCAAATAATTAAGATAAATATATCTTAAGATAGATAGATATATAACTTTGGATCGCTTTCCTCAACTTAACTTCCCAATAGGGATCAGAAGTTGGACAGTATGTAGAGAGGACAGAAAACAAAGGTAAAAGGCAAGAAAACGTACAATAAATGAAAGGCATAGTCTAAGGCATATTACAAAGCAGTAAAATATTTCAAACCTATAAAAATATTCTGGGGAAAAGAAGCACTGATTTTTAATTTACTTGTAGGGTTTCGCAGTTTAGCAGAACGTGCCATAGCAAGATCAAAGTGAGCCTGGTCTGCATTCTCACACAAATTGATGATTCGACACAGGCAATCAGCAGCAAATACTCGAGTGGCCCAGCGAGGTGCCACAAAGGGCTTTGATTTATCTTCTTCTCCTAGTGTGGTAAACATGGTATCATCATCCATCTCATCTTTCTTTTCAAATTCTTCATCTTTTCCACTACTTAAGGGAGTTGCAGTACTCATATCTGTAATAAAAATAAAAGCATATTATAACAACCTTACATATAGCAAAAACGATGCTTTACAAATAGTACCGTTTGAAGATATCTAATTTAAAACCAGTAGAAAACAGTAGAATTGGCAAGGTTTTTCTTTTAAACAATCAATAAAAAGCCAAACTATTTGGTGTAAGACAGACTCAAGGATGTATTATACAACATGGGGAATAGAGCCAATAATTTTGTAATAACTGTGAATGGAAAGTAATCTTTAAAAATTATATAAATATTTACAATAAATAAAAAATTTAAAAAGATAGCAGCCATCAGTTTTCAACTTGAAATTCAATAATACTGTTTTGTCTTCATTGAATGTACTTTCACAATGACTTTACTTTTATGAAAGCTATGATGGTTGTTCTGTTTATGAGAGCCATATAAAGTTTCTCCTTAAAATAAATATATTTAATTTAAAAATAAATAGAAATTTAAAAACCAGGGAAAGAATAACATAAAAATATTTTATATATTTCACTAGTTTTACATCTTATGTCAAATGACAGAATAGCCTGGGATTTTTATATATGAAAATTAGTTTGAACTTAGTCATTTGTCAAAAAATAACCAAAGTTCATTAGTTTGTAGTATAATTTAAGCTTCAACATTTTACAGGGATTTATAGATTAAAAATTATTAGTATTTTAAAACGTAGGCTCTATGTATCTGTAATATATGCATCTAAATATATCTATACATGGTATATATCAAAATTAAATAATTTTCATTATCTTAAGAATATATTTTATATATTAAATACATACCACTAGAAGCTGCTAGGACATCTTTACAAAGCATTAGCCAATGGGAAAGTTTTTCTACAGCCAGTGATGACAGCATATGTCCCAAAGTATCATGAATATCAGAACATAATTTTCTATCTGTCTCCCGGTCTAGCATTCCAAAAAGAAGTCCCTCAAGACCAGTTTCTGTTATATTAACACCCTGGTGCCGGCAATGGACATCACTTCGAGAACTAACTCCAGGTGCAAAAGGACTGACATCTGAAAAACAATTTTTACAAATGAACTTGTATAGGATTTTGTCGTATACTACAGGTAACAATTATGTTAAAGACCATGATTTAGGGCTTCCCTGGTGGCGCAGTGGTTGAGAATCCGCCTGCCAATGCAGGGGACACGGGTTCGTGCCCTGGTCCGGGAAGATCCCACATGCCGCGGAGCGGCTGGGCCCGTGAGCCATGGCCGCTGAGCCTGCGCGTCCGGAGCCTGTGCTCCGCAACGGGAGAGGCCACAGCAGTGAGAGGCCCGCATACCACAAAAAAAAAAAAAAAAAAAAAAAAAAAAAAAAAGACCATGATTTACATGTAAATTCACAATAACAACAAAACCATCTAGCTATATACACAATTTAACTATGGTCTCCAATTGACCTATCTTTAGAATTAGAATTTTATCTGACAATAAAGGTAAAAACCCTGATCTTTAAGACTGATTATTCTGTGGTATTTTAAACAAATCTCCAGGGAATGCTCATTAAATATATATTTGATTTTAACAACAAAAAGTGTGGGAAAGAGACATATTTTTAAATAGATTTAAAAGTCTGAAAAAATTATTGCTATGTATTTGTTGGGTGAACAAATTGAAACTTATTTAGTCTTCTAGTTCAGATTTTACAAATCTATAAAGCTAGAACACAAATTATAAATAGATTATATCCTAAAAGTTTATTTAAAAATTGGGAAAATCCTGCCCAATCAAAAGTTGTTATGAAATAGTAGTTAAATTTCTTGCTTTATCTGAAACTCTTTTTATTCTTATAAACAGTAGGAGTAGAACAACTGGCAACCTTTAAGAATGAATACCATTAGGCTCCCCAAAGTCCAAAGCCCTCTGAACCTAGAAGAGAGTGATAAAGTGGGATGAGGGCTGAAAAGTGGCTTTTTAAAATTGAGCCACTCCAAAGACAGAATAAGGGGAGGTTTGCAGAAAATAGCCACAGTGAGGGGAATTCAAAGACAGTAGGAAAGGGAAGGTTCCAAGGAGGGAACATTACGGACAGATTAGGCACAGAGGCCTATTTTTCACTTAGCAGTACACAGTGAATATTTTCCCGTATCAAGAATTTTACTTCCACGACGTGAATTTTCATGACTACATAGCAAACCATTGAATTAGGAGTACATTAACTGATTAACCAGAGGAAGAATTCCCAAAAAAGGAATTGCTAGGTCAAAGGGTAAGCACAGTTTGAAAACTCTGAGGATATACTGACAAAAAAATCCTCCAGAAAAGCTGTATGACTTTACATTTCTGTCAGCAGTATAAGAAATTTCTCTTTTATTCATATCTCCCCCAACACTGATTAAAATCATTATTTTATTATCGGTCAGTTTTATAGAAGAAAATGCTGTCTTATGATTGTATTAACTTGCAACTATTCAATCACTAGAGGTTAAAGGTATTTCATATGTTGATATTTCTCCTTTGATAAAACACCTCTTTTGTGTGCTCTCATGATTTTTACAGATGCATAAAAGAGTTACCATAGCAGGGCTGAGACTACCCTTTTAAGGCCTGATATTACAGGAATTGGGTTTCAGGAGGGTTCCCATCATTTCCTGATAAAAGTGGCTTACTGTGCCTAAATCATCTGTACCAACAATATAGTTTATGCTGAACATCTGCTTTCCTTCTTTTGGTATATGCTAGGCAGACCATGCCTATTTGACCAGTGCCCAATAAAAATCTTGGGCACTGAGTGTCTAGCAAGATTCACTAGCAGACAACATTTCACGTGTGTTGTCACAACTCCTTGCTGTGTGACTCCATGGGGAGTGGACTCTTGGAAGCTTGTGCCTGGTTTGTTCTAGACTTCACTCCATTTATCCTCTCCCTTTGCCGATTTTGCCTTGTATCCTTTTGCCATAGTAAATCACAGCCATAAGCGTGACTATATGCTGAGTCCTAGCAAATCATCAAACCTGGGGGGTGGTCTTAGGCCCCCTGGCCACTAATTTGTAAAAGCTTTAAAAATATTAAAATATAAATGCACACATTTTAATACAATAAGCATATTTTGAAACTATCTTTCCCTCTCTTAGTTTGTCTCTTTCAATTTTGATTATGGTGACTGACATCTAGAAGTTTTGAAATTTTACATGTATTCAGGAGAATTCTGTAACTACTTTTGGTGCTATGTTTTCTCTCCAAAAAGCAGTAATGTTTACTGTTAGACTTTATAATAAACTTCTTTTACATTCTACAGTACAGTATGCTTGTTAATAGAGCTCTTATAACACTATGTTAAAACTGAAGTTATTCTGGTATGTTGCTTCTTAGTATCCACGCAACTTCTATGCATTAGGAAGCTCTTATAAGTAAAACTTTTCTCCCACAATAGGGGCAATCTCTGTCTAGCTCTGAAAAAGTTCCCAAACCACCTATCCCTAGAATCAGAAGACCAGCTACAAATTCAAGCCATACTTAAAACTCTCCCAAAAGCAAAAAGAACTGAAGAAAGTGAAGATCCACCTTTTGTTACCTAAACATCTACTGACATTTCACAGTTTTACTGGTTACTTTGGTCTTACCTTCTTCAAGGAAAAGTTACATCACAAAAGGTTAACTACTGTCAAAAACTGGAAGCTTTCAGGTAACCCTAAAATAGATAATTTCTCTTTTCAGAAGCCTACTAATGATACAAGGCAATACCCTTAGAGTTAGTCATCCCTTATACAGCTAAAACATTCTCAAGGGATGGCAGAAGTGTCCTGATACTAAATGCTACAAAAAATTTTTTTAAGCTATGAAATTTTAAAAAAGGTAAAAATGTAAAGTTACCAAGAAAACTACACGGGGAATTTAAAAAGTGGTAACAGTTTTATTTTACCTAAAAGAATAAGAAAATTGACCATATTTCAATGCAAAAATGTTATTTAATAAGTCATACTCATTTGAAATGTTAAAATACTTAAACAAAAAGAATATTGACCAATAATATAACTTACTAGCACCACTGCTCTCTTTGTCCCCTGCATTTTTTGCTAGGCTCATGGCATATTCGCATACTTCAGCTGCTTCTCTTTGTGCAAGCTGCCGGAGACACGCCACAGCTGCTCGTCGAAGTAACAAATGGGAACTACATAAGTGAACCTGTAAACCATAACAGTTTTAGACTTTTCTTTAAAAAAGCTGTAATCTCACTTGCCTAATGAATATATATGAACACCTTACTTGTGAAGAGGCTCTTCATTTAACCATCTCAGTTGTTTAAAATATAGCCAAATAATGGCCTTTTCAAAAAATAGTAAGTAATACCAATAAAATATATAAAGAATATTTTAGTACCCTATAACTGCCCCAAGACTTGGGCACTAAAGATCATAAAATATACTTAGATAAAAATCCAGAAAGATCTTTTGCACATCTTATTTTACACATGGTCGTACTAAATTCTGTCAATGAAATTTTTTAAGTGCACAGAGATTAACTGTAGTGAATGAACGGTTAGGGGGCAGAACAAACACACAGTAAGAATTGAAAGCAAAGGGGGGTGTATAGTAAAATAAAAAATCAAAATCAAGCAAACATAAATATCTGAAAAGAACTGCAAAATGGATCCTTTTGGTACAGCATTTTTTTAAATCTCACAAGTTCGTGAAAGAATCAATATAGTACACTGTAATACAAGAAGTAAAGTATAAGAGGCAGTACTGCATAATAATTAAGAGCTCAGGCTCCAGGTGCCAGACTGGATTTGAATCTTGGCTCTGCACCTACTCCTGTGTGATTAGACAAGTTAGACAAGTTACTTAACCTCTCTGTGCCTTGTCTGCCCATATGTGAAATGGGGATAGTAATTCTTCACAGGAATATAGTGAAAATAAAATAAGTTAAAATAAGTATTTTACTTAGAACAGTGGATGACACATGGTAATTGCTCAATAAATGTTAGCTACTATCACTATTACTATAAATCTGACTCATTGAGAAAATATTAAATTATGTTTCATATGCTGCTTTTTTTTTTTTTGTGGTACGCGGCCTCTCACTGTGTGGCCTCTCCCGTTGCGGAGCACAGGCTCCGGACGTGCAGGCTCAGTGGCCATGGCTCACGGGCCCAGCCGCTCTGCAGCATGTGGGATCTTCCCGGACCGGGGCACGAACCCGTGTCCCCTGCATCGGCAGGCGGATTCTCAACCACTGCGCCACCAGGGAAGCCCTATATGCTGCTTTTTAAGCAAGGAAGTAAGTAATATATTTTAGAAAGAATCTCATCCAGAAATGATGGGTGGTGAATAAAATAATAAATAAGTGATGAGGAATACATAACTCCTTCACAATGCTAGATAATATATTTTTATGCTCTTAATATGGCATTTGTAACTTATTTTGTGTAAAACTCACAGCCCATGAAATTATGCCAAGTATTAAAAAAAGAAAATATAACTGAGGAGAGAAAACCTGACAGATCAGATTTTTTTCAACAGAATAGTTTTTTTTCACATGTCTTCCTGAAAATAAAGATGTTTTGGAACTTGCAAATATCCTATAATTAGAAAAGTTAAGCATGATCATATGAGATGGGGAGAACAAGTATCTTGGAGTTTCTCCCTTTTTATCTATACAATGGGGACAATGTCCACCTTACCTCTATCTTACACAACTGCGGTCAGATCAAAGGATTAAATATATATGAAGCAGAACACTATAAATTTAATTACAACCAAATAGAATTATAGCTAAGAAAATACAGTCAACAAATGCTGACTAGCAGAATCAAAGTGAAAGAAATAAAACATTTTAAGGTTTACAAAGCGTTTTCAAACACTCAATTTCAACGATTCTGAGGTGTACTCTCTCTCCCACCCCATTTTAACATCTCTTATATTAGAGATGCAAATTATCATTAACGGTGTCTTGCAGCCACTGTAAACCAGGTAACAATGAAGTTGTATTTGTTTGAAAATTTTCCCTTGACACTTCCTGGTAAAATCCACAAAATGTCAAGAATAAACCGTATTAAATTTGATAAAAATATATGGCTTCGTGCAGACTTCCTAGCTGCTTAGATATAATCACAATCTACTGTGACATCCATCAGTATAGCTTGGTTTAGCTTTGCTCTTGAATTTTATATAAATGGAACCATGAAGTCTGTTCTCTTTTGTGTCTGGTTTCTTTTTAGCAGTGTGAGATTCATCCATGTGATTCCATGTAGCAGTTCATTCATTTTTATTGTTGTGTAATATTTTATTGAAGAATTACATCACTATTTATCCACTCTGCTGATTGGTGGACACTTAGGTTGTTTCTGGGTTTTGGCTAGTGTGAATAACCAAGCAATGAACATTCCTGTACATGTTTTTTGGCACACATGTGCATGCATTTCTGCCAGGTATTTACTTTAGAGTGGAGTTGCTGGGTTATACTGTATGCATACTTTCAACTTTTTGTAGATTATGCCTCATTGTTTTCCGAAGAAGCTTTTATTTTCTTACATTCCACAAACCTTAGGAATTTGTGTGCTGCTTGCTCCTACATTAAGACCTCTACCTTCCTATAAAAAGCTCCGTTATTGGGCTTCCCTGGTGGTGCAGTGGTTGGGAGTCCGCCTGCCGATGCAGGGGACGCGGGTTCGTGCCCCAGTCCGGGAAGATCCCACGTGCCGCGGAGCGGCTGGGCCCGTGAGCCATGGCCGCTGAGCCTGTGCGTCGGCAGAGGCCACAACAGTGAGAGGCCCGTGTACCGCAGGAAAAAAAAAAAAAAATTCTGAGTGGGAAAGACTGAAGATATGATACATTCTTAGCCAAGAAATAAACAGTTCATTAAAATATTTCTTAAAAGGTGAAAAAGAGAATCAGTGAATAAAATGAATAGTCATAAAATGACTACTAAGCTGAAACTCTAGAATGCACAGCCTAGGAAACATGTTTTTTGTTTTGGCCTTAGCCTGATCTTTTGGGAAACAAATTTGGGGCTCCCTAA
The DNA here is from genome assembly GCF_026419965.1 of Kogia breviceps. Taxonomy (NCBI): domain Eukaryota; kingdom Metazoa; phylum Chordata; class Mammalia; order Artiodactyla; family Physeteridae; genus Kogia; species Kogia breviceps. The sequence goes on along the minus strand of NC_081320.1, from coordinate 74,151,104 downwards.
TTAAATCAATGAATGAAACAGCTTTATACTTACACAAAGGCTAGGAACAAGACTAGATAGATTGACATGTCGTGGTGCAAACATGTGAAGCTGCTGAAGGCAAGATATGGCAGCTGCCTGCACGAGAGAATCTGAATGGTCCTGGGTTATTGCACAACCCACCAAACAAGAAGAACGGATTGTGGAAATCGTTGCTCCATTCCCTAGAAGCAAAGTCAAAGAGAACATAAAGTACAATGATTTTACTAGTAACACCAAAAATATCCCTAGAAAATAATTATCTTCTAAATAACCCCTCTTTCTAAACAAACAAACAAGTACACCTGAAATTAATACAACACAGTAAATCAACTGTACTTCAATTTAAAAAAAGAATAACTGTTGAATTAACATTAACTAGTATGTTTGCTCTATGGTTAGGTTTGGTACTGCAATTGTTAAATCAATAATCACTATAAGAAATGCCCTTACTTTTTTTCCCCTTACACTTTAACAGCTTACATTTTATCACGCAAATAAAATCCTACAGAACAGGAGTCAGCAAACTTTTCTTCCAAGGGCCAGAAGTAAATATTTTTTACTGTGCTAGCCAAGAGGCAAAATCCACACTACTCTATTATGTAAGTGCCTATATAACCATTTAAAAATGTTAAAACTTGGGCTTCCCTGGTGGCGCAGTGGTTGAGAGTCCGCCTGCCGATGCAGGGGACATGGGTTTCTGCCCCGATCTGGGAAGATCCTGCATGCCGTGGAGCGGCTGGGCCTGTGAGCCACGGCCGCTGAGCCTGCACGTCCGGAGCCTGTGCTCCGCAACGGGAGAGGCCACAACAGTGAGAGGCCCGTGTACTGCAAAAAAAAAAGTTAAAATCATTCTTACCTCATGGGCTGTTAAAAAAAAAAAGGACCAAAAAAACCAGGCATCTGAGCAGATTCAGCCCATGGGCCATAGTTAATTTGCCTATCCTGCCTATCCCCTGTTATAAGAAAGTCATCCCAGAAATTCCATTCCTTGAAAGCCAACCTTAAAAAAGGAAGATTTTATTCTATTGTATTGTATTCTATTTTTTTGGCCACGCTGCGTGGCCTGCGGGATCTTAGTTCCCCGAACAGGGATCCAACTCGGGCCCCTAGCAGTGAGAGCTAGGAGTCCTAACAACCTCTCGACCACCAGGGAATTCCCCAGGAAGTCACTTTTTAAAGGATGTAATGTACAGCATAGGGAATACAGTGAATAACATAATAACTTTGTACAATGACAGATGGTTATTAGATGTAATGTGGTGATCAATTCATAACACATATAAATGTCAGTTGTACATCTGAAACAAATATAATATTGCATGTCAACTACATCAAAATTTTAAAAAGGAGTCACTTTTAAGATAAATAAATATTTCTGATTACTATTCAGACTGTTTTGAAAACAAAAATTCTGCAAAATCCATACAAATGATTTCAAAACACAACTGCTTATGAATGACGATAATGCATCTCTCTTAGATTTAGCTAGCTTTACATTTATCCCCTGATAAACTATATTCTCTTTTAAACCCATCATTGTTGTATTTGACTCTCTGTTCAAACAATAATACCACATCTATTATATAATAACAACAAATCCTATTTTCCTAACAAGATTAATGGCTCATCTCTGAATAAAGTTTTACTTCTTAAAAAAAAATTAATGGCAATTTTTACAAAGGTAGGAAAAATAAATTGCAGTATTATATACTGTCTACATTAAAATGTCTTAATTGCCAAATATAAGTGATTTAAAATTTTTACCAATGCAAAATAATTTTATGTACAACAGAGACCAAACAAGGAAATCATAGACTCACACAAGAGTCACATTCTAGTCTGAAATACACACTGCCTGATCAGAAACTACTTGGTAAACCCTACACTTAATCATAGGCACATATTTATACTCTCTACATCCTTGTGATATGCACTGGAAGAAAGAACTATCAACTTTTCTCAAAGAGGACACTGAGTCCAAGCTAGAGAAATGTCTAAATCACATTTTTTCAATTCCTACAATTCATCCTTAAGATCTTTTCTTTTTTCACTTCCATTTTTTTAAAAATATCTGTCCGAATGGAGGGAACATATAGCATAGTGATTAAGAATACAGGCAAAGGAAATTTATCTGAGCTTCACCTCTGATTCCAACTACTCATTGGCTACACACACACACACACACACACACACACACACACACACACACACACACACACACACACACACACACACACACACACACACATATATATAAAAACTTGGACCTCTCTCAGCCTCAGTATTTCATCTGTAAAACAGAGGATTGCTGTCAGAATTGAGGTAATATAAATAAAAAGCTTGATCCATTGAAAGATTTAATAAATGGTAGGGGAAAAAGGAATGCTCTGAAATTGGCTTAAATATTTTGCATAAATTCACAGTAATTTTCTTACCTGAGTGTTTAATTTAACCATTAGTAGAATTATTTCAGTGGAAGTGCATGGCAAGAATATGGGCCTTAGGATCACAAATCTGCTACTCCTTAGCTGAGTTACTTATCTTCTTGAGCTTACTTCCTCAGAGAAAAACTAGATAATATTATCTTCCTTAGAGTTAAAAAAAAAAGTGAAGCTCAAGTCCATGAAGACAACTGTATGGCACTCCAGGCCAAAGGAACTCCACTTTTATCTTTGACTTCAAGGGGCTCCAGGTAACATTTCACTTAGATGTTTTCTCTGCTCATAACTTCAAAAATCACCTTCACATCACAGGTTTGTTGCAGGGATTAAATAAAATAGCACATGTAAAAAGCACAGTTCCAAGTGTTCAGTAAATTGTAAGCATTCAATACATAGTAAGTATTATTATTATTATTACAAGATTTCTTTAGGCAACGTTATGGTGACATTCAGAAAGTTGAAAGACAGTAATTATCTGTCTAGTCCCTTTAGTTTAAGATGAATTTACTCACCTTGTAGTTCAGGGCCAACAGTAGTTATTATGGCACCCAAACATCTACCCAAACATTGATGAACTTCTGTATGGGAGGGTGGAACTGTCAACAGCAAGGTAAGAACTAGAGATAATGTTGGCTCCACATATCCACGATACATTGGGCCACTAGAATCCACTATCAGAGCAAGTGAATGAAGGGACCAAGTCTGGAATAAAATATGATTTTATTTTATTGTAAGTAATAGAGTACAATGAATTGATATTTAATTTAAATTTTCATAAATACCAACATCATAGTTTTTTTTTTTTTTTTTTTTTTTTTTTTTGCGGTACGCGGGCCTCTCACTGTTGTGGCCTCTCCCGTTGCGGAGCACAGGCTCCGGACGCGCAGGCTCAGCGGCCATGGCTCACGGGCTTAGCCGCTCCGCAGCACGTGGGATCCTCCCGGACCAGGGCACGAACCCGCGTCTCCTGCATCGGCAGGCGGACTCTCAACCACTGCGCCACCAGGGAAGCCCCCATCATAGTTTTTAATCAATAATCTAGAAATATATTCCTTAAGAAATAAAAAGTAGCACATAAGCTACCAGTAGCTAATAACCAAAGCCACTGACGTACAAATGCTATGTTTACAGTTTCTCTGTAGTGTGGCTTTGAGTGTCAGAAGAATAGTTTTGCTGATGAACTCATTCTTCTGTTATAATGTACATGTATTTCATACTTCCAAAAGACAATGACTGATATAATAAGTGTTTGATTTAGTGGTTGCTATGGACATCAAATATATCTTTATTGCCTGTACTGTTGGAGTTTTACTAAGAAACTAGTCTGAAATAAAACAATGTTCTGCACTCAGATCTATTTCTTGAGCAATGACATTAACAAAACAGTTCCTCAAGTGCATCAAACCATTTCAGGCCCAAATTTCTGTTTACTAAGGACAAATAATCTTAGTGGCTAATAGTATTTGCAAAACTAACCCAGAGCAATGTACTGTAATCAGCACAGGCTTAAGAAAACGCAAAGTCCTTTAAGCTGCCCACATCCACCTGTTAAAGAACGAACCTTTTATTTTTGCTGTTCGCAGCCCCAAAGGAGAGCTGCACTACTGGGCTGAGGACAGAGAGGTCTCAACAGAGAAGTTACCCAACTTACCAACATGGCAGAAAAAAAATCCATACCTTAATTTCTATTACCTGTCAATCTACTTCAATCCTAGAGAATTTAGCAACCTGAGTTGGACAGTTATGTGTAGAAACCACACCTATTGACAAAAGTAATAGGGATATAACAGCTTGAGGGAGGAAAACCAGAATACACATTCTGGAGAAAAAAAATTAATGGAAGAAACAAAAGAAAGTATTTTAATAAAACTATCTTAAGGATTTTTTTTTTTTTTTTTTTTTTTTTTGTGGTACGCAGGCCTCTCACTATTGTGGCCTCTCCGGTTGCGGAGCACAGGCTCCGGACGCGCAGGCTCAGCGGCCATAGCTCACGGGCCCAGCTGCTCCACGGCATGTGGGATCTTCCTGGACCAGGGCACGAACCCGTGTCCCCTGCGTTGGCAGGCAGACTCTCAACGACTGCACCACCAGGGAAGCCCTAACATAAGGATTTTTAAGACAAGTAATTAAAGCACAAAGGAGATTCTAGAAGTGTTTTAAAAAAAACAAACACACACCCAGTATTTATATTAAATTGTTCAGTAGAAAACTGGAAAAAAAAAGAATTATTGTTAAATACCAAAATCATTATCTTGAAGTTCAAATGGAAGATTATTCTGTAACCCACAGTGAAAATACAAAAAAATTAAAATAATGAGGATAAAGACAAGAGACTCAATATACAAATAAGTACCAGAAAGAGAAAAAGAAAAGATAGACTTATATAGAACTTGATGAAATTTCTAAGCTGCAAGGATAGAGAGAAAAATTTTTACACACTGTGTTACAAACTGGTTACGAACATAAGACATATTTCAGATACGTTTCTTAGCAATAAAAAGATGGGGAAAAAGATAGCTATGATGTCCGTAAGCATCATTAATTCAGAAATTTATTACATAAACCAATATCTTTTGGGAGTGTGAAATATATGCGTCATGTAAAAGAAGAAAATGAATTCATCATTAAAGTTTTATATTTGAATATTCAAAAGCCACACTGCAGAGAAACTTTAAATAGAGTAGTTGCACATCAGTTGTCTTGATTATTGGCTTATATGTTATATTTTACTTCTTAAAGAACATATTTGAAAGTTTCTATAGATAGCTGATGAAAAACTGAGATGTTAATATCTATGGGAATTTAACTCAAAAAATTAAGCTACTATTAGCCTCTTACATAGCAACACAAAAAATACTGAAACATTTACAAATAATGAAAAAAAAGTCTGTGCCAGGAACAGTATACCCAACCCATATATCATTCAAATTTCAAGACAGAATAAAGCCTTTTTTTTTAGATATGCAAGGAATCAAAAAGCACACCAGTCAACGACCCTTTCTAAGATTATTATTGCAAAAGGAAGTTTTCCTATCAAGTAAAAATAGAATAAGAACAAAGATCTCAAGACAGGAGTTGAGGATACAAAAAAGAAAACATTATTGAAGACTAAATCTCTAGTAATTACAACTAAATAAATGTATACAATAATTTGACTGGGAAGTATAATTTTTGAGTTAGGATTCTTATAACAGAAGAGACTTTAGAGGAAACTGAAGAATGCTACCATACTATTCTTGTGCAGATGTGAGCTGAAACAGAAGCTCTGAGGGAATATAAGTGGTCCACATTGTAAGATGTCATGTCATAGAAAAAGAATCACGTGAAGCAGTCACTTACAGGAGTGTGGTTTTAAGAAATTAAAGCAAGAGAGGGCTGAGAAAAAGGTGAAGACAAAGGAATGAAAACTAGCACCTACTCGTTGACATAAAAGAAGAAAGAAGCAACTTCTTAGGTAAAATAATTTCATAGTTGTGTTCTTTTCTTCCAGATTACTGTGGAAACAGCATTATAAAAAAAAAAAACCAGCATAGCACCTCTTTAGGAGCAACATTACTTCATTTTTGATTTTAGTCCTTTTGGGACTTTTGTGCTTTACACAGCTGGAAACCTTTACCAAGAAGTCAAACGCAGACTAAGCCTGTAGACTAAGAAGTTTCTGGTGGATTTTGCATTCTTTTCTTATGGTGAAGGAACCCATTTATTAACAAACTAATGACAGGCAGTAATGGCAATCAAACTTGTCTCTTCCAGCTTCTGAGTCCCAATATGAAGCTGGCGAGTTGAATGCTATTGGTTTCATATACTCAATATTTTTAGGTGCATCACTGGGAAATGGCAAATCAAGAGTATAGGATATTTTTACACACATGAAGTTCTTGCCTCTTATTGTTCTTATACCTATTTTTGTATAAAATATTTAAGGAGAGAGAAAAAAGAAATTCAAGGAGTACACCTGAAGATTCAGCCAACACTGTACCTGGGTTAGGGTATTAGAGAAGAGAGAGAAGACTGTTATTAAAAGAAATTTGATCATCCAACAAACATCAGGAAATACAAAGAAGAGGAAACATGTACAAAGGATAATAAATAATAAAAAGAAACCACGTTTCAAGGCATGTTGTGAATGGGTTAAACTCCCAGAATAAAAAAGACTTTAGGATTAGGTTCAGATACAAAATCCTATTATATATTCATAAAGCAAAGTGACAGAGAAAGACCCTAAGACATTTTTCCTAACAGGCCATCAGAATCATTACTATTTTTACAAATAATTTTCCTAAAAATAATAATTTAAAATTTCATAATAGGGCTTCCCTGGTGGCGCAGTAGTTAAGAATCCGCCTGCCAATTCAGGGGACATGGGTTCAAGCCCTGGTCCAGGAAGATCCCACATGCCGTGGAGCAGCTAAGCCCATGCGCCACAACTACTGAAGCCTGCACACCACAACTACTGAAACCTGTGCACCCAGAGCCCATGCTCTGCAACAAGAGAAGCCACCGCAATGAGAAGCCCGCACACTGCAACAAAGAGTAGCCCCTGCTCGCCACAACTAGAGAAAGCCCGTGTGCAGCAGTGAAGACCCAACACAGCCTAAATAAATAAATAAATGAATAAATAAATTTATCCCCAAAAATATTTCATAATAAACAAATCCATATTATACCTGGACTTCAGAGGATGTCCCATCCTGTGCTAGAGCCAATAAAATGCTGACGCTGGTCTTCAGATGTTGTCCTGAGCCGATACCACCAACATAACGATGCAAACAGCCCAGAGCCAAAGAATGGCCAGTTCTGGATACAACATCTCGAGCTGATTTCAATCTGGAAAAGAGTTATGCTTCAGGGATTGTTTTTTCTATTTCCCTACGGCAATAACAAAATTATGAATCACACAATAAAAGGGATTTATTCTGGAAATCAGAAAAGATAACAATCTTTATTACTTCTTTCTCTACTCACTAACAAGAGTTAGAGATTTACTTGAAACTGGTTAAAGTCATACATTTCACTGAAGAAAGCCTACCTTTAGAGAAATATGAAAGAGGAGCTACAACTTCACAGATTTTAATATTAATTATTCCTTGAAAAGACAAGAGCCATTTGAAATGTATTGTTACCATTGGTGTTTTAAATAAAAGACAGATAAGACAAAAAGACTATGACTCATAATCACGCACCAACAGAGTCAGTTACTATTAGAAAACATTAAAATACCACTAAGAACAAAACTCCTAAAATAACAAAGGAGGCTAGAAAGCAACTTTGGTTGCATTTTCAAAACTGTATTATAACTCTCAATAAGCCATCCATGATCAAACTTCTGTCACAAACTCATAAAAATGAAATAAAGCCAAGATATGAAAAACCATCACCAAGACTCTGGCTGGTCAGTTTGCCTATGGCAAAGAAAGAATAATTCTAAGTGCTGTCACGATGGAACAGACATTAAGAAATGTAGTAATGAAGGAAATGAACTAAGTCCATCCTTAGCAGTATTTCTAATATACTATATCCTTGGATAAGTGATCTCTCTCTCTCTATGCCTCAGTTTCTCCATCTGTAAAATGAACATTAACATTACTCCTATATAGCAGTTGTTTTGAGGAATGAAAGAAGAATGAATGCAACCTGTGAATTCTAAAAAGCCTTATACAGATTAGAAAGCTTCCTTCATATTGTTACTTTTCAGAGTTCATTTCAGTGAGCTAAAAAAAAGCTGAGCCAATTTTCTCAGTGATAGTCATCTATTCAATAAAGTAATCTAAGATATAAGAATATATCATATATATACTTTCCCAGGGGTCTCAGAGTGATTTTCAATTTGAATGGAAACTAATTTAACCAGTAATGGCTTTTATTTTTTTCTGAATTGGGTCTTAAGCAATTGAGTTACTCCCTATTAACTGAGGACGGTTTATAGGAATGATTCCAGTCTTAATGCTAAGATGGCATATGACTTTAACGTGCAAAAACAGCTGACAGATCTGTATGTATAGGTGATTTGGCTTTTCATAGTTGGATATTATATCAACAAGAGATAATGTTGATAAAAAACAGTCTGATATAATGAAGTTGCAGGATATTGAAGCTTTTTCAAAATAGAACCAGATTTTGTCAAATCTAAGATACCACAGATTTTTCTTAATGTACCATTATTTTATATAACAGTATAAAAGAAAAAAATGCTGCCAAATAATTATGACATTTCTTAGAGATTTTAAGACAAATCCCAATTTCAGTTAACTTAAAATGTGAAAAAACAGGTAACAAAATCTATGTAATAATTAATTTCAGATAATAAATTATTTAGAAAAGCTAATGAAACTAAGCACTGAGAACACTTGCAAACCATTAACCAGACAGGTATGAATGAATATATACGAATGAAATGTCCTTGTGTTTTACCTAATTAAGTATAAAATAAATACTCCTATACGTATTGAAGCACTTATAAACTAAAACCACTTGCAACTAAAGAAAAATTAACCAGTCAAGAGTTTTCCAAAGAAATACACTCTTATTTTACCTATTATTAACAGAGCACAAACCATGAAACAGGTAGCTAAGACTGGTTCTAACTTTTAAAAAATCTTTAACAAAAGTTGATTTCAGGATTAATGAGAGACACTTGGAAAAGGCAAAGTTAATCTATTGCTAGAAAATAAGCAAAGTCATCCTGCAGAAGATTAAGTGTCTGGGAATAGTTTAGCTACATTCTGCCTGCTCATATTATCCTTAGTGAGTCAAACAATACACTGGGGCATCATCCTAAACCAGCCAAACTGCCACTGTGTGTGAAGACAAGGACAGCTGTCTTCAGATATGCAAGAGTTCAGAAAATACTTCTTCCGAACCACTACTTCACAACCACTGCTTCTCCCAACCTCTCCTGTTAATTATGATATAGTTTGGTATAATTAATCCTCAAAATATACAATACTTAAGAATGATTAATTTACACAACTCAAGTGTTAATTCTTGACCACTCTTGATTTTCAAGTGCTCTACTTCAAGTACTTGATTAACAATCAACAGTCACTAATAACTGCATTTATCATCTTAATCATACTTATTTGGATCTCTGAGATCACGCTTTTAAATTAATATTGAAAAGAAATTCTTAAAAGCTAATGCTAAATGTATCCCCTGTTTCAGGGATAATTTAAGGAATGATAAACTTGGTAGTAGTTAGAAAAAGAATGGCTTATCCCAAAAAGTGAAAATTAACAGAAAGAATAATGGCAGGGGGTATGGGAGGGCAGAGATAAGAGAAAAGGACTTCAGAGCAAACTACATATAACTGAGAAACACCCTCATTAACATTCCTCTTGATTCCATTACATAACATTCAAGAGCTGAAACAGAAACCTGCACCACACTGAAAGTATCTACCATGTGGAAAATACACAGTCCAGTTAATAATTACTGATAACTTAAAAGACATCATTGCCTATGAGAGAAAATTACTTGTTGATAAAGAGACCCACTTACTTGTCAAAGCTATACTGGGCCATTCTAGCAATGAAAGTTGCTTCTCCAACCACCTGAGCCATTCTTCCAAGAGCTTCCCCTGCTGCACATCTTAAGATGGGGTTTGGGTTGTCAAGGGCCCCCATAACTAGTGTCAGAGCAGATTTACGAACTTCCTCAGGTCCTAAAGTACTTTTGTTTTCAGCCAGGCCCTATGGTTATTTAAAAAAAAACAAAAACAAAAAAAAGGACTGCAATCGTTGTAAATATACATGTATCTTCACACATTATTTTCTTCAGCCATCTTTCCCATGCATATACTATGCCTAGTATTAATACATGTTAGACTGACAGTAATCACTTTCCTAAACAGGATTTCACAACATAGTTATAGTTGAATCAGCCCTAAAACCAACAATCCCTGGGAGTGTCTCTATCCAAAGACAAATACTTAAAAGTTGTTTTTATACGTAAAGGACACTGCATTATTAAGTCAACTGTTATTTAACTGACTGAAATTTATCATTATAACTTTAAGGAAGGAAAAGGCCTCATGAACATGAAACTTTGATACATTTATATAAAAATGCCAGAGATGATAATTATGTCACAAAGAGTATATCCAATACATACCTAAAGACAAAATAAGGTAAGAACAATCAGTAACTGAATGTTGAACTGAATCAGTATAAATGTTCATCATACTAAATGTTAATATCTCTGTTCTAGTCACACTTACTGTCCTGGAACTTAAATTACTTACTTGAGACCAAAAATAGAAGTCATGGTACCTAGGGAAAATGTTAGCTACAGCAGAGGCATTAGTGAGCACATATATGAAGAAACGCATACCGTACAGCAATATTACAGCTGTTAACCAACTTTTCAACCACTGAGGGAAACCATGACCACCCCACTCCTTTTTTAAAAAACTCAGATGTTGGTAGCTGATGGTCTCTAAAAAGGGCATATACTAATGATTATAGAAATGGTACAAATCTTTATTTATATAACCAATGCCTACATCCCTTTTCCCTGAAGTTTACAAAATGTGATTTAATTCATGCCCATTTAAACACTTGTACTTGTTGCCCTTTTAAAGCAGTGATATCTTATAATAAGCTTAGTGCTGAATAATATGACTTTTCAAATACATCATGAGAGACTACAAGCTGCATAGTACAGTACATGAACTCTGAGAGATAAGCAAAATATTTGTTATTTCACTTCATACATGTAGAATCTGAGGTTTAAAAAAGGCCAAAGAGGGCTTCCCTGGTGGGGCAGTGCTTGAGAGTCCGCCTGCCGATGCAGGGGACACGGGTTCATGCCCTGGTCCGGGAAGATCCCACGTGCCGCGGAGCGGCTGGGCCCGTGAGCCATGGCCGCTGAGCCTGTGTGTCTGGAGCCTGTGCTCCGCAACGGGAGAGGCCACAACAATGAGAGGCCCGTGTACCCAACCCCTGCCAAAAAAAAAGAAAAAAGAAAAAAAAAAAAGGCTAAAGGAACTACACAAGACGGAAACCTATTGAGTAGCTAAACCAGAACACAATCTCTAAATGCAACACTCTTTTAACTACATAACAAACATAGCCTCTCCTGCTTTACCGTCTAAACCACAAATCAAACTTAAGCTTTATCTAGTTAGCCTTCAACAGAATACCAAATTTCATTAGTCAGACATGTATGAAAATTCCGAATGTACCAGCACTTGTAAAATTTGAGGTATCAAATCAAAATATGAATTTTAATATTACTAAAATATAAAATACTTATTTAATTACAATGAGCCTAATATAAAGTTTCTAGTAATTTAAATGAAATAATATAAAATAATGGTTATCCAGAGCTATATATATAAACGTAACAGTCTAGTTATGTCTGAATTACTATATTAAAGGTATTAATTAAAATCTTAGTTCAGAATATTTGCTGTTTTAAAAGTAAATACCTTTAGTGCACTAAGAACAGCTGTAAAGATATTAAGCTGCACAGCCTGCTGGCGAACACCTTTGGCTTGTTTAACACATTCGGCAAAGTGATCCAACATCTGTAATCTGTAACAATAGAATAAAGATCACATTAGCAATACTTTTTATTCAAACATGGCCCAAAAAACAGAGATAAGAAGAAGAAGGGTATAAGCTGATTGTTTAACAAATAATGCCCCATGCTATCTTTTTTCATTTCATTCCCTGGTCTAAACCAGATCTCCTACTTCTGAATTAATATATGGACATGAACTACTAACTGGCACAACACAGGGGACTAATATTAAGTTTCAATCAGCAAAATAATGTCATAATTTCAGTGGTCTTCAGTGTGCAACAAAGCGCCTGGCATAAAGTAGGTGCTCAAGGTTTCTTGAATAACAATCATTAATTGTGCATCTCTGTGGAAGATTTTTAAGTTGGAAATCTTAAAATGTGGCGTAATTTTTTTCTTTTTAAAAAATTCTCTCACACATAGAAGAAAATAGTACCTTGTGTCCTATCTTTAAAAGCTAATTGGGAGATTTTTTTTTAAAAAGATTTAGCTTTGGGCTTCCCTGGTGGCACAGTGGTTGAGAGTCCGCCTGCTGATGCAGGGGATACGGGTTCGTGCCCTGGTCCGGGAAGGTCCCACATGCCACGGAGCAGCTGGGCCCGTGAGCCATGGTCGCTGAGCCTGCGCGTCCGGAGCCTGTGCTCCGCAACGGGAGAGGCCACAACAGTGAGAGGCCCACATACCGCAAAAACAAACAAACAAAAACAAACAAACAAACAAAACAACAGTTTCAAATTATCTGGAGTTTGCATGCAATTTATTATGTGCCACTTATGTTATTACATTTAGGAGACTATTGTTCAAACTCTTCTTATTGAAGAGTTAGCTTGGTTGGGAAAATATACTGCTTGAAAATAATTTATATTTAACTAAAATCACCTTATTGACTTTATACTAACCGGTGTTTAAAAGAAACATGAGGAAACACTACACCAAAAAGAGCTACAGAAGCATCAATGACTGAAACTCCAAGGGGAAGAGGCCCAGGCACAGCTTCTCCTGCAGGTATTCGTAAATAAATGGAGGATGGATCATGCTCCAGAGCCCCACTTCCAGATGCACTGTTTGGCTGGAGCTGCAAAAGAAGGACATAAAAATCATTCAAAATCCACTTTGGGAAATTCACTTACCAAGCACTGGGCGTGACAAATAAAACAGAGGAGGAGAGAGAAAAAGTAACAACGAAAGAACAGAATGATTAAATCTGAAAATTTTAAAATAGAGAAAGATATAATTTGGCCATTAAAAAATGTCACAACAGTTCATGCAATTTTTTTAAAAAGTTTTGTTCATTCTAAAACATTTTTGCAGTACCCACCTCAAAATGTGTAAGCAAAATAATGTCAGGAATAACAAATCCACAAAAAATTTTTTTAAAGCGGCCTTTAGTAACTCTTTTTAAAAGTATATAAGAGGGCTTCCCTGGTGGCGCAGTGGTTGAGAGTCTGCCTGCTGATGCAGGGGACATGGGTTCGTGCCCCGGTCCGGGAAGATCCCACATGCCGCGGAGCGGCTGGACCTGTGAGCCATGGCTGCTGAGCCTGCGCGTCCGGAGCCTGTGCTCCGCAACAGGAGAGGCCACAACAGTGAGAGGCCACAACAGTGAGAGGCCCGCGTACTGCCCCCCCCAAAAAAAAGTACATAAGAAATAATGTATTCAGTGGGCAAAAAAGGTTCTAAATCTTCAACCTACTAAATCCTATTCCTCTCTAACCTGTCACAAAATAAACTAAACCAAAACAAACACCAACAACCAAAAAGCTAGTCAAAACTGATCTTTGCCAATGCAACCACGGGGTACCTAAATATACAGAATATTGAATAAAGACAGTTCGCCAAATTCTAACTATTGCTGCTTACCTTTTTTCACTATTTATCCACCCCTAGGAAGGTATCTTTAAATGTCTAAGAAAACTAAATGAAAATTAAACCTTAGTCTACAATATTTTCTTTTTAAATGACCATGTGTAATAGTACCGTTGTTTTTCAATCAAGCTAGTATTTCATTTCACTTTATAGTTTACTACCTGGTCTTCAATTGATTTATGATCAGTTTCTTGAAGCCAGGAACCAAGAAGAACACTATCATCGTAGTGGCAGAGGGATCTGAGGAGGGAAGTAGTTGTGTTGGCTGAGTTGTCAGTCAAAGTGAATTCTGCTACCAGTTCTCTAAGAAGTGCATTGAAAGAGCCTAAAAAACAGAACTTCAGGTCAGATTAAAGAGAATACTTTTTAAGAAAATGACAATCACTGCCCACCAAGAGCAGCAATATGTTCAACAGGAGTAAAATAATTAAGTCCCTGTTCCCTTTTAAGAAAAATCAGTATTAAATATTTTAACGCTGGTTTTAATACACAATAATGGCACTTCCTTTTTTGTTACTGTATTATGCCTTTTAGCCCAAATCATTTAAAGTAATCAAAAACTAAAATACAGGAAAGATTTTTTATTTTAAATATATTAAATATGATCATTATTTACTATTAATTACTTAATGATGTGCAAACACTGAACCAGAGCATATCAAAATTCTTGGGCATGGTTGCACTGGAATATTAACATTTTATATGACATTTAACTTCTGCAAAAGTACATTACTATTCTCCCTCCAGATTCCTAAATTACTGGCTGTATTATAACAGCTGGGATAGTCATTAAAAGCATAGACTTGGAAGATGAACCAACTGGGTTTGAATCCAAGCTCTGCCACTTAACTACCTCCCAGACTTGTGCAAGTTACACAACCTCTAAGTACCTGAGATTCTTCATCTTTAAAGACAGTTATATTTTAGCCTCATAAGGTTGTGGTTAGAGCCAAAGATGCTAATACATGTTAAGGGCTTAGAATGGGACCTGGAACACAGTAGTGCTCAACAAGTGTTAGCTATACTATGTATGAAGAAAAGGAAAATGGTTGCCTTCATTTACATGGTCAGAGCTCTATGATATTGTGAAGAACTGCAAAGGTATATTGAAGAATTTGTATTAGACACCTACAAATTTTATTTACCTTCGTAAGTTTTTGGAGGTAACAACGCCAAGATATCATAAAGTCTTAAACGGACCATTGCAGCACTAGCTTTCAGATGAGCTCCGTGGGCTTTAATTACAGATGGAATGCTAAAATATCAAAAGTATAATTAGTATTAGCTTATTAGAATAAGCACTACTTACATTTTTTTTCCAGCCATGTATCAATGTACCGTCAAAGTACATTGGTAAGTATTACATTTTTCTTTTAGTTTATTTTGTGACTTTTACTGTTAGTAACAGAAACACTATAAAATAGAATTTTAGGGACTTCCCTGGTGGTCCAGTGGGTAAGGCTCCACACTCACAATGCAGGGGGCCCGGGTTCGATCCCTGGTTGAAGAACTAGATCCTGCATGCATGCTGCATCTAAGAGCTTGCATGCTGCAATTAAGAAGCCTGCATGCCTTAACTAAGACCCGGCACAGCCAAAATAAATAAATAAATAAATAATTAAAATAAATAAATAAAATACAATTTTATTTCAATCCACACCGCTACTGAAATTTTTAGTCACTTCACACAAATAAAATTTAGTACATTTCCTATATGATACCAGAGGGAATTCCAAAACATGGCTATTTATAAATATATAAAATTGATGTTAACGTGTCCTAATTGCCTACTTACTGTGACATCATAGTCATGGCACATTCAATAGGGGTCATCAATTTTCTAATCACATCTTCAGTCAGGAGTTCAGGACAATGTGCAACAAAACTCCTCATTGCTAGAAAAAAATTTTAAAAAGACATATTTGAAACAGCTTTTGTGAGGATGAACAAATTTTTTAAATTATATAAAGGTACCTAAAATTTTTAATTATTACAAAATATAAAGTTCTAAAACAAGGTCAAACCAAAAGAAGAACCAATTGCAACTTTAGAGAAAACTCATTAGAAAAGGCTAGAAGAAGAGTGGACAGCAAAAATGGAGGGAGGGAAGATGTCTGTTAGAAAGATTTCTGTGAGCGAGAATTCAGAAGTCTATGACCCCACATGAATTCAGATAACTACAAAAAAAGCTGTTTCAGAACAGAACCAACAGTGGACATAATGGCCCAGTGAGAGGAAATAGCTTTATTGGCTCTTTAGCAGTAAAGCTAAGACTAAAACAGCTCTTAGACGTGTGGGAACAAAACTAACACCTTGCCCTGCGGCGCTCATGGTTAAGTGTACATCTGTCTCCCACAGTTTGAAAAAAGAAGCACTTTTCACCCTCAGATAAAGCAAAAAAGGACAGGGTCGCTCTGTGTAATTCTAGTTTTCAAATAAAACAAAACTTGAGCCTTTCCTGTAAGTTGCTGACTCCCAAACAAAAACAACTTTATTTCATACTTTTAAAAATGCTGGTATCTAAAAGACGCATCAACTTTTGCAGACTTGATGGGAGAAAACAGCTATCTGTCCATTAAGAAAAGACTAACCGTAAACTCAGTAACTTTGGTAATCCTGTTTCTTTTTCCTTTAAATAGGCACTGGGCCTTTTTACTTGGTGACCCAGTGCTTCTTCAGGTGGAAGAATGCAGTAACTGGGAATTAAGACGTCTGGGTTCCAGCTCCTAACTGATCATGAACTCTAACCTCCTTTTCAGAGTCTCAGCTTCATTTTTATTATAAAATTAGTAAACTGGTATAGATTACTTATAAAGTTTCTTTCTAAATCCAAAAGTGTACAGATTCATCATTATGTATTAAAATAAAAAACTGAAGTAATGATTTTCCTTCACTTCACAAACATTTTAGTAAGAAAATAATATTCTGAAAGTGCAGTCCTTTCAGTTCTTACCGCATAAAGCTCCAGCACGACCTTCCAATGTTACCTGCCAGGTAAAAGAATCACCTCGGGCCTTCTCAGCCTCCAGTTCCTTCAATGAACGAGGGAAAACATTTCGCCACAATAACAACATCTTGGGCAGATGGTAACGAACAACAGATGGTCCTGACAGAGAAAATGAGAACACAAAACCATACATATATATAGCATTACAAACAAAAGTCAGAGAAAAGAGCCCCAAACAAGCTTTAACAATATCTATCATTTCACTGTATCTTTCTCTAATATTAACATTTTCAAAATGTTTCTTATTCAGTAAGTAAAATATATATTAAAGCATAATAAAATTCACGTAAAAACTATCAATATTTTTAGCATCCAACATAAAACAAATCCACAAAAAGTCATCTAAAAGAAATTACCCAAATATACTCAGAATGATGGATTACATTCTATCAATGATAAAATATATCTGGGACATATTTTATGTCTTTTCTATAAATATTATACATGTATATAAACATGTACACCCACTCCCAAACACATACATATATTTACTACTCCATTTTAAGGGCAATTTATATGGTTAATTTAGCTCTATGGAGTAGTATATTTAGAACTAGGAGCCTATATTTCCATGCTAAGGAATTCATTTAACATACCACACAAAAATTTCTAGAAAAAAAAGTTACCACTTTTTATTTTCTTTAGAAAATGAGGTCAAGGTTTAATTTCCAAAA
This sequence comes from Kogia breviceps, assembly GCF_026419965.1. Lineage (NCBI taxonomy): Eukaryota > Metazoa > Chordata > Mammalia > Artiodactyla > Physeteridae > Kogia > Kogia breviceps. The sequence goes on along the minus strand of NC_081320.1, from coordinate 74,133,573 downwards.
GGTAGATGCATCAAGCAGTAACTTTGTAGCACACACACATGCATACTTTTTATAATAGAAGCCAAACACGTGAAGTAAAAAGTGGACACACCTTACCACAATAACACATATTTCTGTTCTATGTACAGTGCTAAACTTTGCCTGCATCTCATATTTGTCATAGCGCTTAGGAAAGTGAAGTGCATAAAGATAACCCCAAGAAAGCAACACCAAGGGGAGATGCCGTTTAAGTGTGACTTTATCACTCTACTAAAATCATGTCACTGGTCTCTACTTTGGGCATGGAATATGCCCCAGACTCTCATCTCTTTTCATTAATACTAGGCTAATCATTTAGACCATGGCTATTCCGATGGCAAAGGGGAAACTTTGCTAACACCTTTGTCACTAAATGTACAAAACCAGAAATTACCAAGAAGAGAAATCTAATACCAAATGATGAGAAAAACATCATTACCATTTTTTAACTTCATTCACAGTCTAGAATGTGAAGTTGAATACTTCTAAATTAAAACTCCTTTACAGTCTACTGACAGTTATAGAATAAGACAAAATCCTACTCAAATATAATTGTACCTAAAGTCATAAGTGCTCCAAGTAAGAGCCATCCAGCTTGGGTGCGCTGTAAAGATAGCCTGCTATTTTGGGCAGCAGTTCGTAAGAGATCTTCAGCAATACTAACTACCATCTGCAAGAGAAGTTTAGAATTGGATTTTAACAAAATCAAGTAAGAAAATACACAGCTAGTATACTTCATTAAAAAAGAAGTTATCCTTTTTTGTTGTTGCTGTTAACATGTTTTTACACACCCAAGAGGCAACATCAATACCTAATCAATCCTGATTGCTCTGCTGACTTTGAGAAGACCCATTACAACACAGTGGTTAAGAGTTCTAGAGCCAGAATGCCTGAGTTCATATCCCAGCTTTGTCATCTCCTAGCTTTCTGACTTAGGATAAGTCATTTAATCTCTCTGCCTCAGTTCCCTCACTGCTAAAATAGGAATAACAGGAGTGCCAACCTCACTCTTATGAGGATTAATAAATTAATCCAGCAAAGTACTCAGAACAGCACTGGTCCATGTAATCACTCATTAAGTGCTATTATTAGTAGTACTGTTATCCTACATTTAAAGATTTGTTGAACTCTTATTATACATCTGCCATTAAGCTAATCTTATGGTGCTTATAGTCTTAGAGAGAGAAGACACAGGAAAAATGGCAAGTAACAAGCAGCACATAATCAAATGATAAAATAATAGTACAGATGTAGTGGTCAGCAAAGAGAAAGGCTATCACAGACTGAGTAACTCTGAAGATAATTCATGGAAGAGACAGAACTTGAATTGGGCCTCTAAAGCAGCTAAGTTTGGTGTAGGTGAACGAGAAGAGGGACAAAATTCTAATGTAAGACATTAGCAAGAGCAAAGACATGGAGGCTTGAAAAAAGCACAGAAGGAAAGCAAGATGACTAGTCTGACTAGAGCAGTGAGAAACTAGAATGAAAGGGCGGAATAAAGGCAAATTATGAAGGTACCAGTCCAGTAGACAAAGGTGATTATATTTTATTCTCTGATCCCTGGGTAGTTCCTAAGGGTCTCTGAGCAAACATAAAATACAAAAGAGGGGTGGAAGAGATGGGAGAAAAAGATTCCAAGAAGGATAATCAGTGAGGAAGCAAGCATATGACAAAGGGAGATGGAAGCCCAGATTTGAGTAGCAGCTATGGAACTCACAGAAATGAATGGACATGGGCCTGGTAACCCAGGAAAAAAAAAAAAACAGAAAAACAGAAAACAAAAGATCTGGCCCCAATATAAAGTTGCAAATAATATTTATATAAACACTTAATATTCCTAAGAAGAAAATCTTGATAGTAGTATAAGGTATAGGAGAAAGGGAAAAAAAAGTAACTGATTCATGAAAACCATTCAACTTTTATTAAGTATTACCAAAATGCTAACTATAGCAATAGCACATTCTCTTGACATTTTGAATATAGCAATGTGAATTTTTATATCTCAAACCCCAAGGAAAAGCTCTAATTTCTAAAGAATTACTATAAGGGCTTTTTTTCCCTCTCTCTAAAATAAATTATAAAATGATACTATACCCTGACAAAACTATTATTCCTGTATCAGGATTAAATATCAAATTTTAATTAGGGTCTGTTGACTCCATATTAGCAGAATACTGTATCATTTATTATCACAGTAAAACTGTTTTTGTTTGATCACCCAGTTCAACATCAATCACAGAAGGTGACAGCATGTACAATCTTAGGATCTTTGTCATACCTTTCCCTTGGCATGAGGAATGCCCAAAGGACACTGATGAACTCCACCTAACAAAGCAGCCATTGCAAAACTGTATCCACTAACAGCTTCTGGTGAAGTTTTCAGGTTGTTGAGTCGTTCTGCACACCTGTCTAGAAATGGCGCCAGCTGGAAAGGCAGTGCCACAGCCACACAGCGCAGACACCACGCAGCAGCAAGTCGAGCTGCCATGCTTGGGTGAAGAAGCACTGAAGTCACCGTCTCCAAAAGGCCTAAAAAATACTCAAAGAATTACTCTTTAAAGAAGTCACACAATTTCATGAGTTAAAAGATTATGTGTAACACAATAATTAAAATCATAACTGCTATGGTTTTACACAGATACATTTAGAACTGTGCCAAAAAACACATATATCAACTCATAAACAAGAAAGTACTTTAAGGAACATTTTCTATAAAGAACATAGTACAATTACATCTAATATAATATAAATGTTGGCGTAAAGTACTCAATAAAGTTTAGAAACAAAACTTTGACTGTTTTTGATTTGTCTACCAAAACTTTATTTCAATATTTAATTCAAGGGCTTCCCTGGTGGTGCAGTGGTTGAGAGCCTGCCTGCCGATGCAGGGGTCAGGGGTTCGTGCCCCGGTCCGGGAAGATCCCACATGCCGCGGAGCGGCTGGGCCCGTGAGCCGTGGCCGCTGAGCCTGCGCGTCCGGAGCCTGTGCTCCGCAACGGGAGAGGCCACAACAGTGAGAGGCCCGCATACCGCAAAAAAAAAAAAAAAAAAATTAATTCAAGATTCACGATCACAGTGAATCCTAAATAAAATCCAACTTTTAACAAATGATCTAAACTGTTAATTACCATGATAAGCAACCAATCAGGAGTTAAATATCAATCACACCTATGACTTCTAAAACTATTGAAAAAAATATTCCAGCATATAAAGTGAATATCATACCTATAGATGCTTCCTGAATAAGAGGGGATGCGGTGGCATTTAGGCTCTGCACCAGACTCCCGAGCTCCTGCAGGGCACAAACCATCACATGCTGGCTTGCTGCAATGTCTGCTGCTCCAGATTTGTTTTCACCACTAGTGTCATTCACTACCGCTTCTGGAAACACAAAATCATGTATGAATGTGGGTGAGTTAAATTGTGATATAATTTTTTGATCTACACAATTTATGTTATTAAATTATACCAGCTGATACCTGACTGTTAGGAACTCTGTTTGTATGCTGAACATCTCTAATAATTAGGGAAATACAAATCAAAACCACAATGATAAAAAATCAGGTCTTCCCTGGTGGTGCAGTGGTTGAGAGTCCGCCTGCCGATGCGGGGGACACGGGTTCATGCCCCGGTCTGGGAAGATCCCACATGCCATGGAGCGGCTAGGCCTGTAAGCCGTGGCCGCTGAGCCTGCGCGTCTGGAGCCTGTGCTCCGCAACAGGAGAGGCCACAACAGTGAGAGGCCCGCGTACCGCAAAAAAAAAAAAAAAAAGTCAATATAAAGAATTTAGCACAATGTTACCCCCAATATACATTCAGTGAACATTAGCAGCTATTATTGTTACTTTATTATTATCACTGCTATTTGAAGAGCTGTAGTGTGCTGGTAGCATCACTGTCAAATTACTGACCAGAAAGAAGATGTATAAGGAAAGTGACTTTAGAATTTCTTACTGGGATGTTCCTCAAAGTTTCCATTAACTTGCTGGTCTCTGGCCCCACCTTTTAGCTTCCAACAGAATTGAAACATATTTAATCATGAAACAAATAAAAATTCCTTGTCAAATTACTAATTGAGAATATATTCTGGTCCATAAATTCCAGATACATAGCATGTTTAATTCTGCTTTTACCATTTTAAAAATAGAATGGCTTAATGGCTTAAAAATCTGTGACCTTAAGATTAATAACCCTTAAATGACAGTAAAACTTTCTTATTTACATTCATTATGAATTACCAGGCTATAAAATGTAGAATAATAGGATATAATAGATTAATACACTATGGATTAAAATTAAATGCCTCTTTTCTTCTTAGACATTTCTGGACTTGGAAATGCACAAACTCTCTCTTTTAGGTACTAAGCTCTAAGCTCCCTGAACAGGTGCTATCTACATGTGGCTCGCTGTTTTACTCCCACTGTTTGGCACAGTGTCTCTGACACTCAAACATTTCTTCAAGGAATAAATGTACAAATATTTATAAAGTTGTGAACCTAGGGCAGATTATTATTTTAACATATCTAAAGAATGATACCTCATTAATTTAAACACCCTTTAATTCACAATTCCTAACTTTCAGTTAGTCCCATGCATTTAAAATATGGTTTGCCCAGTAAGCTATTATAAACAACAAAAACTATAAAATATTTGTAGATTGATTTTTATTAATTTTATAAGATGCTCAATATATATTCTCTAAATATAAAGTGCTGGATATTTTCTATTCATTAAATTCTTATTTCTAAAGACCCCTGTTAAGCAATATAATTTTCTTGATTAAAGGTAATGTATATTCCCAACAGTGATAAAAGTAAATTATCTTATAGAATTTATATTTTACTTTGTGTTAGTTCCTTAATTGTATTATTATAAGCTCCAGGAAGGCAGGAACTTTATCTTACTCACTGTTTAAAACCTGAATTACTGCTTTGCAATCTCAAATACTCAATAACTACTTGTTAAACAGAAAAATTTATAAAATTGACACTTCCTAGAAAAGGATTTCTTTTAATTATGAATTACTGAGGTTTCACAGTATATCCTATAGTGGGGTAAAAACCACCTGTAACTGTTTCTCTCTAAATTTTCACATTACGCCTATTAACGGAGGGGAAAACATGTATTTATGAAACAATAGGTTCCAAGAAGAAAAACCACAATAGCTTACTCCTCAAAGATTCCTCAATGTGCTGCGGTATACCAGGAGAGCTATAAAATCGGTAGATACTAGATATAAAATAGAAAGCCTAACCTTACAAACACACTATCCAAATACTGAAAAACTCCACTTCACTGTAATTACATGTTGTTTGAATATCAAATAAGAGTACACAATAAAAATGACTATTAAAACACAGTCCAAAAAGATAAATGAACTAATCAGATCTATTAGTATTTATTAAGAATAACAGTAAAGAACTAAATGACTAAAGTAATCACCAATACAGATCGTGACATTAATTCTTACCTACTGGGACTTCCCTGGTGGTGCAGTGGTTAAGAATCCACCTGCCAATACAGGGGACATGGGTTCTAGCCCTGGTCTGGGAAGATCCCACATGCTGCGGAGCAACTAAGCCCATGTGCCTGCTCTCTAGAGCCCGCGAGCCACAACTGCTGAGTCTGTGTGCCACAACTACTGAAGCCCGCACATCTAGAGCCCGTGCTCCGCGACAAGAGAAGCCACCACAATGAGAAGCCTGCACACTGCAACAAAGAGCAGCCCCTGCTCGCCACAACTAGAGAAAAGCCTGCGCACAACAATGAAGTCCCAACACAGCCAAAAGTAAATAAATAAATAAATTTATTTTTTTAAAAAATTCTTACCTACTGCTTTCATTTGCTTTCCAATCGCTTGGCATATTTCTTTGGCAGCTGCAATCTGGGCTTTTTCACCTAGCAAACTGCCCACAGTAGCTCTTAGGATAAAGGAGACACACCGTCTGGAGTACACAGCCTCTACATGTGTTTGCGTTGCCCGAGGATGGGAAACCAGATCAAGTACGTGAGACAAGAATGTGGCAAAGCTACGCTCTAACCACTGACCACCCAATGTTGTTACAAAAACAACATATGCCTGTAAACAGATTAAGATGCTTTAGATAAATTAATATAAATGAACTGAAATTACAGATAAAGCAACTACATAAATAACTGATGACAGCATGAAAAATAAATTACCTTTGAGATTAAAACTGAGAAAATTTAAAACTTGAGACCTTTTTAGTACTTCTAGCATGGGAATTACTGGTTGAAGTATCTGACTAAAAACAGCTCTCAGGATAATAACTTCAAGAAGAACACAGAGAGAATGGTGTGGGAGAGAAGGAAAGGTGAATTCACCCTGGTGATGAAGGTGATAAGTTATAGTAATAAAACCCTAACATGCTAAATAAACGCTGACCTAGAGCTACAAAACATTTGCTTATGACTGTAAGATACAAATGGTTTACTTCCATTTTATGTTTGTTTCTGGAATAAGGTATAATTGGATGATTTTGACTAAGATCACAAAAAACCATTTCATACTATTAAGTGTTAATTATTATTAGGTTATTAACCATAACATCTTATTTGGTATTATTATTTTGAAACTATAATGTCAAGTCAGGTTTAACTGCATAATTACACTGGTGATTAATCAATGATGAAAAATCCAAAGAACTAACCAATATTTTTAGCTACAAGAGTTGTTGGAAAATATTAAAATCTAAATGCCTCAAGCTACTTGAATACAATTTCAATTAAAACTCAATTACTTTACTTCTGATTTTCTGCGAAGTAAAATTCGGAAAAATTTTATTAAAGATAGACAGATAGATATAGCAGACATAGGCTTCTTTACACATCAAATACCTACCTTTCCATATAAGGTGTAATTTAGATTTGAATGTAATTCATTCATTTAGTAAAAGAAATGTTTTGAAAGACATTTTAAAAATTATTTAATTTTAGACAGTATTAAAAATCTCTGTACGTGCTGTTACTTAGTAAGAGTCTTCCATGAAATTTCACACGTGATACCAAGAGAATTCTTTTATACATATATATTACAAACCTGTGTAACTCCAACTCTCACTTCACGATTAACAGACCCTCCAACTTTTAACATTTCTCCACCACTCTTTAAGAAACCTGACCCTCCACGTAGAAATCCTGTGGCCATGAGTTCTAAGACTTCATCAAATGTTGCTCGCTTCACATTCTGGCGCATTACTTTCAGGAAGAAAAATATATTTATAAGCAAATATATTTTGCTATTAGTTAAATAATATTTTCTAATAATCTAGCTTTAAAATTCAAGTAATTGTTTTTAAGGATACTTAAACTATTACAAAGGAGATAGGGTCATTTATTTTCTTATGATCTTAAAATTTACAATATATTTATAAAATTAAATTCAATTTTGAAGCAAAAAAATGCTAAAAAAAGGAGCTAGAAATTAAAACAATTCAATATATCTATGCCAAAATAGTCTAGTAATTATGTTACCCTTGATATGTGTAACACAACAAAGACAACGCACATTCACAGCAGACACTGCTAACTGACTGCAGCCCTCACTCCCAGTTGAGATGGACACAATACTTCTTTTTTTCTGGCCACAGCACATGGCTTGTGGGATCTTAGTTCCCCGACCAGGGATCTAACATGAGCCCATGGCGGTGAAAGCGCCGAGTCCTAACCACTGGACCGTCAGGGAATTCCCAATTCCCAAGACCACGCTTTCTATACAACAATTACCAACGGATTGAAACGTCACTGGACTGCAACCGACTTGCCATCCCTGGTAAAGAGCTTCCTATTTTATAAAGTCCTTTCATACATAGTAGCAAACAAAATCTTCACAAAAATTCTGTAGGAGAGGCATAAAGCTCACGATTAACTATGCAGGCTTTGGAATCTGAATGCCTGGGTTTTAATTTCACTTAATAGAACACTTATTACACCACAAATGACACAATCTAAGCCTAAATTTCCTTGTTTATAAAATGAGAATAACAACAGTACTTAAAATTCACAGGGCTTTTGAGAGGATTAAATAAAACTCTGTTATATGCTTAATTCAGTGTCTTATACATAGTTAGCACTTAATTGTTACCTATCATCATCATCATCATTATCTAATTCAGACACTGAACTAATCATGATTAAAGATGAAGAGACCAAAGCTCAAAGGGTTTCACAACAAATAAACATAAGAGCTAGGACTTGAATCTGTAAGATCTGTTTCTCTTTCTACAATACAGAGATGGAATACGGGTAGGGACAACAGCAGAGCTGGATTCACTCAGCATCTACTCAGAACTGTCCCTGAAGCACCTCTATGGAACTGTGAGGCACAGTAGAAGTCACTGGGAAAATCAATGCTGTCTCTGATTCTGCTTATAATAATGGTCAAGAAAAGAAAAAAAAAATAATACTATGCTATGAATGGGGATCTACTCATCAGGGACTGAAAGTAAGAAGGCAGGTAAAGTGCCAGATTCCAGTCCCTTGAACATGATACAAAACCATTTCATAAATCTTATTTGCTTATATGTCCAACATACTTGATGCATGTAATGTTGCACAGTATCATCTTAAAAAATGTCTTGACTGGGACTTCCCTGGTGGTCCAGTGGTTAAGACTCTGTGCTTCCACTGCAGGGGGTGTGGGTTCGATCCCTGGTTGGGGAAGTTCCGTATGCCCCATGGTGTGGTCAAAAAAAAAAAGTCCTGACTATATCAAGGAAAATGCCATTTGGGTACTTCTATTTTATGAAAAACTAGACAAAGATACTAATTTAAAGCCTTTAAAGTGACTTGCCTAGAAGTAATAAGTCATTTAGAAGGAAGCATTCCATATACCTTCAAATACCTGTTACAGTCTAGATTGGGGGCTGGCAAACAACGATACCTGTTGCTTGTTTTGGCATCAGTGCTGTAGCCATGACTGTTCCTAAGAGTTTAGACACTGCCACCCGTACCCCATAGTTTGAGTTTTCCAAAGCCTTAAAGCAGAGAGTGGCTATATTTTCCAGTTCAGCAGTCCACATGAACACAGCTTCATTCTGTAGTTCTAGGAGACACTGGAATTTAAAAAAAAAAAAAAAAAAAAAAAGGTAAATTAGAACTTCCACTTCCAGATATGGATAAACAAGAACCAGATTTACTCTCTCTCCTGAAATAACTAAAAAGTGGACAAAATATATGAAACAACAGTTTTGAAGACTCTAGACATCAAGCAATGAAGAATGCTAATCCTTAAGAGATGGAAAATGCAAGTTGAACCCTACATCTGTCCCAGCTTACTGCCTTGAGAGAGTTTCCAGCAATTAGGAGGAAACTATAACCCTAAACTCCTGTATTAGAAAGAAGAAAGGTCTCTGGGGAGTTCCCTGGTGGCCTAGTGGTTAGGATTCTGGGCATTCACTGCCATGGCCTGGGTTCAATCTCTGGTTAGGGGAACTGAGATCTTGCAAGCCGCATGGAGTGGCCGAAAAAACAAAAAAAAAAGAAGAGATGTCTCAAGTAAACAACCTCAGCTTCTACCTTAAGAAACTAGATGACAAAGCAAGTTCAACACAAAGTAAGCAGGAAAAAAAGGAAGTAATATAGATAAGAGAGGAAATCAGTGAACAAGCAAACTGAAAAACAGTAATGAAACCAAAAGCTGCTTCTTTGAGACAACCAATACATTTTGATAGAAATTTAGCCAGACAGATGAAGAAAAAGAGAGAGGACACAAACTACCAAAATTAGAAATGAGAGAAGTCACATCACTACAGATTCAATACATATTAAAAGGACAATATATTTGACAACTTACATGAAACTGACAACTCACTCAAGAAGAAACAGATAACCTAAATCACCCAATATCTATTTTAAAAACTGAATCTGTAGTTTAAAATCTTCCCCCAAAGAAAAATGGAGACCCAAAGAGATGTACTGTTGAATTCAACCAAATGTTTAAGTAAGAAATAATACCAATCCTATAGAAACTCTTCTAGAAAATTGAAGAGAAGGGTATACTTCCCAAATCATCCTATAAGGCCAACATTACCCTGATATTGAAATCTGACAGACACTATAAGAAAACTACATGCCAATATCCCTCATGAACACAATGCAAAAATTATACACAAAATTTTAGCAACTCTAATCCAACAATATATAAAATAGATACTATATCACAACCATGTAGGGTTTATCCTAGGAATGAAAGATTGGTCAAAATTCTAAAACTAATCAATGTATTTCATTACATTAGTAAGCTGAAAAAGAAAAGTCATACAATTCATCTCAATAGAGGATGAAAAAACATTTAACAGAACATAAGTAAAACTTGGGAAAACTAAACAAGATCAGTGGATTGTGTCAATGTCAATACTGTATTATACTGCTTGTAATATTGTACTATGCTTTTACAAGATATTACCATTGGGAGGAACTGGGTAAAAGTTTATAAAGATCTCTGTATATTATTTCTTACAAATGCAGGAAAACCTACAATTATCCTAAAATAAAAAGCTTAATTAGACAGGAATTCCCTGGCGGTCTAGTGGTTAGGACTTAGCGCTTTCACTACCAGGGGCCTGGGTTCAATCCCTGGTTGGGCAACTAAGATCCCACAAGCTGCAGAAAGCAGCCAAAAAAAAAAAAAAGCTTAATTAGAAAATAGCAACAACAGAAACCACAGAAGAAATCAAATTTGACAAAATCCATTCTTGATAAAAACTTCTTGGAAGGCTAGAAATATAAGGGCACTTCCTCAACTTGATAAAGATCATCAAGGAAAACTGACACTTAACATCATACTTAATGGTGAAGGACTAGATGTTTTCCCCTTAAGGATCAGGAACAAGACAAGGATGTCACCTCTCATGTTTTCTATTCAACATTGCACTGAAGGCAGTGCAGTAAGAAAGAAAAATAAATAAAAAGCATCCAGATTTGAAAAGAAGTAAAACTGTCTTTATTCATAGACAACATGATTGTCCGCACAGAATACCTGATAGGAGCTACTTAAAAAGCTGATAGGACAGCTACATGTAAAAGTATGAAATTAGAACAATCCCTAACACCACACACAAAAATAAACTCAAAATGGGTTAAAGACCTAAATGTAAGGCCAGACACTATCAAACTCTTAGAGGAAAACACAGGCAGAACACTCTACGACATAAATCACAGCAAGATCCTTTTTGACCCATCTCCTAGAGAAATGGAAATCAAAACAAAAATACACAAATGGGACCTAATAAAACTTAAAAGCTTTTGCACAGCAAAAGATACTATAAACAAGACCAAAAGACAACCCTCAGAATGGGAGAAAATATTTGCAAATGAAGCAACTGACAAAGGATTAATCTCCAAAATTTATAAGCAACTCATGCAGCTCAATAACAAAAAAACAAACAACCCAATCCAAAAATGGGCAGAAGAACTAAATAGACATTTCTCCAAAGAAGATATACAGATTGCTAACAAACACATGAAAGAATGCTCAACATCATTAATCATTAGAGAAATGCAAATCAAAACTACAATGAGATATCATCTCACACCGGTCAGATTGGCCATCATCAAAAACTCTAGAAACAATAAATGCTGGAGAGGGTGTGGAGAAAAGGGAACCCTCTTGCACTGCTGGTGGGAATGTAAGTTGATACAGCCACTATGGAGAACAGTATGGAGGTTCCTTAAAAAACTACAAATAGAACTACCATATGACCCAGCAATCCCACTACTGGGCATATACCCTGAGAAAACCATAATTCAAAAAGACTCATGTACCAAAATGTTCATTGCAGCTCTATTTACAATAGCCAGGACATGGAAGCAACCTAAGTGTCCATCAACAGATGAATGGATAAAGAAGATGTGGCACATATATACAATGGAATATTACTCAGCCATAAAAAGAAATGAAACTGAGTTATTTATAATGAGGTGGATGGACCTGGAGTCTGTCATACAGAGTGAAGTAAGTCAGAAGGAGAAAAACAAATACCATATGCTAACACATATATATGGACTCTAAGGGAAAAAAATGTCATGAAGAGATTAGTGGTAGGACAGGAATAAAACACAGACTTACTAGAGCATGGACTTGAGGATATGGGGAGGGGGAAGGGTGGGCTGTGATGAAGTGGGAGAGTGGCAGGGACATATATACACTTCCAAATGTAAATTAGATAGCTAGTGGGAAGCTGCCACATAGCACAGGGAGATCACCTCTGTGCTTTGTGACCACCTAGAGGGGTGGGATAGGGAAGGTGGGAGAGAGGGTGATGCAAGAGGGAAGAGATATGGGAACATATGTATATGTATAACTGATTCACTTTGTTGTAAAGGAGAAACTAACACACTATTGTAAAACAGTTATACTCAAATAAAGATGTTAAAAAAATAAAAAAATAAAAAGCTGATAGAACTAGTAAGGCAGTTTAAGAAGGTTGGTGGATACAAGACCAATGTATAAAAATCAGTTGTATTTCTATATGTTAGTTATGAACAATCAGAAATTGAAAAAAAAAGCTTTTAATCAATACTATTTAAAATAGCATAGAAAATTAAATACTTATGGATAAATCTGACAAAAGAGGTGCAAGATCTGTGCATTTGAAAACCACAAAATGTTGCTAAGAGTAATCAAAGAAGACCTAAATGAATGAGAGATAGAGATATCACATTCATGAGTTGGACTTAATATTGTTAAGCTGTCAACTATCCCCAAATTGATCTATAGATTCAATGCAACCTGAATAAAAATCTCAGCATGTTATTTTTGTAGAAATGGACAAGTTAAAATTTATATGGAAATGCAAAGGACCTAGAATAGCCAAAACTATTTTGAAAAAGAAAAAGCTGGAGGGCTAACACTACCTGATTTTAAGACATTATAAAGGTACAGTAATCAAGAAAGTGTTATTGACATCAAGATAGACAAATGGATCAATGAAACAGAATAGAGATTCCAAAACTAGATCCACATTTATATGGACAACTGATTTTCAACAAAGGTGCAACAGCAATTTAGTGAAGAAAAGAGTCTTTTCAACATGGTGCTAGAACAAGTGAATATCCATGTGCAAAAACCAAAACAAAACATCTTCGATTCATACCTCACATTATATACAAAAATTAACTCAAAATGGATCATACATCCAAGTGTAAAACTATAAAACTAGGAAACATAGGAGAAAGCTTGGGGTAGGAAAAGCTTTCTTAGGTACAATACTAAAAGCACAATTAATATAAGAAAAACTGATAAATTGGACTTTGACAAAATTCAAAACGACTTTGACAAATTCAAAACTTCTCTTCTTAGAAAGGCACTATTTAGGGAATGAAAAGACACACCACAGATGGGAGAAAATATTTGCAAATCATGTATCTGATATAGAAATAAAGAACCTACAAGGTAGACTCAAAACTCTATAATATATGTGCCACATCTTCTTTATCCATTCATCTGGGTTTTTTTGGTTTTTGTTTTTGTTTTAAATTTTAAATTTATTTTTTATACATTTATTTTTGGCTGTGTTGGGTCTTCATTGCTGCGCGTGGGCTCTCTCCAGCTGCGGTGAGCGGGGCCACTCTTCGTTGCTGTGTGCGGGCTTCTCATTACGGTGGTTTCTCTCATTGCGGAGCATGGGCTCTAGACGCACGGGCTTCAGTAGTTGTGGCTCACGGGCTTAGCTGCTCTGCAGCATGTGGGATCCTCCCGGACCAGGGCTCGAACCCATGTCCCCTGCGCTGGCAGGCGGATTCTTAACCACTACACCATCAGGGAAGCACCCATTCATCTGTTGATGGACACTTAGGTTGTTTCCATGTGCTGGCTATTGTAAACAGAGGTGCAATGAACATTTTGGTACATGACTCTTTTTGAATTATGGTTTTCTCAGGGTATATGCCCAGTAATGGGATTGCTGGGTCATATGGTAGTTCTATTTTTAGTTTTTTAAGGAACCTCCATACTGTTCTCCAGTGGCTGTATCAATTTACATTCCCACCAGCAGTGCAAGAGGGTTCCCTTTTCTCCACAGCCTCTCCAGCATTTATTGTTTGTAGATTTTTTGATGATGGCCATTCTGACTGTGGCACATATATACAATGGAATATTACTCAGCCATAAAAGGAAACAAAATTGAGTTATTTGTAGTGAGGTGGATGGACCTAGAGTCTGTCATACAGAGTGAAGTAAGTCAGAAAGAGAAAAACAAATACCATATGCCTACACATATATATGGAATCTAAAAAAAAAAAAAAAATGGTCATGAAGAATCTAGGGGCAAGACGGGAATAAAGAAGCAGACCTACTAGAGAATGGACTTGAGGATATGGGTAGGGGGAAGGGTAAGCTGGGACAAAGTGAGAGAGTGGCACAGACATATATACACTACCAAACAAAAAATAGCTAGCTAGTGGGAAGCAGCGCATAGCACAGGGAGATCAGCTCGGTGCTTTGTGACCACCTAGAGGGGTGGGGTAGGGAGGGAGATGCAAGAGGGAAGAGATATGGGGACATATGTATATGTGTAACTCATTCACTTTGTTATAAAGCAGAAACTAACACACCATTGTAAAGCAATTATACTCTAATAAAGACGTTTAAAAAACTCTATAATAAGAAAACAAATAACTCAATAAAACAATGCACAAAAATTTTGAATAGACTCTTCATCAAAGAAGTTATGGATGGTAAATAAGCACCTAAAAATATGATCATCATTAGTCTGGAAATGCGAATTAAAGCCACAATGAGATACCTGTACATATCTATAAGAACGGCCCAAATTAAAAAGACTGGCAATACCAAATGTTGGTGAGACATGGAGAATGAGGAAATCTCATAGTACTTTGGAAACAGGGCAATTTCTCCAAAAATTAAATGTAAATCTAAAATATGATCCAGCCATTCCACTCCTAGATATTTACCCAAGTGAAAGGAAAGCATGTGTCAATAACAAAAACTAGTACACAGATGTTCACAGCAGCTTTTTTTGTAATATCCAAAACAAATGTCCATAATAGGCGAAGGAATCCACCAACTGTGGCATAGCCATACAATGAAATACTACTCAGCAATAAAAAGGAATGAACTACTGATACATGTAACAACACTGAGAAATCTCAAAATAATTATGTTGTGTGAAAGAAGCCAGGCAAAAAGGAAAAAAAAAGCACATACCACCTGATTCCATTTTATATATAATTCTAGAAGATGAAATGAAACTAATTCATGGGAACCAAAATCATGCCATCTCATTTTGAAACTTTCAAAGAAAAAAAAATCATTGACTGTTTCAGAGCAAGCAGGATAAGGAGCAACATTATAAACAGCCGAGTACTAACCTTGGCAACTGCACATCGAACAGCCATTGACCTGTCAGTTAAGAGAGACCTGGCATTCTTATAAATATCACGATGACAGGAAGCTGCTGCACCACCCAGTCCATTTAGAACTTTCTGTAAACTCATTAAGATTTCACTTCGCCCTTGAGACTAGAAAAGAACATAAAGCAAATTCTACGTTTAAATAAGAACATACCAAAAGACAAAAGTTCTCTGGGCCTAATGGTCTTACCTCTAAACATAAATAGTAAGTAATGAAAAATAAAAAAGTATTTTAGAACGTACCTGAAAGGTAAAAATAATCATTAACTTCAGCAAAATAATGATTTGAGAAATCAGGTTACAATAAGTAAACATATTCTTATGTTTCCATGATCTGTTGAAGTGCAAATAATGAGAACATGACAAATTCAAAAGCTTCAATATAATACCTCAAGGACCCAAGCTTTCAGAATATGAAAAGTTAAGTAAAAAGTACTTAAGAATATAAACCATCTAAAAGAGGAAGAAAACATCCAACACATTTTAAAAACTTCTCACAGATATATTCCAAACTATCAACTTCTTGAGACTACTTTGAACTCGTTTTTATACTCTTATTGTGCTTGATTCATATTTCTGATAGTATACTTATTCAAACATAGATTTCTTTCACTAGACTGTAAGCTCTTTGAGGTCAGGGAGTAGATCTTATTCATCTTTATATGACTAACGCCTGAGAATATGTCCTCAATTCTTGCTTAATAAATTAATAGACAAAGAGTTCCCAGAAGAGGTGTTGTCCAAGAAATCTTTAGCTTTCCTAGACAAAGAATTAGACTATGAGACCAGTGCTTGGTCTATTTTTCGTTAACCCCAAATGAACAAGAAATTTTCAGAAGTAATACCAAACTGACATGACAAAACAGAACTATTTTTACTTCATATTAGTTGCTGTGCATTGAATACTGTCCCGCCAAAAGATGAGTTCAAGTCCTATGCCCTGTTACCTGTGAACATGACTTTATTTGGAAATAAGGTCTTTGCAGATGAAATCAAGTAAAGATGAGGTCATACTATATTAGGGTGGACCCTAATCCTTATAATAGAAGAATCTGGTATCCTTATAATAGAAGCATTTGGACACAAAACACAGATGCATAGGGAGAACACCATATGACAATAGAGACAGAAATTGGAGAGATACATCTGCAAACCAAGGAATACCACCAAAGCCAAGGACGGTTAGCAACAACCAGAAGCTAAGAAGGCATGGAAGGACTATTCCCAAGAGCTATCAGAGGAAGCACGGCCCTGCTGATACCTTGATTTCACACTTCTAGCTTCCAGAAATGTGAGACAATAAATTTCTGTTATTTTAAGCCACCCAGTCTGTGGTAATTTATTAAGGCAGCCGTAGGAAACTAATACATTAGCTATGGCACAAAAAATAATATGGCAGTACAAAAATATCCCTAGGGCTAAATAAAATAATACATAAACCTATTCTTTGTCAAGGTAAAGCATTCTTTCCCTTCTCCCTGAAATATGAGGTAATGTACATTAAAACAAGGGGCAAGTAATATTTTTTTGCAAGTAACAATTTTAAATTACCCTCTTGCTAAGCAATGTAAGTACTACACTGACAGAAAAAAGGCAACATATATTTTTAACTAACATCTAACTCCCACCACAAGCAAAACATTTAAATATTTGTTGTAAAACTTACCTCTGCACTTTTCAGAGATTTCAAAAGATTATTTACTGTTTCTGGAAATGCACTGCCTAACATTCTCCCCATTTTTTCATAAAATGCTCCAACACAAGCCACTGCAGCCCTGTAAGAAGTGACATTTTCACCAGTCACTGTTCAGATTAATAATTTTATAACAGTTTTTTTATTTTCAGAAATCAATTTGTATTTGTGCAGGACACTTTTGGCCACAAATCCTTAATTTTCAACTTTCAAGAACACCTTGTTGACTCTTGGCTATCATCAAAAAGTCTACAAATAATAAATGCTGGAGATGGTGTGGAGAAAAGGGAACCCTCCTACACTGTTGGTGGGAATGTAAACTGGTGCAGCCACTATGGAAAACAGTATGGAGGTTCCTTAAAAAACTAAAAATAGAGCTACCATATGATCCAGCAATCCCACTCCTAGGCATATATCCTGAAAAGATGAAAACTCTAACTTGAAAAGACAGAGGCACCCAATGTTCATAGCAGCACTATTTATAATGGCCAAGACATGGAAACAAACTAAGTGCCCATCAACAGATGACTGGTTTAAGAAGATGTGGTGTAAATATACAATGGAGGGCTTCCCTGGTGGCGCAGTGGTTGAGAGTCCGCTTGCCGATGCAGGGGACACGGGTTCGTGCCCCGGTCTGGGAAGAACCCACATGCTGCGAAGCGGATGGGCCCGTGAGCCATGGCTGCCAAGCCTGTGCTCCGCAACGGGAGAGGCCACAACAGTGAGAGGCCCACATAGCACACACACACACACAAAAAAAACAAAAAAACAATGGAATACTACTCATCCATAAAAAAGAATGCAATATTGCCATTTGCAATAACATGGATGAACCTAGAGAGTATCATACTAAGTAAGTCAAAGAAAGATAAATATTATATGATATTACTTACATATGGAATCTAAAACATAATACAAATGAACCCAATAGACAAAACAGAAACAGACTCACAGACACAGAAAACAAACTTATGGTTACCAAAGGGAGAAAAGGGGGGAGGGATAAATTAGGAATATGGGATTAGCAGATACAAACTACTATACATAAAATAGGTAAGCAACAAGGATCTACTGTACAGCACAGGGAACTATATTCAATATCTTGTAATAACCTATAATGGAAGATGATCTGAAAACTATATATACATATAAAACTGACTCACTTTGCTGTATACCTGAAACTAACACAATATCATTAATCAACTATATTTCAATTAAAAATTTTTTAAAAAAAGAATACCTTGTTTATTCTGTATAATTGTAACAGATACTATGGATAATCAAATTGTATTCTTGTTAGGAAAATAAGAGAATAAACATATATTTATATAACAAATCATACCCATCCTTTGGAAAGAAACCCAGCCTTCCCTTTTGAGGACTTTTCAAATTATGTCCATCCACAATGATCCCTCTCCTCTCTCATTATACGTAAAATGTCAACCACTCATTCTGACAAAATTATAATGTTTCCTGTGTTGCAACTTGACCATTTTATATGTCTATATCTTACCCTGCCCTGCCAACGGAAATGTGAAGTCCAGAAACAGAGAAGGTTATACATTTTTGTATTGCTCACAGTATCTGCCTCTTAATATATAAATAGCAATTACTTGTAAAATTTAATCTAAATGGGTTTAAAAGAACACCTGACTACATAGAAGAAGAAATGTAACAGCAGCCCATCTCTTCCCATGGTAGGGAAATCACCCTACCATCACTCATGTAAACAGTAAATAAGTAAATAGCTCTGAGCTTAGCTTAGAGGCAGGAGCTGGGCATAAAGGTATATCCTCTGGAGTCTGGCAGATATGTACCTAAATCCTAGAACCTGTCACACAATAGCTATGTGTCCTAAGCAAGTTACTCTGAGGCTGAAAGAGATTAAACATAGTTTACTATCGTACAAGCAATTAACAGCAGAATCAGGGAATCAACCTTCACTTCTTTGACCCCAAATCACATGCTTTTTCAATACTCTATAGGCTGATAACAAAGCTAAAAATGACTGAGGTCACATACCAGAATATATTAGTGAATTCCTAAATAGAACCCATGAATCCACTGGAAATATATATGAATAATATGTAATATGTAATAAAGTCTACTTAGCCAGAACTATAAAATTACGTGTGGATTTGCCAAGTGGTAGAGAACTAAATCACAAAACTATTAACATAGCTTCAAACTCCAAAATAAACTGGAAAACACTGATACACTCTAATCTCTTCTAAAATTTTTAAGAGCTACATCTATCCCAAACAACACAAAACTTAATCACAACATATCTATGAAGTTGAAAACAGACCTAAAAATCAATGTCTGGGTTCAGAATAATTTCTCCATTTCCTCTAAGCTATTATTATACTGGTCCTGGCTCCTTGAATGTTGGTGTTCTAAAGTTGTATCCTTGCTATCTTCTCTTCTCACACAGTATTATAATACTCTTCCTAGGTAACTTTATCCATACTAAAGGGTTCAGCCTACTCTAATATCTTCATTCTCTACTCACCAAAATGACATTCTCAGCTCAGGTCTCTGAAATCCAGACCAGGATTTCCAACTGCTTACTACACACTGTCACTTGGATATTCCCACTTGGACTCCAAATTCAGCATGCCCAGAACTGGACTCATTATTTTCCCCTCAACTTATTCCTCCCACTATTTTGTATCTTTCTGTAAGCACTGTAAATAAGGTATAAATAAGCCACTTCTGTTTCCAATTATCAGTTTCCTTTGTCTAGAAAATAGGTTAGCAAACCACCGCCTGCAGGTCAAATCTGGCCCATCATCCAGCCTGCTACCTGCTGTTGTAAATTGTTTCATTGGTACGCAGCTGTACTCATTTATTTACATACCATCTATGGCAGAGCTGAGTAGCTGCAACAGAGATGATATCCCACAAAGCCAAAACTATTTACTATCTGGCCCTTTCCATAAAATTTGTCAGTCCATGACCTGTCACATCCATCTTCCCCTTTTCCCATCTCAACCCCTTACTTGACTCATTTCCATATTTCCCTCCTGGATAGATGATCTTCTCTGGCTGATGCTTCTTTGAGATGGCTTTGTTGACGCTGTTCTCTCACACCACGGCTAAATTTATTCAGGTGTTACTTTCCCGCCCACGACACTCCTCACTGCACTATAATAATTCCTGATTTTCTTATTTGACTCTTTCACAGGATGCATCCCTATGCCATTATCCTCAAGACTTGCTCTGAAAATGTCTGCCCTTGACTCAGACCACAGGTATGGGCTTGAAATTGGGTCAAACCCTTAATTTAGGAGTCAGCAAACTTGCAGGCAAAATGGTCTCTTGTCTCAGGTACTCAGTTCTGCCATTTAAGTGTGAAAGCAGCCACCGCCTAAATGAAGGAGCATGTTTGTATTCTAATAAACTTTATTTACAAAATAGATGGCAAGCTGGATTTGGCCTGTGGGCTATAGTTTGCCCATTCCTGCCTCAATCTCATCACCTAGAAAATCTTTACTTTTCTTTCCATCCCAGCCAAGAATATTATCTCCTCCCAAAATTACCAAAAACCCCTGTGCAAATTGCTGACATCATACCAATTCTCTGTAGTTTGCTAAAAGTCCCAGGGGCAATGGAGCATATGTTGAAATAGAACCCCTTTCCCAGACCTACTTAGAGCTTTCAATGTCAGCAGCATGTCTCAGGTTCCATCTACACAGGGGTCTTTATGATCAGCAGGCCCTTATTAAGATAAATTACTCTGAAAAAACAAGTTTCAAGGGTCAATCTCAAAGTAAGTACTTACAATTTTGTTGGTAAGTAGGCTGCAGTGTCATCCTTATTTCTGATAATGTCATTACATTTATCAAGTGTTTGAAAAACAGTGAAAGTATCTCCAATGCTATAAAGGGCTGCAAGATTTTTAGCTAACAATTTTCGCGTAGGTGGTCCAGGTGAACTACTTATTAATCCAGTTAATTGTTCAACAAGTTTTTTCTGTTTTTCCTTTACATCAGTCTGTTATAAAAAAATAAAGAACATCATCAGTTTTTTTCTTATATATAATTTTGTTACCTTTTAGTGAAAAATTTAAAATACTTAACAGTTAAGGCACTCTAATAATTAAAATCTATATTACATTAGGCATAAAACCATAAATGAGAATTTTCAAGATAAGGAAGAGTTCAGTAAAAAAAATGAACCATTCTTTCCTAGATTAAATATTCTCCTCATTCTCCTCCTCCACAAAGTTAGCTGCCAATAAAAGTGACTACTCTATATCCAAAAAGTTTCCATGCTGACTTATTAAAGAATAAAACCAACAGGCAGTCAAAGGATGTAAAATATTGGGTGTATGGACAATTGACATCTTAGAACTCAGCTAGGGTCCCCTGTAAACGCAAAGTCAGTAGTTCATAAAGTTACAGGTCAGTAAAGGAAACCAAAAGAAACTCTGAAGAGCTCTAGGCAACAGAAGAAATATTCAGATCTACTCGTAATCAATGCTGAGAATTCATCCATCCATTAAAGAAATACTTATTGTGCACTTATATGCCATGCACTATTCTAGGTACTGGGGTGCAAGAGTGATTACAATAGACAGTCTCTGCCCTCATGAAGTTTACATTCTAGTGGGGAGAAACAGAGTTTACCAAATAAACAAAGGAATACTGTGAGTTCTTCATGTTTTATACAGATTAGTAAGAAAAAGACATCTCTGAAAAGAAGTGAAGATGTGAGTTATGCAGATATCTGGGAGAAGAACATTGCAGGCAGGGAACAAGTACAAGGGCCTTGAGGTGGGAGCATACTCAGCATGCTTGAGGCCAGCAAGAAGCCAGTGTGGCCAGAGCAAAATAAGACAGAGGAAGGAGCAGGAGACGAAGTCAGAATGATACACGAGAGCAGGTCATGCAATGCCTCATACACCATTGTAAGAACTTTGTATTTTATTCTCAGTGAGAGTCTGAGGCAGAGAAGGGACACGATTAAATGCTTTAACAGGGTCTTTCTGACTACTGAGCTGAGGATACGCTACAAGGTACATGGCTGGAAGCACAGTGAGCACTTAAGAAGTTGTGGCAATAATCCGACAAGAAATGAGGGTGGTAACAATGGAAATAATGTGAAGTAACTGAATTCTGGATATATTTAGGGGAGAGACCCAATATGATTTGCTGATAAATATGATGTGGAGTTTGAGAAAAAGAAGAAAGTGAAGAATGGCTCTAAGATTTATGACCTGAGCAACCAGAAGGATTATATGGTCACTTCCTGAGATAGAAAGCACTGGGGAAAGGACAGGTTTGAGACAGTGAAATGGAGAACTTAGTTTTAGATATGTTAACTTTGAGATGCTGTTTAGATATTCAAGAGAAAGAGGTGGAGTAGCTAGTTGGATATCTGGGAATCATTACTACACAGATGGCAGTAAAAATCATGAGATTAGATGCTATCACTGAAGGAGTAAGATGTGATTTTTTTTTAATAAAAATAAAAAAAGAGTGCCCAGGACTGAGAAAGAGCTAGCAAAAGAGAACGAGGAACTAGTGAACAGGAGTAGAATTAAAAGCAAATAGTGTCTTGGGAACCACAAATAGGAAAAACTTCACACCAACTGTGCATCAACAGTAATGATAACTATTTTTTAATTTGGGTGAAGGGTGTACAGATGTTCATATTATTATGCTTCATAATTTGGATATACTTTTTATATACTCTTTTGTATTTTTCAATTTCACAACAAAAAAAGGTATTTTGTGCTTTAAGAAAGAGGATTAGATATGTGCTTTACGATAGAGTATCAGCTATGTCAAAAGCTGCTGACAGCCCTGTTAAAACAGAATACTGACTGTTGGTTTGGGCAATACAAGATCTGTTTCAGTGTAATGGAGGTAACAAATATCCAGCTGGAGTGGGTTTAAGAGAAAATAGAAACTCCCAGTTAAAGACTGTAAATGAATCCATGCATTAACTCTGTCTCTCCAGAAACTAAAAGGATACTAAAGGGCAACCAAAAAAAAAACAACAAAAAAACCCACCAATATAAAAGGGCAAAGAAAACAGAAAAAGAATCAATGCAAAATATAGAAGCCAGGTATCCCCAATATGGAAAGTTAAGAAGAGCCCCAACTTCCAACAGAGGACCCCTGAAAAGCTCATGTTTGTTCATTGTTGCTCTTGTTTTGAGGCCCCAAATGCTTATGGAAGAGACAGTAAAGTCGTGCCTAGAAATGGAAGGAATGGTTGAGAGTCTATTTAAGAAGCTGTAAGACTCCCACATCTCTCTCTCCTCCATCCTGAACTTAGTGAGCTCGGGCACAGCTGTGAGCTGGGAAAACTGCACTGAAAACAGGGGGATTAAGTAAAAGCTTAGACACTGAATGTTGAAGTCCCCAGCCTTCTCCCCCAAATCCTAGAACCTAAGCAGCTAGTCATATACCCTAGGACACTAGAGTAAAAAGTCTTATAGGGAATGACTAGCTCAGAAAAACCTAAAGGGGTTCCTCAAAGAATTGGACTAGTCTATGGCGAAGCACACTTCACCCTGACCAGAAAACTTTTACTACTCACTCTAAAATTTGAGCAGACAGCCAAATTTGCCTCATATGTTTGAGGAAAGCATCTAATTTTAAAGACAGCATCTAATTGTAAAGACAAAAAATAAACACACAAATAATGAAAAGTAACTTGGGTGAAAAGATTGTGAAAGAAAAAGGAAAAAGAAAGAAAAGCCTATTATTAACTCTTCAGAGAGACAAGTGAAGATACTGGAATTGCTACACAGCACCGAGGGACCACATGATATTGGAGATAATGAATTTAAAGCGACAGCAGTCGGGGATTCCCTGGTGGCGCAGTGGTTAAGAATCTGCCTGCCAATGCAGGGGACAAGGATTCGAGCCCTGGTCTGGAAAGATCCCACATGCCGCGGAGCAACTAAGCCCATGCGCCACAACTACTGAGCCTGCGCTCTAGAGCCCGAGTGCCACAACTACTGAGCCTGAGCTCTAGAGCTTGCGTGTCACAACTACTGAGCCCGTGTGCCACAACTACCGAAGCCCGTGCACCTAGAGCCCGTGCTCTACAAGAGAAGCCACCGCAATGAGAAGCCCGTGCAAGACCCAACGCAATCAAAAATTAAAATTAAAAATAAATAAATTTGTTTAAAAAAAAGAAGTGACAGCAGTCATATAATCATGTTTTTCTCCACTCACATGCAGATGTCCAGGTAGAAACATGAAGTCTTTATCCAGGCAATAAGCTGGATTTAAATGAGGTTTGGGTTTTGCCACAGGATAGAAAAGCACAGAGAAGAAATTCTTACTACAGTACAGTGTAATATTCTCAAATTCCACAAACGACCCACAACCTCCAAAACATAATGTGTTTTCTTACAAATCACGTACACATAATAGTCTTTATATATGTTAACCCAGCTAGAAAAAAAGTAATACCATACCTTGTTGGCAGCAACCAAGACTTTATCAAGAAATCGCAACCATTCAAAGATAAAAACTGGTCTCTTCGCTTCAGTGATTTGAGCCAAAGCTTCTTCATTCAGCAGTAAACTGTGGGCTAACTCCATTACTGAAGTTTTAATTTCATACCTTAAATAAACAATTTTAAAATACTTGTAAGAACTTGTTAATATTAAAAGTCAAACTTAACAAATGTAATCACTAAGAAATGAAAAATAAGGCTTTACTTCTCATTTCATTCGGAGGAAACTTACATAACTTCCTTGAGGCAAAACCTGAGAACCTAATTTTAAAGGATAAGAGTGCAAACAGGGCTTCCCTGGTGGCGCAGTGGTTGAGAATCCGCCTGCCGATGCAGGAGACACGGGTTCGTGCCCTGGTCCGGGAAGATCTCACATGCCGCGGAGCAACTAAGCCCGTGAGCCATGGCCGCTGGGCCTGCGCGTCCGGAGCCTGTGCTCCGCAACGGGAGAGGCCACAACAGTGAGAGGCCCGCATACCGCAAAAAAAAAAAAAAAAGAGTGCAAACAAAGGAAAGTCATGCTTGGTGAGGAAGAATGAATAAATTGTAAATAAGACATTATAGAAGGAAAATGCCTAGCAAGACACGTCATTAACCCATTCCATAAACGGGAAAACTGAAGCACTGAGGTCAAACACCAGCTGGGCCTGACAACCCATCCTCCGTTTTCCTCTTCCACTGCTGCACCTGCCCCAGGAGGAGGTCAAAACGTCCCAGCCGACAGATCCCACACTGGAAGGTTCCGAGAGTTTTCCTACGGGGATGAGGTGGCGGCGGGAGGCCAGGTCCCCGCGGCCGAAGCTTCAGCGAAAAGGCCGGGCGGTCCAGGAACGCAGCTGGCAGAGGCCGCGCGCGCTGCAGGTCCGGGTAAACCCGGCTATTTGGAGGAAGGCAGCGCAGCGCCGGGCCCGAGGCCGTCTCAGGCCTCGGCCGAGTCACCCGGGCTGTCAACCCCAGGAGGCGGCGACCCGGACACAACTCTGGCGCCTGAAAACTGATAACCTAGTGGGGCCTTGGGGGGGGGGTGTGTGTGTGTGGGGGGGGGGGTGTGTGTGTGTGGGTGTGTGTGTGTGTGTGTGTGTGTGTGTGTGTGTGTGTGTGTGTGTGTGTGTGTGTAACAACGTGCACGCTACGGCGGCGGACGGGTCGGCCTCACCTCCTAGTCTGGTAGGGGTAGACGAGCTGAGCTCCGCAGCTAGAAGAAGCCTCCAAGGGACCCGGATGCCCCGCCTCCCGCACCTCTGTCAGACGGAAGCTCGAGGAGAGCGCGTGCGCGGAAGTCTGATCCTGCGCAAGCGCACTTAACCACGTCCGCTTGGCCCCGCCTGCCTCCGGTTTCCAATTGACACTGGCTACGGAAACTCATGGGAGCGAAGGCCCAGAGGTCCCGCATAGGTTGGTGAGCGTCTGCGCAGCGCTAGCTTTCGCGAGCTGGCCTGGGGAGAGTAGAGCTGCCAGGTTAGGAGCTGTGGGCGCCTGGTGGAATGATGAAGGGCGGTGATCTGTGCACTGGCTGTGACTACCCATCACACCATCACCAATGTTCCCACCCGTGAGTGGTCGCGTCTGTGGCACGCTTGCAACCGGGAGGGTCGCGACAGGGAAGGGATCAGCGACCCCTGAGAGGAGTGTTTGGGTCTGACGCGCTTCTTGTCACCTTTCTACTGTACATATAACTACTTAGTCCATCTTTCCACTTGGGTGTGTAATGGGACTCTCAGTACATGTGAAGCAGCACTCTTATTGCCACCTCCCTGCCCACTATCTGCCAAAAAACAAAACAAAAACAGAACCTGATGCTACAGTCTAACCGCTCTCAAAGACTCTTAACTACATTCTTCCAGGTATTCAGACCAAAAGCCTTGAAGTAATCTTTGACATCAATCTTTCCCACACCACTGCCAATCCAGCAGCAAATCCCGTTACCTCTATCTTCAGAATATACCCAGAATCCGATCGTTTCTCACTACTTACACTGCTGTCACTGTGATCCAAGCCACCGTCATTCTGCCAGGATTATCGCCTTGTGAAGTTTATCCTTATCCTTATGGGAACAGATGATGCTAAAGTATAGGGTACCCATAAAAGGGGGGTTTTAAAAACCTGTAACCCCTCTGCATAGCACTTTAGAGCTAAGTAGGTCCCTTAAAAATAATCGAATCCTATTTGCAGTAGAAAGAGCTCTGAGACCTGGATTTTTTTTTTTTTTTTTTTTTTCTGTACCCGGACCTCTCACTGTTGTGGCCTCTCCCGTTGCGGAGCAGAGGCTCCGGACGCGCAGGTTCAGCGGCCATGGCTCATGGGCCCAGCCGCTCCGCGGCATGTGGGATCTTCCCGGACCGGGGCACGAACCCGTGTCCCCTGCATCGGCAGGCGGACTCTCAACCACTGCGCCACCAGGGAAGCCCGAGACCTGGATTTTTTGCGGTGTTGAGCAAGTCATTTAGCCATACTGAGTCTTAATTAAAGCAGGACTAACTGTCCGTACCTCACAGAGTTGTTAATGGTAATTAAATGGGATAAAAATGTTTGATACACTCGGTAGGTGATCATTATGTATAAAAATACTATTATTACAAATGAAGAATCTGAGGTTTAGAGACAGTGGGTGAATTACCACAAGTGCTGGATATAGTCTTACATACTTTTAACTTATTGTACTATAATAAAAGGAAAATTAGGCAAAATTAAGCTGTAAGGTTTAAGGATGCATGTGTGGATGATGAAACCATGAAGAAAAGGAAGTGACTGGAAGGGGTGCGATAGGGTAGGGGACAGGGAGGGCTTCTGGGTGGCTGACAAGGTTCTATCTGCTGATATGGGTGATGATTTCTATTATCTTTTGCTGTAGAACAAATTATTCTAAAGTTTAGCAGCTTGAAATAACTATAATCATTTATTATCTCACAGTTTCTGTGGGTCAGGAGTTTGTTAGTGGTTTAACTTAGCTTGGAATTTAAGAAGTTGTAATGCGGACTTCCCTGGTGGTCCAGTGGTTAAGACTCTGTGCTTCCAGTGCAGGGGGCATGGTTTCGACCCCTGCTCGAGGAACTAAGCTCCCACATGCCGCACCACACGGCCAAAAAAATAATAAATAAATAATCAAAAAATAAAAATTAAAAAAAGAAGTTGTAAGGAAGATGCCATCCCACAGTGAGCATCTGAAGGCTTGACTGGGGCTGGAGGATCCATTTCTAAGGTGACTCACTTGTGTCACTCCCAAGTTTGTGCTGATTGTCAACAGGAGCCCTCAGTTCCTCCTGTGTGGACTTCTCCATAGATCTGCTTAAATATCCTTACTACATAACAGCTGACTTCCTTCAGAGGGAGTGATCTAACTAACTTCAGAGTTAGAGTGATCTAAGAGCTGTAGTGTCTTTTACGACCAAGAAGTCACACTCCACCATTTCTACAATATCCTGTTGGTTACATAAGTCAACCCGTTCACTGTGGAAGGTTGTTGAAAACCAAGAGGTAAAAATCACTGGGGGCCATCTTGGAGGCTACCACATGGTTACAAGAGTGTTTGCCTCGTAAAAATGCACTAAGCTACACATTTATTTTATGCAGTTTTCTGTATTGATAGATTTACAAGAAGATTTTTAAAAAATAAGACATGGCGACACAGGAAGAAAGTATTCCGTTACTACAAAATCAGAAATATAATTAAAGACCCTTCTTATCCTCATCATAGCTAAACACTGAGGATTTATGATGTTTGGGACACAGTGGTAGGCAGTGGGTATAGAGGGGACTTATCTTTATGGTTTACAGCCTAGTTGGGAAGATATACATTAAAAATATAAAAACTAGTACAGTAATACTGTTTTCATCCAATGGAATTGTCCAGACTCTTGGTTACAGTTGAAGAACCCCTGTTCAAACAAGCTTAAATAATGAGGACACTTATCAGCCTTATGTAGCTGGGAAGAATGGTAGGTCATAGCATTAAAGAAAGTGCTGCAGGAATCAGGGCCTTGGGAACTAGGGTTGGAGACTCATTGCCTTTAGGCCTGTCTCTATCTGGCTTCATTCTGCAGAACAGGATCTCTTTGAATGGCCAAGAAGATGGCCATCCACAGCCCAGCTTCACATACTTCCAGTTTAGAAACCCCAACAAAGAGAGCTTCTTTTCCCTGCAATCCATATATTCGTATCATTAGGGAAAGAGATGCTTACTTGCCCTGTTTAGGTCATCCCCTCGCCTTTGCTAGGACATAAGATACTATAACTGGCCATCTTGTGCCCAAGAGAGTATATGGTACTAAGATTGCCACCCTCCACTAGAACCACAAGGACGGCAGAGGGCCAGGTTTCCAAAGGGAAGGATGGTGAGCAGGCCAAAACAGCATATGTGCACCGCAACAAGTGACTCCACTTTTGGATCCAGCAACTGGACCAGCAGCATTGATAGCACCTGGGCGCCTGTTAGAAATGCAGGACCTCAAGCTCCAGCTCAGAATCAGACTCTGCATTTTAAGAAGATCCCAGGGCAATTCATATACACAATAAAGTTTGAAGTGTACTTTATAATTACATGATTTTAACTACTTTGGATAGAAACTGTCCTCAAAAGTGTTTCCACATAAGTGAATTGTTAACTATATCAAGTTACCAATGAACAGCTTGAACATAAAGTGCTGTGGAGAGAGGCCTGAAGTGGTCAGGACAGGCTTTTGTGAAGGAGGGTAGCCTAGGCCTAGGAGGAGGGAACTGTCTGTGGTGTGTTCAGAGGGCAATGAGAGAGACCATGTGGCGTGACTAATTAGTCCTAGAGGAGAGTCAGAGGTCAGATTATGAAGGATCTCTCCGGCTAACATGTGAAAATGATGGTTCCTCCACTGCCCACAGGGTAAAGTTTACTGAAGGATTTGAAACTGACAACTATCATAGCCTGACTTATGTTTTTAAAAAACCACTCTGGAGAGGTTCTAGAGGATGGGTTGGAGGAGGAGAGGCCAAAGACAATGAGACCAATTAGGAAGCAGTTGTAATAGTTCAGGTGAGAAAAAAGTGCCTGAACGAAAGCAGTGGTCACAACTATAGGAAAAAAATGCCTATGGGGGATAATACGGAGGAAGAGTTGACAGAGGTTTATAAGAGGTCAGGAAGGGGGAGATAGTGGTGACGTTAATTTGGAAATACAGGGATGAAGGAGGTCTTGGGAGGGAGAAGAGAATGAGTTGTTTGGATTGTTGAGTTTGAGAGCTCCACCCAGAAGGATGTCAAAAGGACACTTGAATATGGAGTAGAGTTCTAGAGAAAGGTCATGGCTGGGGATGCATACAGGTTTATTTCCATTTTGGTAAACTGAAAATTAGTAATCGTTACTTTATCCTATTTGATTTGTAGATGGTTTTGCCATATGAAGCTGAACATGGCAGAAGAAGAGGACTATATGTCTGATTCCTTCATTAATGTCCAGTAAGTAATGTGCACACCCCATGAAATGATATGTGTAAGACATTAGTGGAGATTTGTCAGCAATGCCATTGATTTTATATATTTTTATTTTTTATAAATTTATTTATTTTGTTTATTTATTTGTGGCTGCATTGGGTCTTCGCTGCTGCGCAGCCCCCTTCCAGCTGCAGTAAGCAGGGGCTAAGACTCACCGCAGTTTGTGGGCCTCTCATTGCCGTGGCCTCTCCCGTTTCGGAGCACGGGCTCCAGGTGGGTGGGCTTCAGTAGTTGTAGCATGCAAGCTCCAGAGCGCAGGCCCAGCAGCTGTGGTGCACAGGCCCAGTTGCTCCACAGCATGTGGGATCTTCCCGGACCGGGCACGAACCCGCATTCCCTGCATTGGCAGGCGGACTCCCAACCACTGCGCCACCAGGGAAGCCCTAAGCGATGCCACTGATTTTAAAGGTGAGGTTGGAAGTTAGTCTTATTGCTTCATGGAAATACTTCCTACATGTCTATAGTACAAAGATACTAGAAATCTCTTCTTCCTTTTTAATGCTAGGTGTTTTTTTCTTGCCCTTGATTCTTTTTATTCCCCTCTTCCAAGGATATTTACTGTCTTACTTCATTTCATCTCATCGCCTCTTAATACCTGCTGTCCAGCTTTGCTTTTTATTATAGCCAACCTCTTAGAAAAATCAGTCTGAACCTACCATTTCTAATTTCTTCAACTCTGTACTTTTAGTTTCTTACAATATGGTACCAGCCTTCATCATTTTAACTAACGCAGCCATGCTCAAAGGACATTGGTTATGTTCTAACAGTGGTGACAAGATGCTCCTAGAGGTAGCACTGAAATATTAAGTAGTGTCAAGTGAGTAAGTGGCAAAGCTATGAGAAACTTTCATGTACTGGTCCAAAATAACCTTTTCCCTCATCCTTCAGAGAAGATATCAGACCAGGCTTGCCAATGCTGAGGCAAATCCGAGAAGCCCGTCGAAAAGAAGAAAAGCAACAGGAAGCTAATTTGAAAAATAAGCAGAAGAGTTTAAAAGAAGAAGAACAAGAGAGACGTGACATTGGATTGAAGAATGCACTAGGCTGTGAAAACAAAGGGTTTGCTTTGCTCCAGAAGATGGGATATAAAAGTGGTCAGGCCCTCGGCAAAAGTGGTGAGTCACAGCCAGAAATAAACAGCTGTTAATTTATTGATGAGTACCAGTGATGACTCTTTAATCTCTGTCCCTCTACACAGAAATTGAAACAACTTAAGCTTCCTAGGCTCTTATTGTTGCTGGCAAGCTTATGGAGAACTTCCATCTTCCCACATCCACTTTAGACATGTGCCATCAAGAGCTGCTTATCTGCCCAGCTCGGCCTCAAAGGCGCTAACAAGTGGGATGGACGAGGCTTACAATGGAGGCAGCAGCTAAGAATGGTGACAAGAGAAGGGTTAAGAAGTACAGTGGCCCAAAGGACAGTGAAGCAACATCGGAGATGATGGCAGGACTCTGCCCTGCTTGCTCTGTACCTGTGGCAGCTGCCTGAGTGACCACTCAGCTGGAGAAGCCCAGTTCTCACCTCTCTTTTAGGAATGAGATTGCTTATTAAGAGATAGAGGCCATATACGTATAGTAGCTTCTGTAAACTGTTTTTCTCCTGTCCTCTCCTTTATTTTCATTGCTTTGACCTTCACCTCGCAAGGCTTTGCTCTCTCTTGTGGCTCCCGCCCTCCTGGATATATATCAGTGTTTTCACTTCTTAAAATCCTTCCTACCTTCAGGTGGTGTTGCAGGCTGTGGATCAGCCTTATCGAGGACTAAGTATTTGAAGGCAAGGGTGGTAGTTGATTGTAGAGTACTGATGTTCAGTTTCAGTTCTGAGTATCATTGAAACTGAAGGGGATAAGCATAGAACGTTATAAAGTTGCATACTGCACCTTTCTGTAGTTTAAGGAAGAATTTCTAAAGTCGTTTGTGTTTTGTTCTCTTTTGTGTTTTTTTTAGGAGACGGTATTGTTGAACCAATTCCTCTCAATGTCAAAACAGGTAAGTAATTATTTTTGAGGCTATTTACCAGTAATAACAACTTACACTTAAATTTAGCACATATATTTGCTTAATAAATACTTTTTTATGGTGGTACTATTATAGTTCTTATCATAAGACACCCTCAGTAAAATGTTTCTTAGTTAAACTTCTAGACCTTTTAAACTAAAAGTAAAAGTAAGTTTTAGTCAGTATAAAATAAAATTTTAATCATAAAAATACAGGGGAAAAAGTGTTGTAACCATTAAAAACACAAAGCTATTTTTGTCCACTGAGTGTCCTAAAAGTATCCTGAGACAGATGTATCCATTAAATGTTTTTCTTCATACTTTGGACAAATTAAAGAGAAAAAAATATATACTTTATTTGTTCATCATATTTATATGTAAGTATGACAGTTGATACTGTTTTCCCAATTTGAAAAAATGTGTATAGTATTACCATTTTATTAGATCAGACCAATGATCTTTGTAAAAATCAACTTATGTGTTTGGGTTAAAAAAAATCTCTAGTGTTTTCTCCCATTCTTCTTATCAAGTGATTTTGAGTGATTGTACTCAAATTAGAATTGCATTTAATCTGTAAGTATTTAGGGAATTCCCTGGAAGTCCAACGGTTAGGACTTGGCACTTTCACTGCTTAGGGCTTGGGTTCAATCCCTGGTTGGGGAACTAAGATCCCACAAGCCGTAAGGTATGGCCAGAAAAAGAAAATTTAAGTTGTCATGTTTTGAAATATAAAGTCACTACATTTCTCATCAGTGTGTCCTGTTTGAGCAGGAAAAAGTGGCATTGGTCATGAGGCATTACTAAAACGGAAAGCAGAGGAAAAATTGGAAAGCTACAGAAGAAAGACTCACATGAAAAAACAAGTTGAAGAAAGAGCTGCAGAACAGTTTCGGTATTTTAGCTGTTTAAGTTTCACCTTTTCTTTATTGTGGTATGTTTTCTGGTACTTGGACATATAAAATGGATAAAGAGAGCACAGACCTCTAGTGTACTATTTTTTTCTTTGCATCAGAATGCGAATTAAAAATAAGCAAGATGAAATGAAGCTAGAAGGAGACCTTAGAAGAAGCCAGACAGCCTGTCAACAATTGGATACTCAGAAGGTAAGCCTTTTACCTGCTTTCAGTTTGGTAAAGTGTTTTGGCACCCAGTGTGATTTGCTGTGTATTTTTATTGTTAAAAAGAGAGAGAGAAAGAGAGAACTCCAAGCCTGGTGTATCTACCCACTAAAGCTTCCATTTAAAATGCACTATTGATGTATGATAACTGATACTCATAATAATGACTTGTTCACTGCAGGAACCTGAGTAGTCTGAATTATCCTCTAAGGATAAAATACCATTTTTACACTTAACTGTTCTCCACTTATTTGAATATTGATTACTCAGGACTATTATGTGTGGAAATTCTGTTCACCAGGATATTTGGTTAACCAGAATAGCCTATTTTCAGTCCATATCCAATACTGTATGTGTCTCTAACTAGTAAAATCATGGTAGACTACTATCTATTTCAGATTTGAGTGGTTCTTAAAATTCAATTTTGATTTGATTTCATTTCTTTTTTATTTTGATCATTCAATTACCATCAAAATAAAATAACTTCATTTAAAATCTCAAAAATGGGGGGCTTTGGACTTCCCTGGTGGTGCAGTGGTTAAGAATCCACCTGCCAATGAAGGGGACACGGGTTCGAGCCCTGGTCTGGGAAGACCCACATGCCACAGAGCAACTAAGCCTGTGCACCGCAACTACTGAGCATGCGCTCTGCAGCCTGTGAGCCACAACTACTGAGCCCACGTGCCACAACTACTGAAGCCCACGTGCCTAGAGCCTGTGCTCCTCAACAAGAGAAGCCACTGCAGTGAGAAGCCCTTGCACCGCAACCAAGAGTAGCCCCTGCTCCCCGCAACTAGAGAAAGCCCAGTCGCAGCAATGAAGACCCAATGCAGCCAAAAAAATAAATAAATTTTTTAAAAAGAATTTAAAAGTTTCCGTCAATTAAAAAAAACAAGTCTTGGGCTTCCCTGGTGGTGCAGTGGTTGAGAGTCCGCCTGCCAATGCAGGGGACACGGGTTTGTGCCCCGGTCCAGGAAGATCCCACATACCGCGGAGCAGCTAGGCCCGTGAGCCATGGCCGCTGAGCCTGCGCTCCGCAACGGGAGAGTCCACAAAAGTGAGAGGCCTGCGTACCGCAAAAAAAAAAAAAAGTCTCAAAAATGTTTGTAAAATTTCCTTCATATGTAAATAGATTGCTGGAAGCAATCTCTCTTTTCTCTATTTCCATAGCACATTATTTTGAATATGTGTCGTGATACTTAAGATTTCCTCGCTGATATGTACCATTTTATACCCATTAAGCTACTTATACCCATAGCTTCTTTTCCCTACTAGATTGTCAGCAACTGGGAGGCAGTATTCTAACTGGGTTTTGCATCCCCCCATAGTTCATAGTGCTTTACTCTTAAAGCAGCGCTCAGTAAATATTTAATTGAGAGAATGAATTCATGTTGACAGGAACATACTTGTGATAGAGTTATGTTTAGCTATGTTTAATTGGGAATAATTCTACATTTTCAGAATATTCAGGTTCCCAGGGAGGCATGGTACTGGTTGAGGCTTGAAGAGGAAACTGAAGAAGAGGAAGAGGAAGAAAAAGAACAAGATGAAGATGAACATAAGAGTGAAGATTTAAGTGTATGTGTTGGCACCAGTTCCGTAAGCTGGCTGTCTCAGCCTTGGCACGATTAACATTTTGAACTGGGCAGTTGTTGTGGGGGGGGGGGGCATTCTGTGCATTGTGAGATGTCTGGGAGCATCTGTGGCCTCCACCCACCAGATGTCCATTTCACTTCCCCCTTGTGACAACGGAAAATGTCTTCAGACATTACATTTTCCCCCCGAGGTGAAAAAATCACCCCTGGAGAACCACTGCATCACAGGTTTATTTCATGAACCCCAAAGCAAAACTTAATATAATTTTCCCCATTAGCTTCAGTCTACCCTCTCACCTCAGTTTTAGTTTGGAGGATGGATTAGCCGCAAATGTAACTTGTTCTACCTTGTTTCCTGCTGAACTCCTGGAAGTGATTCTGAGTACCTCCCTCCCCCACCCACAAACAAAACAAAGCAAAAAACCACAATTCAAAGGAAGTAGAGATTATTCAAGAAAAGAATACACATTTCTATAGTTACTTTGTATAAAAGAGTATGTACCAGACGTTCACAATTTGAAAACCATATGTTCCACTTAACTGGGAGACCATTGATGAGAACTTTAGTAGTAGAGCGAGACAGTTTCACCCAGATTTGTTGAAAGTAGAAGGGGTCTTTAAAGGATGCTGATTCTAATAGAGCCAGCCAAGATCTATTGTTGAAATGTTAACAAGGGGTCTCTGTTGTGTCTGACAGATGTGAAAATAGGGTAACTGGTAAACTGGGACATGTTCTAATATATTCTGCCCTTGACACCTCTCCTAACTGGTTGAGGGTGTAGTAGAAGACTTAGGGCCTTAGGGTAATTCAGCATGACCTAAGAGACCCGAAAACCAAGATTCTGTTCAATGTGAACTATTTTTTTTTAAATCACATTTATTTTTTATTTATTTATTTATTTTTTGTGGTACGCGGGCCTCTCACTGTTGCGGCCTCTCCCGTTGCGGAGCACAGGCTCCAGACGCGCAGGCTCAGCGGCCATGGCTCACGGGCCCAGCCGCTCCGCGGCACGTGGGATCTTCCCAGACCGGGGCACGAACCCGTGTCCCCTGCATCGGCAGGCGGACTCCCAACCACTGCGCCACCAGGGAAGCCCCAATGTGAACTATTAATATGCTTGTATCCTATACCTAGGTACTGGAAAAATTACAAATATTGACTAGTTATTTAAGAGAAGAACATCTGTATTGTATTTGGTGTGGAACAGCCTATGAAGGTAAGAAGATACTTTGTACTTTTAAAAAATATTGAATACAAACTCTTTGATTTTAGCTTTGATTTTTTATGAAAGTCACATTTCCCATAGACAATGGAAAATTTTTTTATTCCATCCAAATGGCCGTGTTGGATGAATGTTTTAAAGAAATAGTGGACAGAGAAATAATTGAGGGTTGATTAAAAGTGCTTTTAACTTTTCAGAAACTGAATGTGCAGAAGGGAATTTTTCAGTCTTCTATTTCAAAAGAAACAGAGTTTTTAATCACTTGAGGATGTTGAATTTTTTTCATGCTTTATTTTTCATGACTCTTCAGCTACCTGAAAAATACAGTAAATTTTTAGAACTAAGTTTTTTGTATTTACGTAGAATACTGTCCCTGAACCATAGAAATAAGAATGTTGAAATCCACTCCATTGTTTTTTCATTGTAAGGAAAGAAATGGTTTAAAATGTGTCAAATGTCTTTAACAGACACAAGTGCTTTCCCTTCTAACACACTTGCCCAAGTCAGCTTTGCTAACTTGAATTTAAGGACTTTGTACATGAGAGGTGAAGATTTTTGGGTTATTGTTGTATCTTCTCTTGGTTTGTTTAGCAGAGTAAGAAGCAAACATAGCTACAAAATACATGTCATGTTGAAATAATTTTCTAGAATAGTATACTATGTATTCATTGTTCCTTTTCCTCACATAAATTACAGATAAAGAAGACCTGTCTTCAAATTGCCCAGGACCAACTTCTGCAGATCATGACTAAGATTATTCTCAATAAAGTAGAAGCTTGGCAAATGTTGTTGTTTCCTAAAGACAGACAGTTGAGCAGTTAGAATTTCCACATTTTTGACACCAGTAAAGAAAGAGGGCCTTTATATGTTTCATTGTTTTTGTACATTAGAAGTACTTTGTACTTTAGAATATAATTGTTCACTGGCTTCAAAAACATAATGGAAAGCCACTTCAGAACACAAGTATTATAGACATGGGCAATTACAATTTATGACTCTTGTGACATTTATGGGGTTTAAGGACACCAACTCTTATTCCCTTCTTCACTTTGGAACAAATTCAGAAATAAGACATGGGAGTTAGAGATCAAAATATCAGCTTTATTATCAATGAAATAAAGAGCTAGTTGACTTGTTCTTCAGTCATGCTCCCTGTGAGATCTCATTGGTTAGAGAGAACTGCCGACCTTGCCTCGGAGGGACAGAGCCCATCTTTGCATTAGGAAACCATTAGCTTTCAAGGTGAGAGAACCAACCCCTCAGGGGTGGGGCCATACATGCTCAGTTCCTTTTCCCAAAATCCCTCATCAGGTGAGACACCTCTCTGTTGAGACGGAATGAATACAGGTTCACAGAGCTTGTTCCCACACTTCTGTCTTCCAAGGAGCAAGAAGAAGTTCCCTTCCATCCATGCAAGCATGAGAAGGAGGGGAAAAGTATTCCCCTCAATAAGGGTAATGTCAGAGGCAAGGTTCCATTAATAGTACTTAATTCTAATCAGTTTTAGAAACATAGTAATTATGATATTCCGTAAAATCGTGCGTTTTCATAGCAATGTGTATGTCCATTATAAGTGAACAATTGCCCATTTTGGCTAAAGAAACAATAATTAGGAGTAACCTTTAATATCAGGTGATCCAACTTCTTAATCCCTTTGACAACATTCCTAGCAGGTAGTAATCCAACCTCTGCCTTTATTCCTCCAGCCACAGAGAGCTCACTGCCTTAAAATGGACCATTGCATTGCTGGGTAGCTCTAAGTCATTTTTAAAGTTATTTTTCTGTCCTAAGCTGAATTCTGCTTCCCTAAAATTTAACCAGATATAGCTAAAGACATACCATGTGGCACACCTCTTAGAGAGCTCCATCTAAGTTTGGGCATCAAAATCAGGAACTTTTTTAAAGTTCACAATTTCAGGTGCCACCCTTAGTGACTTGATTCAGCTAGTCTAGGATAGTTTCTGGATATCTATTTATTTTAAAGTTCTAAGAATGTGTCTGATTATCACCTGTGGAGGAGAACTAGTGCTCTAGGTTAAAGTAGAGCATCACTGTTCTTTGGATCAAGTTGTGACCTCATCTGTACAGTTTTACAGCTCACCTTTCAGTAGCATTGAGCAAGAGATCAGCCTCTTCTTTTTATTATAAACATCATACCTGACAACATAGTAGAAGCTAACCTACACTTGCCCAAATTAAGATAATCAATAGTACGAATTGTATTAGCCTCTGACCTAATGTGACCTAGTTCACTTGTTCTCAAGTCTAACTTGGGGAGCTTTAAAAAAAATGATAGGGGCTTCCCTGGTGGCGCAGTGGTTGAGAGTCCGCCTGCCGATGCAGGAGATACGGGTTCGTGCCCTGGTCCGGGAGGATCCCACATGCCGCGGAGCAACTAAGCCCGTGAGCCATGGCCGCTGGGCCTGCGCGTCCGGAGCCTGTGCTCCGCAACGGGAGAGGCCACAACAGTGAGAGGCCCGCATACCACAAAAAAAAAAAAAAAAAAAAAAAAAATGATATTACAAAGGTCCCACCTCCAGAGATTCTGATGTGATTGGTCACTGTGGCCTGTGTATCACTACCCTTGACTCTAAAATGCAACAGAGGGACTTCCTGGTGGCGCAGTGGATAAGACTCCACGCTCCCAATGCAGGGGCCCCGGGTTAGAGCCCTGGACAGGGAACTAGATACCACACACATGCCGCAACTGAGAGTTCACACGCCACAACTAAGGAGCCTGCGTGCCAAAACTAAGGAGCCCACCTACCGCAACTAAGACCCCATGCAATCAAATAAATAAATAAATAAATAAATAAATGAATAAAATGCAGCAGAGCTTGAAAACATAGTTAACTTCTGGGCCTCAGTTCTTCATCTAGAAACTGAATTATGATTTTTATGAATATAAAAACATATAAAATATTGAAGCTTATATAGTTGGATAAAACTGTTTGATAGTTACTTTTTTCATTTTAAAAAATCGTAACATTGTATTAACAGATAAAACAAAGTATATCTTCTTGGAATTATAGACACATCCTTTCCTGTCATTTCAGCCAACAAACCAACATTCATTTGGACAGACCCAATGCCATGTGGATAATTTCAGACAGAATGGAGTTAGGAACTGACTTCCTCTTCTCCTCTTACTGACTGTAGGACAAACTGCCCAGTGGCCTAGAGTATTTTGAATATGCCTGTGAACAAATATGCTGTGAATGTAGGAATAACCTTGATGGAACCCATAAGTCCACCAGAGTTGTGGTCTGCATTTCCAGGCCAGAGGCCAGAAATTTACTTGTTATCATTTACTTTTGTTTATATTGTACTATGTTTATTTTCAGAGTCCTATCTAGAATTTCTAAAATGTTTCATTTTCCTACTTATAAACTCAAAATACTGGAGCTTTTAAAATTCAAAATAAATAGACTTTAATATACTAAATTGGTTTACCATACCCACCTTTAATTTAAGTGTTATTTATCAACATTTAATTGTTGAAATTTTACAGCGAACATTATTTAGTATTAGACACATTTTGCAGGGTCAAGTATATGAAATTCTTAACACTTTTATTCCCTACTAATTCAAAAGCACTTATAGAGTTCCTGCTTACGTGCAGGGTAATACACTTGCTGCCTTGGGGCAAATCAAAATGAGAGAGCCTGTCCCTGCTTTCCAGAAATTTATAAGGAGGGCAACACCCATGCAGGAATAACTGAGCTCCAAAGCAAACTGGTAGGTACAATACTGAAGAACTAAATAACTGAAGTATTAGGGAGAAGTTTCATTCTGAGTGGGAGATGGTAGCAGCACTGAATTTGGGCTTTGAACATAACTTTGATAGGCAGTTATGAGGAGGGAGTTACAGTATTATGACCCAGCACTTCCACTCTTAAGTTATACCCAAGAGAAATGAAAACATGTCCAGATAAAACTCATACCCCAATATTCATTGCAACATTATTCATACTAGCCAGAAAGTAGAAACCCAAATGTCCATCAGCTGATGAACAGGTGAATTAAATGTGATATATCCATATAATTGAGTATCATTTGGCAATAAAAGGGAAAGGAATTTCCATCCATGCTATACCACAGATGAAAACATACTAAGTGAAAAAGACCACATACTGTATGATTCCATTTAAACAAAATGTCCAGAATAGGCAAGTCTACGGAGATAGAAAGTAGATTAGTGGTTGCCTAGAGCTGGAGGAAGATGAGGAAGAATGGCTGCTAATGGGTACAGGGTTTCTTTTGGGGGTGACAAAAATGTTTTAAAATTGATTGTGGTGATGGTTGTACAACTCTGAATATACTAAACACCATTGAACTGTATACTTTAAATGGGGTGAATTTTATGGTATGTGAATTATGTCTCATTAAAGCTGTTATTTAAAAAAAGATTGAAGGGAATTTCAGGTAGAAACCGTAGCTGAGAGCCACTGAGCACAAAAGCCTATTGAGGTGACCCTGAGCAGACCTGTGTGGCTGGGGCCTATTCAGGTAATGCTGAACGTAGGATGCAGAACAGGAGCCCCCAGAGGAGCGCAGCCCTGCCAACACTTTGACTTGAGCCCAGTGAAACCCGTT
The DNA here is from genome assembly GCF_026419965.1 of Kogia breviceps. Classification (NCBI taxonomy): domain Eukaryota; kingdom Metazoa; phylum Chordata; class Mammalia; order Artiodactyla; family Physeteridae; genus Kogia; species Kogia breviceps. The sequence continues at coordinate 74,092,996 of NC_081320.1, read as the reverse complement.
TCAGACTTCAGGCCTCCTGAAATGTAAGAGAATAAATCTGTGTCATTTTTAGTCATCAATTTTGTGGTCATTGGTTACAGCAGCCCTAGGAAACCAATACAGGTCTCAATCAAACTGACCCCTCAAGAGCCACACATATTTGAGAGATATTTGATTTGCCTCAGAGTTTTACCCATTACACGGTTTTTAGTCAGAGTGCAAGCCAACAGTGGGGCCTCTGTACATCTATCAACTGTAGTCCCTGCATCTGTGACCATCCTGAAGACATGTCGTGACTGGGATAGCTCACGGTCACAGATGTAGAATCACAGACATTAGGGAGTGGATTGACATTTAGATAAAAAGAGTAAATATCTAAATGGAGGTGTCTGCTGTGCTTTTGTTTCTGAGCCCTCTCTATGTAATCTCTCCCTGGGCAATCCCTTGGATTCAAAGTTAAGCATCAGGGCTTACTTCCAGATAACACACACATCTCTTCTGTGTATGATTCCAGTTCATCCTTTCAAGTTCCTCTCCTGCATTTCCTCGAGTCTGCTCTACACCCTCCCCTGAATATATGGCAGTACCTCAAACTTGGCATCTCCAAATGAGATCTAGTGTTTTACCTCCTAAATGTGCTCCCCCTCACCATGTTGACATGTGAAAAGCGGCCCCACTATTGGCTTAAATTCTAACTAAAAACTGTGATAGATAAGTGTGAGACAAAATATCTCTGAAATATGCATGGCTCTTTGACGGGGTTAATTTGATTGAGATTTGTACCTTCTTTAATGGCATCATACTCTTGGCACTCACCATCCAACCAACCTAGATGTAATCTCTGATGTTACATTTCCCTAAATCCTCACATCCAATTAGTTGCCAGCTCCTCTTGGTTCTGTCCCCTCCCATTGTTCAGGCCCTCTTAGCCTCTCAGACTTCTGACCTTTCAAATATAGTCTTTCCCTGCTCCAACCCAGTCTAAACACTTTCAAAGTATAGGCTGGATCACACTCCTGCCTAAAAAAAAACCTCTTTGTCACCTTTGGACGTTGCTGGGATGCCAGTTCATTCTAAAAATTAATAAATATTTATCCCATCTGTCCCATTCAACTTCAGGGAAAGTTCTTCATAGAAGAATCACAGATGATAAATGCGAGAGGTTTGATAGAATCCGAAAATCGCTATTTTGCAACCCCTAATGAAATAATGGATCCAGGCAAAATTCATCAATGGCTTCTAACACCATTAGGTGAAAGATTGACAAGGAAGATTGATAGTAGTAGATGACACCACCACAAACCACCAACCAAACTTAAAATCACCGAAAGCAGAACAACCAGACATCATGCTCCTCCTGGAGTGAAGCAAAAGAAGGTATATAGTATCATCTAGAAAGTATTCTCAGAAAAATATTTCAGAACAGAATCAAATAAAGTTTCTAGATCTAACTAGACACCATGGGGATACCATCAGCCAAATCCTAAGTGAAGGAAATTCTGTAGGATATATGACCTATTCCTGCCTCAAATAAATGGCAAGAGAAAAGAAATTTAAAACGAGGTGAATGTTATAGAGTAAAAGAGACATACCAACTAAATGAAATGTTGGATCCTGATTTAAACAATCAACAGAAAGACATTTTTGAGATAGGAAAACTCAATACAGGCTGATTATTACATGATAGTTAAGAAAATCTTATTAATTTTGTTGAGTGACAATATCGTGGTTTGGTTAAAATTAAAAAGATCTAATCTGTTAGAAATACATCTTTAAGTATTTACAAGTGAAATACAATGCCTGAAATTTAAAATCCTCCAGCAAAAGACATTTTTTAAAAGGAAGGGGTAAATGAAACAGGAAAGAATATTGATAGCTGTTGAAGCTGGGTAATGAGTAGAGTTTCATTATTCTAGTCTCTGTTTTTGTGTATGTTTTAACATAAAAACTTATTAAAAATATGAATAATATTGAAATTATTCCATATTCATAATGAAAAAGTTATTTAGCATGCCAAGAACCTCAAGTTATGCTGAACACTCAAGTGGAAAATACATGCTATGAGTTTCTCTCAGGTAGGTACATTGGATGATGAAGTCTGGGAAAAGCTTGCTTTTAGACTTCTAAACGTTTCATACATAGATGTGCATGTACATATATATGTGTGTACACACGTGTATGTACACGCAAGTCTGACTTCATAGACACGCAACCTGTGTGGTTGCATAAAGCCCCATGTTAATTTTTGAACAAGGGCCTCACATTTTCATTTTGCATTGGGTCCCACAAATTATATAGCTGGCCATACACACAAACACACACACTTATATATGTATATGTGTATTTATAGTAAATATACCTAACACAAATAACATACATGCTCTGAGTATGTTACATATATATGTACTTATGTTAAATATGTGCACATTTAATAAAAAATATATGTGTGGTTAGTAATAAAAATTTCCTAGTTCTGTTTCTAGTGAAGCAGCTAGGTCACAATAGCTCTTCAAAATCTCTGCATGTATGTATGTTTTAATTAGCAAATAAGGTCCCTGGCCTTTGCCTCTCTCCTCCTTTGATAAGAGGGTACTTTTTTAAAAAAAAATTTATTTAATTTTGGCCACTTTGGGTCTTTGTTGCTGTGTGCAGGCTTTCTCTAGTTGCAGTGAGTGGGGGTTACTCTTCATCGCGGTGCGCGGGCTTCTCATTGTGGTGGCTTCTCTTGTTGAGGAGCATGGGCTCTAGGCACGTGGGCTTCAGTAGTTGTGGCACGCGGGCTCAGTAGTTGTGGCTCACAGGCTCTAGAGCACAGGCTCAATAGTTGTGGTGCACGGGCTTGCTTGCTCCACAGCATGTGGGATCTTCCCAGACCAGGGCTTGAACCCGTGTCCCCTGCATTGGCAGGTGGATTCTTAACCACTGCACCACCAGGGAAGCCTGACGATACTTTTTATTTACTGTAGTTTTGAGGCTGAGAAAATATATACTCAAATAAATAAAAGCATCAAGGAATGCTTTATTTACTTCATAGTAGTAGAAATATTAAAGTGAGAGAAGGATATATAAAAGTATTCAATCAATTGTATACTTGAAACGAATATAATATTGCAAATCAATTAAACTTAAATTTAAAAAATGAATGAAGGTAAAAATAAGGCCACATTCACACTAATTTGCCACATTCATTGGTTTTTCTTTTGAGTTTAGCCTTATTCATCAAATCCAGATAATATTAGTTTCTTAAAAAAGATTTCTCTCCACCCAGAAAAATTTCAGAACTACAGAAAAGCTCCAAGAATAATACAAGAAACACTTCTATACTGTCCACCTAGATTTATCAATTTTTCAATTGTTAACATTTTGCCACATTTCCTCTCTCTCTTTATATATATATATATATATATATATATATATATATATATATATATACACACACATTGATTTTTGCTGAACATTTGGAATTTGCATATGTCATGCCACTTCACCCCTAAGTATTTCTGCATGCATTGCCTAGGAATAAGACATTTTCCGGCATGACCATAATATCATTATCACACCTAAGAAAATTATCAATTATTCTATAACATCATTTAATATGCAGTCTATATTCAAATGTTCTCAAATACCCGAAAAATATCTTTTATAGCTATTTTCTGGGTTTTTCTTTTTTTTTTTTTTATATCCAGTATACAATCAAGATTCAAGCATTGCATTTGGTCATTGCATTTGGTCATTATATGTCTCTAGTCTCTTTGTATTTAGAAGAATTCCCCTACTTTTTTTTTTCATGATACTGACTTTTTGAGAAATCCAAGATAATTACCTTATCAAATGACTTCTTTCAGGATTTGTCTAATCATTTCCTCATGATTAAATTCCAGTTAAACACTTTGGGCAAGAAAACTAAATAGGTGATAGTGTATAATTCTTACATCACATCAGGAGGGTCATGATTGTAGGTTCTTCCACTTTCGGTAATGCTAAATTTAATTATTATTGTGGTGACAAGATCTTTCCATTTTAAAGATACATTTTCCCCTTTGTAATATCATCTGTGGGACTATATTTAAATCCTTTTGAGGCTCCTGTTTCCCAATGCCTTTTCAACCAATAATTTTAGTATCCATTGATGAAACTTGTCTTAATCAAATACTACATGGGAGTTGAAGACCATATTAAATGCTTTTAGTAACACTTTTTAGAAATTGCTATAAGCCTTCACAAAAATATTATCTATTACTATGATTTTTCTGCTACACCTAAATTTGGCTCATTTTAAAAATTGTAAAATTATACGACAATTCTAGAATGGTAGTTGTATGCTATAAAGCTTAAAGTAACCCTCAGGTTCTTCCAAGATACAGCTCATATTATTTTCCGGCATTCCCTACAGCAATTTAGGGAAACAAACTAGTACCCAATGTTCCTCAAATCTATCTTTTCCAGAACGTATGCCATGCCCCTTGCCCATACTGCCCAAATGTTCTCCTCTCTCTTCATCTAAATCCTTCACATACTTGGAAGTCTCACTGAAGTGTCACTTCTAAGCCCTGTGCCATGATTCCTCAGGGCAGAGTGATCTCACCCCTCCAGACCGCCTGTTTTCTATGCTCAGCTGCTGTCTTACCGTATAGTTATCATCTCTTTTAAGTGTCGGTTATAATAGGTACAAAATGTATGTAAGAGAAATAGAATCATTATGCAGTAAACACTAGTGAACTCAACAGCCAGTGTAAGAAAAGTTAACTGTTACCTCGGAAGTCCGTTTCTCCAATCACGTCACTCCCATCCCTCCTCAAAGACAATCACTATCAGAATCTAATAATAGTTCTCAATCCTCTCCTTCCCTTTATTGTTTTACCACATTTGTTTGAATACCTAAGCACACATTTCACTTAGCATGTTCTTGAACTTTATACAATATTTTCTGCAATCTGCTTTGTTTGCTTAATATTATGTTCCTGAGAGATGTGGCATGTTAGTGCATTTAGCTGTAATTCCTTCATTTTCACTATAGAACACTATATAGTATTCCAGTGTTTGAATACAATTTATGTATCCATTCTTCTTCTGGTGCACATTAGCGTTGTTTCCTGTTCCTTTGACTATAATAAATAGCATTTCTATGAACATTCCTGTGCACATGTATGTAGCAATGGAATTGATGGCTTTTCAGGAATGGCAATATACATTTAACTTTGCTAGATGATACCAAATTGCTTTCCAAAGTGATTATACTTATCTTTTCATGGTTACCATATTTCTCCAGCTGGATTGTTAGCTATTTTGGACAGAGATAAATCCTGGCCTAGAAACAGCGGGCGTTTAATAAATAGTCATTCATTAATTGATTAACTAATTGGTATTAAAAAGAAAATTTGAGGGATTTTTCTCCCATCTTCATAATATGGAGATGAGCGAGGGGAAGGCAAATATAAGAATGTTTTTGAAGTAAGAAAAAATGCAAACCTTCACTTTGTTATCAAGCAGAAACTAACACACCATTGTAAAGCAATTATACTCCAATAAAGATGTTAAAACAACAAAAAAGAAAAACTGCAAACCATTCTGCAAATGTGGCAAAAAATTAAGGGAGAAAGGAAAATAGAAGATAAATACCGTTAATATTCCCAAGCAGACTTTAGACAGTTATAGGAAAATGGAGTATCAGAAGAAGGATACTTTTTAAGTATCTAACATGTATTTCGTTTCTTTCTCTCTATAATATTATTCCACTCCTTCAAAGTCTTCAGTATTTCCAATGCATTAGGTCGTTTCTTGCGATCATCTGAGAGTAATTTCTGTAGAAGATTTTTCTGTAATGATAGTAAGAGTCAATACTAGGAAATAAAACATTGCAATAAATAAAATTCCAATTATTTTTAAGTGCTTACTTCTCTGTTGTCAAATACATCTAAGAAGATGCCATTCCTTAGATCTTCAAAAACCTAAAAATTAAACATATATATTCATTAGGAAATTATTCCCTTTGGAGAAAAAACAAACTTAGGAAGCACTAAAGCCGGGGATACCCTAAATCTGGGATATTTCTAGATCTTTGGAAACATCTCTTTAGCCAAGAAGCAAGCAGGAATCCTCTCCTCCACCCACCCCATGTTATAACCATCCTGAACATTACAGCATGTTGAAGCATGAAGAGCATCATATGAATTATCTCCCTTCATCCTTTTTGGAACCCTATGCAATAGGTATTTTCATTATCCCTGTTTTACAGAGAAGAAGGCTGTTGAATCCAGGTGAGTCGCTTTTACTGAGACTCAGACTAGGATATCCAGTTGCCTGCAGGCTTCAGTGGCTCCCTGCTGCCTCCACAAGAAAGTCCATATTCTTGCCTTAATTTAGCCCCAATATATCTTTCCAGTACCATCAACCACTACTTCCTTGACTTATATACTCCAATAAAAATGACACCGGCCAGCTATTCCTAAACACACTTTTCACATTCCTGTCTCCACATGGCCTTCTTTCCAATTTGGACTATTAGAAGTCAACCAGTCCTTCAGAGCTCAATTTAAAAGTCTCCATGAAACCTAAATCCCTACAGCTGGCAAGACCTCCCTCCTCGCTGTTTCCATTAGACTTCATGCCTTCTCCTAAAACATTTACAGCATTGTCTTATGTTACCTTTCCTCCTAGAATATAAGCTCCTTGAGAACGAGGCTTATTTATTTTCATAACCCTTGGAGCATGTAGCACAGGGTCTATGCAAAGCAGGCAATCAAAACAATTTTACAGAGTGACTCAATTAGGAAGAAACAGCTACAGTTTTATGAGATGTACACACCTTCCAAAGAAGACCAAAGTTTTTGGTCTTTAACAAAAAGTACTGGTTGCCCAAACATGAAAGGGATAAAAATTCATATTTCATTTGCAGTCAGGACTAATATGCTCCAGCCCATCCTCACGTGAAGGCAATAACTGTCTGCAGCAGCACTTTGCACATGACAGCCAATAATATTTGTTGCTTAATTCTTTCTGTAAGATTATTTACCTTCAGTGTTTCTGAAACAGTGGAACATATGTGAAGAAGTTCTGCAAGAATTAGCCCCAAAGCAAAGATGTCCACTTCATTTCCATAGTCTTCCACAGACAAAATCTGAAGAAACCGAAGTATATTTACATTTGTGACTCATCTGTTATAAACATGCATGCCTTCTAAAGCCAAAAAAGTTATCTGACCAAAATGTATCACACAACAATGTTTATTAGCAAGATATGTGGAGTCTGACTGCCCAGGTTCAAATCTCTGTCACTAAATAGTTGAATCACCATCAATGTGGGAATAATCTCAACCATAAAATGGAGATAACAATAGTTTTAACCTCATAGTTTAACTGCAGGGTTAGATGAGACGAGCAGGTGAAGCAGTTAAAATGCTGCCCAGCAAATCAGCTGTATGCAAATGTTCATAGCAGATTTATTCATAATATTCCACAACTGGAAGCAATCCAAATGTCCATCAACAGAAGAATGGATGAACAAATTGTGGTGTATATATATATATATATATATATATATATATATATATATATATATATATATTTATTTATTTATTTTGCGGTACGTGGGCCTCTCACTGTTGTGGTCTCTCCCGTTGCAGAGCACAGGCTCGGACATGCAGGCCCAGCGGCCATGGCTCACGGGCCCAGCCACTGAGCAGCACGTAGAATCCTCCTGGACCGGGGCACGAACCCGTGTCCCCTGCATTGGCAGGCGGACTCCCAACCACTGCGTCACCAGAGAAGACCAAATTGTGGTATATTCATACAACAGAATAGTATTCAGCCACGAAGAAGAATAATCTGCTGATATGAGCAACAACTAGAGGTTCTCCAAGAGACATTACTTTGAGTGAAATAATCAAATACAAAAGAGTACATACTATATGATTCCATTCTTATGAAGCTCAAGAACAGGGAAAACTAATCTATGGTGATAGAAATCAGAGCACTGGTTGCCTCTGGGCAGTGGAGAGGAGTGACTGACTGGAAAGGGGTCTAAGGGAATACTCTAGGGTGAGGAAAATGTTCTACATTTTCATAGGCTTGTAGGTGTCCCAGGTCTATGCCTTTGTCAAAACTAAAAAAAAAAAATGTACATTTAAGATCTGTGCATTTTTATTATTCCTCAATAAAATGTGACAATATAGGATGCAGGAGCTATATAAGAGAGTGGGAGTTAAAAGGGAGCTGTTAGTCCCCTACTGTCTTCTACCTTCACACTTTGCAAAAAACTTATGTTTTTATGCTGAATGGTCCCTATAGGAAGAGCTATGTTCCTTCTTCATTCTAGAATCTCAAACCATCAGATGGCTCAGAGTATTTTTTTCTCACATGACAAAATAGTAGGGGTATTTTGAAAGATATATTACCTTTCAGTAAAAAATCATCTTTAAAGGGCATTTATAAAAAAAAAAAAAAAAAGATAGGACAAACAACCCCAAAAGATGAAAATAGACAGTAAGCAATCAACCAAAAGAACAAACAAAACAAAACAAAAAAATCCACCTACTAGAGTAATGAGTCTACATATAAGCCAAACATTCACGAATTGATAGCTGTACAACCATATTCATAGCAGCAATACAGCGATACTCAAAGTAGCTAAAAGGTAGAAGCAACCCTAATATCCATCGATGAGACAGATTAACATAATGTGATATATCCATACAATGGAATATCATTCAGCCTTAAAAAGGAAGGAAATTCTGACAGTTGCTACAACATAGATGAATCTTGAGGATACTATGCCAAGTGAAATAAGTTAGTAACAAAAGGACCAACACTGTGTGATTCCACTTATAAGAAGTCCTTAGGGTATCCAAATTCATAGAGAAAGTAGAATGGTGGTTTCCAGGGGCTGGGGAAGAGGGGAATGGAGAGCTATTCAATGGGTCCAGAGTTTCAGTTGGCAAGATGAAAAGTTCTGTGGATGGATGGTGGTAATGGTAGCACAACAGTGTGAATGTACTTAATGCCACTGAACTGTACATTTAAAACTGGTAAAGATGGTAAATTTTATGTTATGTGTATTTTACCACAATTAAAAATAAATATATTTTTAAAATCAACAGCCCCACTAACAACCAATAAGATACAAGGAATCCCATTTTAATAGCAAAACAGGATACATAGCCAGGGAAAACCTTTAAAAATATGAGCAATCTTTATAAAGAAAAAATAAATTTTCGGGCTTCCCTGGTGGCGCAGTGGTTGAGAGTCCGCCTGCCGATGCAGGGGACGCGGGTTCGTGCCCCGGTAAGGGAGGATCCCGCGTGCCGCGGAGCGGCTGGGCCCGTGAGCCATGGCCGCTGAGCCTGCGCGTCCGGAGCCTGTGCTCCGCAACGAGAGAGGCCACAACAGTGAGAGGCCTGCGTACCGCAAAAAGAAATAAAATAAAATAAAATAAATTTTCATTGAATATTTTCACTGAAGAATATAAAAGTGGCCTTGAGGTAGAATGTATTATTGCTCCCAATTGTGCACTGGCCTCCCAGAGAGAGCATGACACTTCCCCCACCATGTGTCTGTCTTGAGCTGGCCAATTTGCTCTGGGCAATGACTTTTAGTGACGTATGCTACCGAGGAGCAGAATCTTAAAAGCCATCACAAGGTTCTGACACTGCTTTCTGCAGTAAGGACAGCAATACCCAGATAGGGTTCTTCCTTCAGCCTGGGTTCTAGAATGAAGGAGACACGTGAGGCAAAACTGGGCCAAGATTGCAGCAATCACACCACGTGAGCAAGAATAAACCTTTGGGCTTCCTGGTGGCGCAGTGGTTGAGAGTCCGCCTGCCCATGCAGGCGACACGGGTTCGTGCCCCGGTCCAGGAGGATCCCACATGCCGCGGAGCGGCTGGGCCTGTGAGCCATGGTCGCTGAGCCTGCGCGTCCGGAGCCTGTGCTCCGCAAAGGGAGACGCCACAGCAGTGAGAGGCCCGCATACCGAAAAAAAAAAAAAAAAAAAGAAAGAAACCTTTTGTGTGGTGTATGCCACTAGGAAATCAGTGTCATTTGTTACTATAGTATAGCGAGAAATATACCAATTTCTTGGAGACTTCTTGGAGAAGAAGTCTCAAATATATAAAGATATCAATTCCCCTCAATTGAATCCTTAAATATAATGCAATTGCTATAAAAACATCAACACCAGTTGTGGAACATGACAAACTGATTCTACAGTTTATTTGGAATAGTAAATGTTAACACTAAGAACATTTTTTTCTTCCAGTTTCATTGAGATGTAATTGACCTACAGTACTGTATAAGCTTAAGGTAGAACATTTTTTAATTGAAGAATAATGTCCTGATATCTATCAGGACATTATATAATGCTATAATAATTTTATAATGCTAAAATATAAAACAGTTTATAATGCTATAATAATTAAACAGGATGATATTCAAGAGGAAAAACATTAAATAAATCAACTGGACAGAATAGAGTCCAGAAACAGATCCATAAGTGTGTGGGAATTTCATATATGATAAAATAGCATATTTATATTGTGTTAAATATATATATAAAATGTACCATTTTAACCATTTCCATTTGTACAGTTTAGTGGCATTAAGTGCCTTCACAATGTTGCGTAATCATCACCACTATCTATCTCCAGAAATTTTTTCATCATCCCAAACAGAAAATGTACCCATTAAACAACAACTTCCCAGTCCTCTCTCCCCTCAGCCCCTGGTAACCTCTGTTCTACTTTTTGTCTCTACAAATTTTCCTTAAAAGAATATTTTAGATCATTAACTATTTGATACATGGTGATGGGGCAGATTCATACCCACATGGAGAAAATCAAGTTATACTCCTTCATATATATATACAGAAATTAATTCAGCTAAAGTATCAATAAAAACACAAAATATTTTTATAATCTTGTGGTAGGAAGGACCTCCAAAATAAAAATGATTAACCCAGAAGCCATAAAGAAAGTATTGAGGGACTTCCCTGGTGGCAAGGATTCTTAACAGTGGTTAAGAATCCGCCTGCCAATGCAGGGGACACAGGTTTGATCCCTGGTCCAGGAAGATCCCACATGACGCGGAGCAACTAAGCCCGTGCGCCACAACTACTGAGCCCGTGTGCCACAACTACTGAGCCCGTGTGTCACAACTACTGAATTCCACGCGCCTGGAGCCCATGCTCCACAACAAGAGAAGCCACCATAATGAGAAGCCCATGCACCGCAACAAAGAGTAGCCCCCGCTCACTGCAACTAGAGAAAGCCCGCGCGCAGCAACGAAGACCCAACGCAGCCAAAAAATAAAAAAAGAGCAAGCTACACCTCATTCATCTCAGTAACCAAAACTGCAGTCTGATAATTCCACTGTCTGACTGAGAGTGTGAGGGAGGAGGCAGCATTCTCGTACACATTAGTAGAACATACTAGAGTCACTTTTTTTGAATGACAGTTTCACAGCATGTATCAATTTTTTTTTGAATTTTTGTATTTTATCTATTACTTATACAGCAGGTTCTTATTAGTTATCTATTTTATACACATCAGTATATACACATCAATCCCAATCTCCCAGTTCATCCCACCCCCCGCCACTTCCCCCCTTGGTGTCCATACATTTGTTCTCTATATCGGTGTCTTTATTTCTGCCCTGCAAACCAGTTCATCTGTACCATTTTTCCAGGTTCCACATATATGCATTAATAGTGTGCCATCAACTTTGAACTGCATCTGTCATTCTACTCAACAATTTCACTTCAAAGAATCTGTCATTGATTATCATCGAAATATTTGTTTTTAGACTCAAAGATAAGGAGGAAGACACATGTCTATAAATGTAAAAAATTGGGAACATGGCTTCCCTGGTGGCGCAGTGGTTGAGAGTCCGCCTGCCGATGCAGGGGACAGGGGTTCGTGCCCCGGTCCGGGAGGATCCCACGTGCCGCGGAGCGGCTGGGCCCGTGAGCCGTGGCCGCTGAGCCTGCGCTCCACACGAGAGAGGCCACAACAGTGAGAGGCCCGCATACCGCAAAAAAAAAAAAAAAAAAAGTTGGAAACAACCTAAATAAATGCCCATCAATAAGGCAATAGTTAAATGACTGCCGGTATATCTATACTTTGGCATACAATACACTTGTTAAAAATAATGTGTCAAATCTATTTGTACAGCTATGGAAAGATTATGATACACTGTTGAGTAAAAAAAAATTAAGTCACAAAATAACATTATAGTATCTTGTAAAATGTATTTATGTATGTTTTTATGTAAAAAGTTTGTAAATATATATTTGTATCTGTATATTTTTTATAACTCAAAGAAAATGATCTAAAAGGATAAACCACAAACTCTAGTGAGAAGAGTAGAAAGGAAGGGTAAGGAGAGTTTTCCATTTTTATTCTATTTACTTCTGTACTGTTTTAATTTTATGAGAGGAGCCTATTATTTTTATAGTTAAAAAAGTGAAAGAGATAAAAATATATATCAACAGAAAGGAAGGGAACCTCACCTGTTCTGGGCTCATGTATCGCATAGTTCCCCGTTTACTTGTCCGTGCTTCATTATTTTTCAGGTATGTTACAAGTCCAAAGTCTCCAATCTTTATTTGGTTCATACCTACTAAAAATATATTACTTGGCTACAGAAAAAAAAATTTTAACTTGTAAGTACCAATTTGACAGACTTTTATCACACATCCAAATCACATTTAGTAATAGCTATTTTTATATTTACTTATAAGGCATTTACTCTTACATAGGTAAGCCCCAAACAGGAAATTTATTATTATTAGTCTTTAAAATGCTGAGGAAGTAAGGACTTTTTGGCTGAGAGCAGAGAAGGCTTGGGGCATAGCTGCCTTCAAATATCTGAAGATAAGTGGAAGGTGGATTCACTCTGCCTGGTCCCAGGGGACAGATCCAGGACTAGAGGATAAAAACAACCACAAGATTTGCCTTAATATATCCTGATATACTAATCGTGTGGTCCAAGGCATGGGAGTTAGAGAGCTCCCCATCCTACGAAGTATTCAAGACAGGGGCTGGACGCCCACTTGGTGGAAACGTTGCAAATATGAGTCTAGGATTTGATGGGGATTGAAGTAGACCCCCTTAAGATCCTTTCTAATTTTGAGATTCTCAGAATGAGTCCATTCCCAATAATGCTGCAGAATATTATATGTAGAATTTCCCCTGGGGGCTTCCTTTATGTCTATTTCTCCAGGCCTCTGACAACTTCTTTACAAACACAGCCCATCTTTTTTTTTTTTAAATATCTTTGAATTGATACAGCCACTATGAAGAACAGTATGCAGGTTCCCCCTCTATCTTTGAAGGCATATCAAATTAACTGGAAGCTGATGACTAGCACTGAAATGTTTTTTTTTTCCATGTAATTCTTTAAGCAGATTTAAAAAAAAAAAAAAAGGAATGGAAGAACCGAATGACAATTCCACAACTTTGTAGAAGGTATTGACCAATATTCTAAAGACCATGAAAACATGAAGGTGGTTGATGAGGAAATTAATACTTTGCCATTCTTGAGAAAGCTACTTTCAATGCAATGTTGGGCTATCCGGATACACACACAGACTCAAGGAGACAACACTTAGGAGAGGGCCTAGTAAAGAAACTGAAAGAGAAGAGACCATAAGCCCAAGCAGGTTGAAAGAGCAGCTTCCAAGAACCAGCCTGAAAAGGCCCATGCAAAAATCAGCAGTTAGATTAGAACAATTAATGGTTAGATTGGAACCTACTGCCAGTAACACGGACGGAAACCTGCAGATGTGTGGGGATGGAGAGAGAAAATGTGCCTCTACTGTATTCAAGTTACAGTGTAGGAAGGTGTTGGGTGTGCAAGTACAACTGCTGATCCCACACAGGGCTACAGCCTGACTCTGAGAAATAGGAGGTTGCATTTACAAAACTGTCTAAATATATAAGCTGGATGGGACTGTCTAGTAAAAATATTAGATTGCTTGTTTATAGTTCATTAAAAAGAAAAAAGACCATGATGCCACATTTTGTCTAATCAGTTATGGTATGACTACGCAAAATGTTGGATGGTAGAACATAAAAAAGGGTGCGGAAAAAAAAGAAGGGTGCCAACTGGGAATTCCCTGGTGGTTCAGTGGTTAGGACTCTGAGCCTCCACTGCAGGGGGCCCAGTTTAGATCCCTCGTTGGGGAACCAAGATCCCACAGGCCGCAAGGTGTGGCAAAAAAAAAAAAAAAAAAAAAAAAAAGGAGCAAACTTTATCCAGGAGGTACAGGAATAAGGGCTGAGGCTGACCGAGGGGCCTGGGCCTATTGGGGGACTGAACTCCTCAGGCCGTAAGCCCTCACTCCAGAAACCTCTGTGTCCATCACCAGCATTTTTGGTCTGGTTCTTAAGGTAAATGCTGGTCGACTTTATAGAATAGGGGCTTTACTGAGTAAAGACCGTTCTCTGGCAAAGCCACCAGTAGCAGGAATTTTGCAAAGCATCACAAAATAAGGTGCGCGCCGTTGTTCATATCTTCTCTCAGATATGAGAAAACAGTAAGTGTAGCAGTGAAGCTAGGAAGTTGAAGAAGATGAAAGAAGCCTCAGTAGTATTAAAGTTTGACCTTTGAGCACCTGCCGACATAGAGCAAACATTCTCTGCAGACACAAGAAAAGATCACTCCCCCACACGGAGCATAAGCTGTGCGGAATACAGGAGGGAACTGGCAGACCAGGTGGTGGGAAAAGGCAGCACGGATCAGAATTTCACTAACTCATCCTGACAAGGGTCTGGGAGGTAACACCCAAACTGCTGAGTAGAGGAAATGACTGTGTAAGTAGATAATTTATTTGCAAATGATCGTATAAATAGATAATTGTGCTTAATTTCTTATTTAACTCTGTGATTTATTTCGAAGTGGAGGTACAGCCATTCTAAATGTATCCTTTTGAACAGAGTCATTATATCATTCCAACTTCAAAGAACACCTTCAGATACTGTTAAAAAAAAGATACTAGGGGGCTTCCCTGGTGGCGCAGTGGTTGAGAATCTGCCTGCTAATGCAGGGGACACGGGTTCGAGCCCTGGTCTGGGAGGATCCCTACATGCCGCGGAGCAACTAGGCCCGTGTGCCACAATTACTGAGCCTGCGCGTCTGGAGCCTGTGCTCTGCAACAAGAGAGGCCGCGATAGTGAAAGGCCCGTGCACCACAATAAAGAGTGGCCCCTGCTTACCACAACTAGAGAAAGCCCTCACACAGAAACGAAAACCCAACACAGCAAAAAATAATTAATTAAACTCCTACCCCTAACATCAAAAAAAAAAAAAAGATACTGGAACCAGGTGGACTCCTACATGAAGGCATCAGACATCCAGCCCCTGGGCAGACCAAGGATGTAATACCTCTTAAGGGCCATCTTTTTCTACCTAGGCCAAACAAACAACTATGTACATGGTTGCTTATTTTTCTCAAGGAACTTTTTGCTTTGTTTCTCATTCCTGGCTGTTTTAGACAGGTGGGGTAAGCAGAGAGCCAAGGTCCACATAGACAAGGTGCTTCTGTCTGCTCCAGAATGACTGGGAAAGGCTCATTAAGGAATTGGGACCAAAGGGGACAGGCAGAGAGTGTCCAATGCAAGAACATGAGCAAAGGTTCAGTGACAGGATTCAGCACGGCCAGTTTGTGATAAGCGTAGGCAAATCACAGGGAGTAGAGCATGGAGGAAAGACTGAAAGCTCTTCTGTCTGTCTTCTTTCATTTTTGAGGAGGAAATGGGAAAACTGCTCAACTAGACCATAAAAGAAGCTAGGAAGCCAGAAGAAAATGAAAATACAAAGATATGCAACATGTTCCAAGGTTTGGATTACTGCAATTTTCCAATCATGGGGCAGAGATGTCTAACCAAATGCCAAGAAAATTCTAGACCCTGGACCTAGTGGTTGTGACTGCCCTCAAGAGTAATGACTGAAAGGTTAAGAGAACCATGTTCCAAAAGCCAGTTACCAGAGTCCCTTCTGCCTCTCAGACAAGCCTGAGAAGCCGGAGAGGCAGGGACAGAGCAGCCAGCTGGCTGTGCCAGTCACAATAATTATTTACACAAATGTTCAGTATACTAAAGCTCTTAGTGTTTACAACTGGGGTGTGACTATCAGCCAGGATGACCAATAGAACCAGAAGTGAATGAGCTTCTTCCTGTGGAGCTCAGTGTCTCCATAAGTTTACAGCCCTGGAGACCTTCTGAGTGGTTCTATAGATTGGTATTTGGGGCAAGGGCTAGATCCATTCTAACTTTAGAGGATCAGAGATGTTATTTCCTCATGACTGTCAATGGATTCTAAAACTAAAGAAGATAGACTTTTAAATTAATAAATTATGTTTATCATTTCCTAACAAAGTATTTTTTCCACTTACCTTAAGGTCTCTATGAATTAACTGTTTTGAATGTATGTAATGCACTCCTTCTGTTATTTGTTCAAAGAATACCAAAGCCAAACATTTGTCTTGTTCCTTGCCTCTTCTACTGTTAATCCATTGCTCCAATGTCCCTTTATCACAGTATTCCATTTGGATGAAAAGGCACCTAGTCTTTGGTCTGGGTATAAAATTCACAGTATGTTAGAAGTAGCAATAAAAATAAATTTATTAAAAAATACACTTAAAATTCCATTAAAAAAATTGCATCTTCTTAAAAATGCCAAAATATGTCTCAAAACAGAAACCTAAATATAACAAACTTGAATCAAAACATAATAACCCAGTCTTTATTTAAATCATAAATTCCCAGGTATCCAAAGCTTTGTTTAGCTAAGTTATAAAGTAGCAGCCTGCCCATTCTTTGATGCTGAAGGTCCTTGATTATCTTTGCTAACAGATAGGAATAGAAGCATAAATACAATGGAATTGCAGAAAACCAAATTTCATTAATATATATTAATTTTGAAACATATTAATTCACCATTGCTCTACTGAGCAGCTATTTTGTGAAAGGCACAGAACAGGCATCTAAAGATAAGAAAGTGAGTTAGACACTATCCTTGCTGTCATGAGGATTATAGTTTAATAGGACAGAGATAAAGGAAAAACAAACCTAAAACAACAGTACATGGATAAGAACTCTAAGAAGAGTGCCAACAAATTGCTATGAGGTATAGCAGGAAGGACTGATTTTGCTAACCATGTTATTTTTGTTTTGGTTTGGTTTTTGGTTATTTTTCTGAACTAAGTTGGCCTCAATACCAATTTAAATTCATTGAGCATATGTTGGCTAGAAAATAGAAAAAAGTAGCCAGGAATTTCCTGAAAGCTGAAGAAGTCTGTATGCTGATGGTACTTCTGAAACTGATGATAAAGTTCTCAATTACATGGTATGGAGACGGTGAATGAACAGGCCCACAGTGGCCTCAGGATTGTACTGAAAGGACTGTCTCCAAGAAACACTGGGTGACTTTCCAAGGGAGGCGCCAGCTCTTTAAAACCCTTCTGTCCCTTTGCAGTGGCTTATCTGAGACAAAACATCAGTAATGCAAGGTTTGGAGGGAGGGTGCCCCCATCACAGCTCAGGGCCTTGGAATTCTTTTCACTGCCCACCACCTGACCATAAGTGGTATAACTGCATTCAGAAGAGGCCCCTTGACTGCACCCTGTCAACCAGGTGAGAGGGACAGAAGAGGGTTGGCAGTGTAGGAGGGAGGGGAGCCTCCAAATACAGCATCTACAGCAAGTTCAAACCTTCTTCACAAAACTGTGTTTATGGCCTGGACTGAAGTCAGGGCACATGAGCAAGCCTGTACCTTAAACAACAGAGTCAGGAAAGCTAAACCTGAGATTTCAAAAACCACGGAAGACAATTAAAAAAAGGTTTTTTAGGGCTTCCCTGGTGGCGCGGTGGTTGAGAATCCGCCTGCCGATGCAGGGGACACGGGTTCGTGCCCCGGTCTGGGAAGATCCCACATGCCGCGGAGCGGCTGGGCCCGTGAGCCATGGCCGCTGAGCCTGCGCGTCCGGAGCCTGTGCTCCGCAACGGGAGAGGCCACAACAGTGAGAGGCCCGCGTACCAAAAAAAAAAAAAAGGTTTTTTAAAGCAAGTTTGGAGCAAGAAAAAGACTATTGATTGTCTCCTTACTTGTAGAATGGAGGCATAACAGTGTCTCAGTGTTTCTGGCTGTGATTATTAAATGTAATAATTAATGGCCTTACCCAGTGGCCCACACAAAATAAATGACTGTTTCCTCTATTCCATTATGACTATGGGAATTTCTTTTTAGTTACCTTGAGTAATTTACGCTGTGCTCAGGATCGTAATCAAGCCCATCCCAACAACTGTGGTAGTGAACAATATTTGCATGATCAAGCATTGCCAAAGCTTTCACTTCACGCTCTACTTTCCTAGTTAAAAGAAACAGGGAACATGTCAGTATCCATCCCTGATAACAACAACAAAACACCTCGAGCAACAGGAGACAACTACCTATACTCCCTTATTAAACAGTCATCATGGTTCCCACACTGAGTTTTGGAATGGAAGCCAGCAGTGCTCAAAAGGAAAGAGTGAACACACAGAAAAAACACAGCTGTTCTCACTCTCAACATAATGGAAAAAACAGTAACTTAATTATTCCAAACATCACAGTTTAAAAGTCATATGTAGTCGGGCTTCCCTGGTGGTGCAGTGGTTGAGAATCCACCTGCCGATGCAGGGGACGTGTGGGTTCGTGCCCCGGTCCGGGAAGATCCCACATGCCGCGAAGCGGCTGGGCCCGTGAGCCATGGCCACGGAGCCTGTGCTCCGCAATGGGAGAGGCCACAACAGTGAGAGGCCCGCGTAGCACAAAAAAAAAAAAAAAAAAGTCATACGTGGTAGTCTGTGAACTGCCAGTGATGGAATTTTTTTTTTTTCTGGGGAGGAGCTAAAAAAAAAATCATCCCCTATGTTTTATTTAGACTTGTGTTAAAATCACTTTGGATTTCATAAGCAAACCCCATTTGGGCAGCAGTGGTAGGTAGCACAAGCAGCATGAAGAACCTAATTCAGAACTTTCAGTGTGTGGCAAAAGTACACAAAGGGGGTGATCTATGCAGAGACTAAAATTTCATTGCACAATGTAGAAGCTTTACAGGGATGTGTAGTCAAGAGCTATGACAATTCTATGCCAAATGGAATAAATAAATTTGAGATTTCAAGGATAAGAAAATAAGGAAACATTTTATAATTTCTTTTTTTAATTTGAAAAGTTCTATATGATGTAAAATTTATAAAAATAAAGAAAAAATTACTCATATGTCAACACAATTCTAACATAATCATTTATTATTTTAGATTATTTCTTATAGTCTTTCTTCATATACATGTTTACATATTTGTAATTATAGGTTTGTTTATTTATTTATTTATTTTTTTGCGGTATGCGGGCCTCTCCCGTTGCGGAGCACAGGCTCCGGACGCGCAGGCCCAGAGGCCACGGCTCACGGGCCCAGCCGCTCCGCGGCACATGGGAATCTCCCGGACCGGGGCACGAACGCACGTCCCCTGCATCGGCAGGCGGACTCCCAACCACTGCGCCACCAGGGAAGCCCCTATAGGGTATATTTTTATCCTATTTTTTCCATATAATGTATTAGCTTTAAAATTTTCCTGATTATTATACAATCTGTATAACCACCGTGTATAAAGTTTTTAATGTAAGATTTCAAAAGTATAAAAAAGTAGAGCAAATAGTAGAATGACCCTCTACCTGGCCATCACTGTTTCATCAGATAAAACAGTTATTAACTCCTGGCCAATCTTGTTTCATTTATACTCTTACCTACTTCCTCATCTTCCCCCTGGATTATTCTAAAGCAACTTCCAGCATCATACTATTTCATGTATAATATTTACAGTATATAACCCTCATTTTTAATGACTGCAAAATAGCCATTGATCAGGGGAGAGGACAAAACATACTTAATCATTTCTTCATTGCTGAACATTTTGTTTGCTCTAATTTCTCACTGCTATAAATGACATTGTGATTGTGATTTGAATAGCTTTTCCGATAATCTGGGTAATATCCTTAGAATAGGTTCCCAGATAGGCAATCCATGGGTCAAAGCATATAAACATTTTTATGGCTCTAGATGAATATCTCCAAGTGTATTTTTCACTGTGTTTTACCAATTTATGAAGCCACTAGAAATGTCCAAGATACTGCACCCTTATCATAATTAAGTATTACCATTAAAAAAGATGTTAGGGGAGAGCAGGAACAACCGTATTTCATTCCTGTTAAGCAAAACGATGAAGAAGGAAAAAGCCTTGTTTTGATGCCGAGTAGGTAAGAAGGTATTTCAACTGCAAGGCATTGTCCGTGGGACAGAAAGTAGGTTGGTTTAACTGGATGAAGAGCACCTGGGACACCATGCCTGCTTCTCCTTTGCTCATGTCATTTTCCTTCACCCATATCCCTTTTCCATCTCCTTCTCTAGTCCTTGAGGGATCAGTCTGGCCAAGTTACAAATAGTAACAACTGCCAGAAAACAACAAGCAAGACTGGTGAACATGGGATTTAAGACCTGCTTCCTCTGTGTTTTCCTTCCTGAAGGAGTTCTGCTATCCAGTAATTGGAGTGGGGTGTGGCTTGGGAAGGGCACAGATAATACATAAGACAAACATAGGACGCACTGGTATACAGTGGGGACACAGCAGATTGGTATTGCAGAGGATGAGCTCTAAATCTCCACCTTGTTACCACGGTAGACAGTGTCCAATATGGTCATCATGAATTCCTTCTCTCCGCATACTTGCATCCATCCACTCCTCAGACTAAGAGGTAGTCTATCTGCCCTCCCCTCAAGCTGCTCTTAGTGACTTTGTTTAACCAATATAATGTGGAACTTCCAAGACGGCTCCCTCCTGGGATGGGCTGCTCTGGGACAGTCCTTCTTAGAACCCAACAACTAAGTTGTGAAAAGCCAAGACCACATAAAGGGGCCACGTGGAGGCGCTCTGGTTAACAAGTGCCAGCATCACTGCTAGCCATGTGAGAGAGCCAACTCCCATGTCCAGCCTTGTCGAGCTTTCACATGACTCCTGATCGCAAATGCATAAAGAACGGCCCAGATGAGCACAATCAACTCATAGGACCGCTAGAGATAGTAAAAACTAGGTGTTTTTATAAGTTTATTTTTATTATTTTTTTTGTGGTACGTGGGCCCCTCACTGTTGTGGCCTCTCCCGCCGCGGAGCACAGGCTCCGGACGCGCAGGCCCAGCGGCCATGGCCCATGGGCCCAGCCGCTCAGCGGCACGTGGGATCTTCCCGGACCGGGGCACGAACCCGTATCCCCTGCATCGGCAGGCGGACTCCCAACCACTGCGCCACCAGGGAAGCCCAAACTAGGTGTTTTTAAGCCACTACATTTTGGAGTGGTGGATTATGCAATAATAGACAATGAGCACCCACTAGCTTTTAGGTTTCTCAAATCAGTTCATATCTTTGGATCTCAGTCCCCTCGTCTGTAAGATAAGGAGATGAAACTAGAAAATCTCAAAGGTCATCTTAAGCTAAATGATTTTATAAATTTAGTTTTCATCAAGACAGCCTCAAAAGGATGATCAGTGGTATATCCATTTTTTAATTGAAGTAACCATGGTAAAGTGAGATCATTTCAGAGTAAGCCAAGCTCCTCATGGTAGAATGACATTTTTAAGAAGGACTAAAAAAATAATAATAATAATACGCTGGTGCAGAAGAGAGATACATAAAAATGAATAGTTGCAGGTTCAAAACACCTTCCCATTCAAAAAAATAAAATATTACTACTTACTCATTATTATATTTAACGCGTTTAATAACATAAGTCTTCTCATCAATTCTGTGTTTGGCTTTGAAAACTTGGCCAAATCCACCTGAGTCAATTGGTGTTACTTCTGTAAAATCTCTGATAAACCTTGAAAGATGAACGTTACTGTTATTCTGAGGTTCAGGGTTCACTGCTCCCCACTTGCACCCTCCCACTTTCCCTTAAGAGCACTGGTGAGATGGACTGGCTAATAAGCAGGACTCTCCTCTTCTGAATAAGGAGGATCCACTTCACAGAAATTCTTGAATTGCAAAGGATAGTATAAAAGTATAAAACTTTCTAAAGCATAAAACTTTAGAAAACAGTGCCACACTGTGTTCCCTGGCTACCACCCAGCTGTTACAAGAGAAATGAGCACATGCTCTGAGCCTGCCTAAGTTGGCAACTCCTTGGGTTTCCCCTCTCCCTCATGCCCCACATTCCATCATTAACCCTATCAATTCTCCTTCTAAAACACATCTGCTGGTGTCTGCCCACCTTTCCCCATCAGTCCAAACTTCCATCAGACTCCCGCAGAACTTTGTTCACTCGACACTCCACTTCCTCTCCTCCCTCCGCTCCAATCCGTGATCCACAAAGCAACCAGTGTGATAAATACTAAGTCTGATCACGTCTGTTTATTGCCTAAACCCTCCCAGAGCCCGCCCCTGCATTCAGCAAAGCCCAGAAAGCTCTTACATGGGCTACAAGGGGCCACCTTGTAGCTGGCCACCTCTCCAGCTGGTCTCGTGGCCCCAGGCCCTTGCTCACTGCCCTCCCAGCACCCGGCCTTGTCTCCGCTCCTCCGACGTTCACATCGCCTTTCCCACCTTCACCTTCCCACATGCTCTTTTGCAGAAGCTCAGGGCCTCCCCACAAATGTGACCCCAGAGAAAGCCTTGCCTCACCCCTCACTCTACATCCAAGGGTTCTGCTTTCATTTCTAACCATGTCACGGCTTTTCCTTCAGACCTCTGACCACAGTTTGTAATTACAGACTTTTTCATGTAATCATCATCCCCTCAAAACTCCAGGAGGGCAGGAGCTGTTTCTATTTGTTCCTGCTATAAATCCAATGCCCAGCACAGTGCCAGGTATATATTAGGTACTTATTAAATATTTGGTGATTCTTTATTATTCTTTAAGCTCGTATTCAATGTCCCCCTGTTGCAAATAGGCCTCCTTTGTTTTAGATACTTTATTTAAGCCCAAACACATGATCTACCACAAAAGCAACCCCTTTTCAAAGTGAAATCTGCTACGGAGCTGGAAAATGGAAAACAGATCCAAGTGGATCTATTCTGATTCCTGCAGGAGTACTTTTGTTGAAAAAAAAAAAATCACTGGTTTATAGAAATATTTGCTTTCAATATTAAAACCTTCCATAGATGTCAGAGAAATCCACCTGAGTATCACACAGATCTACACTTACCACATTCCATTTGAATTCATCTAAATTGTGTTCCTTCAAGAGACAATGATCCTTTGTGGGCCTGATTGTGCTAAAACAATTAAACAGTTCAGGTAGAAATATAATTTAACCTTCCTGATGTTCAACAGTCCCTTAAGAATCTTTTGTCAGAGGAGCAAATGCATCCTTAAACGAATCCTTTTTCACAGTTTTCCCTCTTACCTGGGGTCCACAGTATACTCGTTTTCTTCCCTCTTCACAGGAGAGTCAAATCTAGGTGCCAAAGATCTAAAAGTTAAGAGAAGCCCGTAAACTCAAAACTGAAATCAAATGTAACTTGTTTATATTAGTAGGTTTCATGCCATGCACTAGGCTTTTTATATTTTGAGTCAACTATTAGAATAATGAGGTAGCAAATACTAATCTTTTTCTTTAGAAACAATACGGCTCTCTGTTCTCTATTTTTTGCTCCTTTCTTGGTTCCTCTTTTGGCCTTAACACATTCATTGTCAGCATGCGCTAGCCTCTCTTTTTCTCCCTCTAGACTCAAAACCTCAGGAAATACATCTCTTTGAACTCTCATCCTGGTTGTGTTTCCTTTGACCTTTATTCCTTGCTGGTGGTAAGCCTCCTAAAACTGGAAGTTCAAATACCACCTAAAACTAAACAAATACAAATTGCTATCTCTCCCCTAAGCCGTCAAGTTTTCAACTCCCTTAACACCATCAGTGCCCTGACTCTTGTCAGCATCTCACCCACAAGAAACAATCTTTGTATCCTTTTTCCTCTGCATCTTCTTCACCCAGTTCTGTAACTCTGTTCCCTCAAGTCATGTCTACTCTTCCTTTACAGTCTGTCTCACAAATGCTCCTCCTCCCTCCTCCCTCCTCCCTGACACTAGAACCACGACTGACAGCCTGATCATCTCACACACAGACCTCTCCCACCTTCACTCAAATACCCGCAACAGGCATCATCTCTCTGCAAACGTCACCTACTGTCTGGAATGTACTGGTGCCTTATAATGGTTCGTGCTGCCATCTCGCTCTCACTGCTGACTATACTGACATCCTTGCTTTTCTTTTCAGTTTGAGAAACCAAGTCACCATAATTTACATAACATTTGGTCTTTTTTTTTCTTCCCCAAGTTATGTTACCATTTCTACTCTACCTGCTTATTTGAAAAATAATGCATTTCTCTTTTGTGTGTGTGTGTGTGCGTGTGTGCGTGTGTGTGTGTGTGTTCTTGGCCGTGCCACACAGCTGTGGGATCTTAGTTCCCCCACCAGGGATTGAACCTAGGCTCCCGCAGTGAAAGCACAGAGTCCTAACCACTGCACTGCCAGGGAATTCCCATTATGCACTGCTTGTGAAAACATCTCTCCAAACCCACTTCCTCTGTCAGCCTCGTCCAACATAATGCCCTTAACCAATTACTCGACCAATAGCCCCATACGCCTTTATGTCTACAGTGTAGTGTGTGCATATGTTCAAAGATTTCTCTATGTATTTAAAAGTATTGTTTATAGATTTCAAGATTTCAATGAGCATTTATTATGCTTTCTACTCTGAAACTCCACTCAAATAAGGGCATATAATACTCTACAAACACTGAAGACTTAATAAATAAGGCTAATAAACTAAGTCTGAAATAAAACTACATTTCAAAACATGGTCAATGCATAATGATACTCACCTCTTCACCTTTCTGGGATTATTTCCGGAACTGTTCTATAACAAAAGAAAATGGAGAATATCAATAGTTTCAGAAGATTAAATTAAGTACCTTGCTTTTTCTTGCCATCCTTTCTCCTGTATGTCTAGATGGTTCTTTGATCACATTTCTTTGTCCCTAGATTAACAACCTCATCAATTTGTATGCTCTCACTAAGCCCTGCTTTCACTGCACTTAGCTATATCAAAGTTCTCACCGATTTTAGCAACCAGATAGATATGCCAGGAAGGTCAAAAAAGACAAATTGTAGGACATGTACTGCAGAAGCACTGATTCTCCAGGTATAGAATATGGCCTCCTAGGCGATCCTCTGGCCAGCAGATCTTAGCAAGAAGGTGTGCATCACAATCACTCAGTGTGCTAGTAAAGACACAGGTGCGGCCCAGGGATCTAGTTTAAAATATTTTCACTTTTAGGACAAATTAATAATTTAATTTTAACATTTAGCCAAAAAAGGAGTCTTTGATATATCTCTCAAAAATTAATATCATATAGCTCTTCTTCACTCATATTCATTTTCATTCTGTTAGGTTTTATGGTTTTTTACCAATTTTAATATGTTGACACAGACTGCAAACACCAGACTAAGATTTCTTGAGCTCGTGTCACCTGCCAGCCTCAGTTTTGCACAGTGAATACATTATGATAAATTCAGACATCCTGTTCATGGACAATATTGTTTCCAATATCTTCTATTACAAAGAATTTTGCAAAGAACATGCTTATACATAATTCTATGTGCACACATACCCATGTTTCTCTAGAAGATGTATCTAGGAACAGAACTGTTTGGTGGTACAGCTGGTACACCCTCAAGTCTACCACACGTTGCCAATTTGCTCTCTTAGAGGGCTGTACCAATTTATACATCCACCAGCAGCATATAATAGTTATAACAGCAACAGAGCTGTGCTAACACTTAGTATAGCCAGACTCAAATATTGCCAATTGGATGGGTTTTAAATGGTATCTAACTGTTGTTTTGATTTGCATTTTCCTGATTATTTTTTAATTTTTTAAATATTTATTTATTTATTTTTGGCTGTGTTGGATCTTCGTTTCTGTGTGAGGGCTTTCTCTAGTTGTGGCGAGCGGGGGCCACTCTTCATCGCGGTGCGCAGGCCTCTCACTATCGCGGCCTCTCCTGTTACAGAGCACAGGCTCCAGACGCGCAGGCTCAGTAGTTGTGGCTCACGGGCCCAGCTGCTCCACGGCATGTGGGATCTTCCCAGACCAGGGCTCGAACCCGTGTCCCCTGCATTGGCAGGCAGACTCTCAACCACTGTGCCACCAGGGAAGCCTTTCCTGATTATTATGAAGTAAAGCATCTTTTCATACTTTGTCTGTTGCCCATTTGGGTATTGCTTCTCTGAACTATCTGTTCAGCTCTTTTGTACATTTTTTTACTGAGTTGCTTGTCTTTTTCTTATTGATTTGCTTGTAGTTCTTTATAAATAGGATAACCTTGATAAACACTAATCATCACCACAAAAACTATCTGATTTTAAGTTTAATTTTTAAGTTTAGTTCAGGTTTTTTAAAACAGAAGCAGGACTCTATTCATAAAACTTTTAAGTACTACCCAATTGATATAAGAACTGAAGCCAGATCATAGAAAATATATGAAAATACAAAGGTGAGTAGGGGGAGAAAGATGGGAGTGAAGAATAGAAGAATTTTGCATGTGGCGAATGGGAGTTAATAAAGAAAGGAGAGAGTGAAAAGGCTGCAAATATTTTGATTTAGTAAGAACACATGAGAAAAAAATAGAAAAATTATGGTTGGGTACTGGAGGTCATTTATAAATGGGGAAACACAAAGGAAAATAAGATTAACTAGGAAGCATAGAGATTAATACTATACCCCTGGAGATTCGACAGACTTGTCTAATATGTCACTGTTATCATTGCTTTCCGCTTCATTTGTTGAGAAGTAATTTTCAGATGGTGATTCAGAAGCACTAGAAGAAAAGGGGACGACTATTAGTTTATGAATTTTGCCTATTTTTTGTTGATCAGTAATTGCTTTTTCTAAATTCTCCTTAAACATTAAACAGTTTCATAAAAATTTTCTCTTTCGGGCCAAAATTTGAATCTGTTAAATAACGCAACCGTTTCTCCACACTTACTATGCGCTTGTCGCTGAAGAGTTGCTTTGGACATCACCACACACAGAATTGAAACAACCAGAGGATGGGTCAGTTTTCTGAAAGATTTAAGTGCAACTAAATTACTTCTCCATAGTGACTCAGTCTCTGGGAACCAACTACCACATTTATTTCCCCACATTTACAAAATCACAGCCATAAAGAATTATGGGGTTAATACATTTTTTATGGATGTTTGATCTGGATTTAAAAAAACAACCCTGAGTTGTCAACAGAACCGTGATCCCTCTGGGGTCTCATGGTCCCATGGTTCATGGCTCATTTTGGGGACACAGAATGGAGGAATCCTTTTGCTATGTGATTGGCTGTCTTGGCATCATCCAAACATCATCTAACCTCAAATCAACTTCAGAGAGAATTTTAAAATATAAAAATTAAATCCAAAGGCAGTACATACCATTAAATTTTCTGACTGTATCTTTTCATAAGCCAGTTTAGCAGCCAATTGTCTTGCCTCCTGTTTAGTGGAACCTGTACCAATACCATATTCATTCTTTCCAACTTTGCATTTATAATGAAATCTAGGAGAAATGATAAACAGTATTAACCCAAATACCAAAAAAAAGGTAAATCTAACTCATGATTCAGAAAAAAAACCACACATTAACAAAGGCCTAATAGAACACTAATTTAATAGGTGGCTTCATAGTTCATTTCTTCTTTAATTTAAACCTTCAATGAGATGGCTGACCAGTTTGCCAGAATGACCAGGATTGGTTAACAACTCAGCTTGCATTTTCCAGGCAACTTCTAACTCTTTTTTGTTGCTTCATTGAAAGATCTGGCATTAAGGTACCAAGTGGTGATTTTTAAAAATTCCTTAAAAGTCAAAAGACATGGAGGCAGAGAAGGAAGACAGAGCCAATGAATTTTTCACAGATGTTCAACTGGAAAGAAAAAGCCAGTAGAGGAAGTGGGGCTTCTACAGGAGAAATAATAAGGTTAGAGTGTTTTTGTAGAAGATGGGCAAAGCATCCCTAACTTCAGCTCTAGCTTTAGCATGTTCTGCCCCCTGCTCATGTGCACAAAAACCTAAGAAAATCCTCACAGTGCAAAAGCCCCATGCTGAAGTCACCCCCTCCTTCTATGAGCTGTAAGGATACTTGTGGTTAGGCAAGGATCCTTGGACAAGTATGTAAGAACTATATTTAAGGTGGCAAAGCAATGGACATGGCAATGTATATCATGGAGTTACCATGCTGTGCTACACAATTATTCCAGTATGATTTGTCACAGAGGGAAGCACACCCTACCAGGGTGAGTCTTCCCCGCTAGGCTCTGAAGGGAAAGTTAGGGAGCTGGGCTGAGTGACTGGATCATTTCTAGGGCTCATATTTTTCTCCAGAACTCCCTAAATAGAATTCTCTCGTTCAGCGATCGAATGTTAAAGCCCTTAATTCAAAGAAACCAAACAGGTGAGCTACGGGAAAATAAAATAGCCTCTTAATTTATTGAGATTGACTCACAGAATTCACTTTTGAATATTTCACTCCAATGAATCCTATCACATTTTTCTCTTCCTGGTTCTGGCCTAAAATCCATCAGGGTGAAAAGTAAAACATCCATAGCTGAGTCAATTCGGAGGACAGTATCCTAAAGTGGTTGTTTGGACTATTTCCCATTTAGATATTTTTTCCTTCTCCCTCATTTAACTGGTTGGTTGTAGCTGAGAAACAATCTCCCTCATGCCCTTTGCTTTCTGCTCTTCCCAGTTCAAATCGATTCTTCTTCCTCACGTCCAAAGTCTTAGCTCACTGGTGACGTTCTCAATATCTCTGATGCTCTCATCTGTCCCCCTCATCATATCCCTCAAATCCTGGTCTCTTCACAGTCCAGGGTGAAAGCCCATTCCTTCTAATACATGGTATTTGTTTAGAGAGTGACACCACTTAATCAAATCTGAAGGGCAAACACCTGGACAAACAGCTCTATTCTGACAAGGGTGGAAAGAGAGTCATTGCACACGTGTGACAGAGATGTTTTCACACAGCGACTGCCACTGCGACCTCAGGGATGGGAAAATTTTCACAACCCTGCAGCAGGGGCACCCCACCCTCTCTTAAGTTTCCTGCAGACTAAACCATCCAGATATACCTCAGAAATAAAGGATTCCTCAGATTTGATCAATTATGGGATATGGGTCCCAAGTCTTCAGCAATTAAGCATTTCAATATTTCAATTACAAAGATGTCCCATTGCTTGTAAGTCATATAAAACCTTTTCTGCAGAATGTACCAAAAAGGACAGATATTTCCAGAAGATTAGACATGAAAAAAAGCCTGCTCTGTTGCTTAGATACAATGAAACAGGAGGAAAGGCATGAGATCTCACTTTTCGGGCCCACTGTCCCTCAATTCACATTCTTCATAAACTACAGATAGGTTTTTCTTCTGGGCAATCGTATTAACACGGCCTATGTAATTCTCAATGGGTGGTCCTTCTGAAGGATTTCCTGTCTGCGGTGATGAAGGACTAGCGGCCTAAAAGAAAGAAATGTTTTGTTTAATACAGATGATAACCAAAATTTATTTTGTCTAATAAAATTACTAAATGAATAATTTGAAAGACAACTTCGACTTTATGGATTTCCCTACTATAATACTTTAATAAAAGTATGTATCTTCCTCTGCCAGAAAAAACCCACAAGGATAAATTTTAACAGGAGAAAAGAAATCAGCCATTTTCCTTTTATAGTTTCATAAAGAAAAACAAAATAGTCAATTTTCTTGTTTATCCAGTAAAACTCTATAACATTTTCTGGTTTCCTGTGCCCTTTGTAAATCTCAAAGAACAAGACAACAAATGCCAAAGTAAAGCTATATCCTGGATCACAACTTCATAGGAAACATGAACATAATAGCATTACTCCTTCCATTGTTATCTGTCCCTTTTAAAATTCTTAATCTGACAAAATCTTGTCCAAAGTTTTTCTACTTTGTTAACTTTGTCAAAGAACTTTTGGTTTTACTTATCTTCTTTATTATTTCTTTGTTTTTTTTCACATTAATTTCTGCCCTTATTGTTACCACTGTCTCTCTGCTTTTTTGTGGGGAAAGGTCTTCTATTTTTCCTTTTCTAACTTCTTGCCTTGGTTTTCTGGCTCTTTAACAATTTATGAGTTTGTGGGTTTTGCCTGATTTATTTTTCTCAATTTTGCTTAGAAGGGTGACATCTTTAAGTTAGATTTTTTTTTAATTAAAAAAGAAATTTTTTTTCTTTTCTTTTTGGCTGCAGCACATGGCATGAGGGATGTTAGTTCTCAGACCAGGGATTGAGCCTGTGCCCCCTGCTGTGGAAGCACAGAGTCTTAACCACTGGACCTCCAGGGAAGTCCCTTCAAGTAAGATTTTTCAAGAAAATATCTTGAATACTAAAATTTTTCAAGATTTTCAACATCTGAGAATGATCCACTTTTGTCCCACATGTAAAATGACTTCTTGTCTCATTTTAGAGCTGCCGCTCCAATGTCTCCTAGTTTTTAATGGTGCTGTGAACAGCATGATATTCTTTTTCCATTTTTCCATTTTATATAATTTTTTCTGCCTAGATGCTCGTAGGTTTCTTTCTTCATCCCTGGAGCTCAGTACTTTCACAAGGGCTGATGTTGTTCTTGGTGGTTCTATATTTTTCTGTATCTGTTTAGTTGCTGCGTTGTTTTAATCTGCAGCCAGGTCTTTCTTTATTTCAGAAATGTTTTCTACTGAAGTCTCTTCAGATAGCTTCTTCTGTACTAGTTACTCTGTTCTCATCTTCAGGGATACCAATTATACATATGTTGGTTCTTCATCATCTGCCCTCCATATAGATCATTCTCCTCATGGTCACTTCTATCTCTGTCCTTTTTTGCTGCATTCCCTCAATTAGGTGGAGGAGCTCCTTCCAGAACCTGGTAGATCATTTCTCACTGTTTCCTTAGAGTATGTCACTGCTACTGGCATTCTAAATAGTATTGTCCCTTTTTGCCCACTCTTCCCTAGGTGTACCTCTCATTCAGGGTTCTACAGAAATGGGGCCAAGAAAAAGACTGAACTAAACTTTGAAAGCAAAAGAAGTTGTATATTGCTTTATTCTGCATGTGAGTATTTTCTCACAGAGAAAAATACCATAGATATTTCTGAGTTCCCTTTCACTAGGAAAAAAAAGGTAATTACTCACCTTCTGTTCTTTACTAATTATTTCAAAAGCTAATTTGGCTGCAGCATTTTTGGCTTCTTTCTTTGATCTACCTTCAGCCTTTGGAAATTCTTTGCCATCTATTATAACTTGATAGGTAAACCTAATTACAAAGAAAAATTCACAAAATATTATAAAATTCATGCATTATCTAACAACAAGTGTTCTGATCACCACTGCTTCCTATGACTACCTTTGAAAATTTTAACCTATGTTCCACATAGAATTCAAGCAGTCACCCCCAAACAGCAAAATAGCATATCATCTTGAAGCATGGAAAGGCTTAAACCCTCTTTTTTCTCTGGAGTCCTCTGAAGTTACCACTTTACATCAAGAAGACAGTACTCTCTGGCAACTTTGCTCTCAAGCTAAAGAATTGACTTCAAAATTGTGCCAGAGTTGCCATTCTCCCAGTTTATATTTTCTAGGGATATACCCTTTTTTTATAGCAACTTACCTTAAGTTATGTGGAGGTCCTGTCTTAGACAGTTCACAATACTTAAGTACTGCACTGTTCTTTTGTTGGTACTTATTAAGTTCATCTATATAGAAACATGGTGAACGACCACTGGCCATTTTTCCTACAGTAACCTACAATAAAAGAGATGTTTGGAAGAGGTGATACACTCAGATCATATTTAATCTAATTATCCCAGTCTAGTTTAAGAGACAAAACAGGATAAGATGACTCTCCTTTATACAACTCATCTCAGTCCCACATAAACCCAGAGAAAACTTATTACAAAATCTTTCTTTCTCTCTCAAGGACTACACAATCAAGCTAATTTCTCCAAGATTTTCTACTTTCAAAACTCAACTGGCCAAAAAAAGGCTTGAGGTCCTTCTCTGTAACTTTTCTTTCTGCTTCCACTGAGTTTCAAGTGCAAGTCTGTCCACCTGCTTGAGAAGTTAAAAGCCTGCAGGAGTAGAATTATAATTATTTATGCTGAGAAGATAAAGGTTGAGAGTATATATAAAGTTTATGAAATCATGAAGGATTTAGCTGTATGGACATTGATTCTCCTATGAAATCCCCAAAAATCCCCCCTTTGAAATTGTCAGAAGTCCGTTTTAGGACAATTTACTTGGCAGGCAAATTATGCCCCTGTTTATGGTTCTCACTGGACCAAGATAGTAGCAATGATTTAAATTACAAACAAAATCTAAAGAATATAGAATCTAAATATAAGAGCCAAAGCTATAAAACTTTAGAAGGAAACATAAGGGTGAATCTTCACAACCTTAGATTTGGCAATGGAATCTTATATATGACAGCAAAAGCACAGCAACAAATGAATACATAGATAAATTGGGCCTCATCAAAATTAAAAATGTTTATATATCAGAGGACACTATGAAGAAAATGAAAAGACATTCTACAGAAAGGGATTTTTATAAATAATATATTTGATAAAGACCTAGGATCCAGAATACATAAAGAACTTTTACAACTCAACAACAAAAAGAGTTAAAAAATTAAAAATAGGCAAAGGACTTGAACAGACATTTCTCCAAAGAAGACATACAAATGGCCAACAAACACATGAAAAGATGTTCAATATCATTACTTATTAGACAAATGCAAATCAAAACCCCGACTAGATACTACTTCACACCCACTAGGCTGGTAATAATAATAATAATAATACAGAAAATAAATGTGTTGGTGAGGTTATAGAGAAATGGAAACCTCATACATTGCTGATGGGAATGTAAAGTAGTGCAGCCTCTATGGACAAGAATTTGGTGGTTCCTCAAAAAGTTAAACTTAGAATTACCATATGACCCATCAATTTCACCCCTTTGGTGTATACCCAAAGAACTGAAAAACAGGTTTTGAAATACTTATGCAGGAATATTCATAGCAGCACTATTCACAATAGCCCAGAAGTGGAAACAAATCAAATATCTATCAACTGATGAAGGGTAAACAAAGTGCTCTATATCCACACATGGGATCTTATTCAGCCATAAAAAGAATAAAGTATTGAAACATGCTACAACAGAGCTACATGTCAAAAACATGCGAAATGAAAGAAGTCAGACATAGAAGGTCGCATAGTGTATGATTCCATTTATGTGGAACATCCAGAATAGGTAAATCCATAGGCAGAAAGCGGACCCTGTTGACCTCTCGTTTCTTATTAGAAAGCTCTTTTGATTTTCCTTCTTCCGTGGTCACTCTTTCTAACACTCCTTAATCTTCACAGCCTTTAAATGCTGGAGTTCCCCCAAGGCTTGGTCCAAAGACGCTATTCTCTTCACTCTATACTTTCTCCTCAAGGTAATTTCTCTCATGACCATGATTTCAAAGATCATCTATTTGTCATTAACTCTAAAGTTTACACATAATTTATGAACCTCTTTCTGAGTTTCAGATCTCTCTATCCAACCTCTCCACTGGGACAGCCTGAATGACTTTTAAACTCAAAAGATCCAAAGTTGCATTTTTAATCTTCCCTCAAGCTGGTTTGGAGTTTCCTTTCTCAGAAAATGACTCCACTGTGCATCCATGTCTGAAAGCCGTGAACCTGGGAGGCATGCTTGACATGTCCTTTCCCTATCTTCTGATCTACACCCAAGTCCTGTCCTCCAAATCCTTCTGCTTCTTGGTGACGTCTATAGCCACCATCCCACTCCTGGACTGCTACAAGAACGTCAGACCCAATCCCTCCCAGCCGCTGCAATTCCTTCTCTACACTGCAGCCATCATGATCCTTTTATTTTCATTGTTGTAAAATATACATAACATGGAGTTTACCCTTTTTACCATTTTTAAGTGTACAATTCATGGGCAAAAAGCATTTTCACAATGCTGTAAAGCCACCATCGCCATTCATCTCCAAAACTCTTTACATCTCCCCAAACAGAAAGTCTATACCCATTCCACAATAAACATTTCCCTTCCCCCTCAGCCCCTGGTAACCACCATTCTATTTTCTATGCCTATGAATTTGCCTATTCTAGGTACCTCATATAAGTGGCATCATACAATATTTGTCCTTTTGTGTCTGGTTATTTCATTTAGCTAATGTCTTCAAGGTTCATTCATGTTGTAGCACGTATCAGAATTTCCTTCCTTTTTAAGGCTGAATAATATTCCACTGTATGAATATCCCACATTTTGTTTCTCCAGTCATCTGTTGATGAACACTTGAGTTATTTCAACCTTTTGGCTAGTGTGTGTAATACTGATATGAACATTGTTGTACAAATATCTGTTCAAATCCCTACTTTCAAATCTTTTGAGTATATACCTAGAAGTGCAATTGCTGAATCAGATGGTAATTCTAGGTTTAACTTTATGAGGACTTGCCAAATTATTTTCCACAGTGGCTGCACCATTTTGTATTTCCACCAGCAGTGCTCAAGGGTTCCAGTTTCTCCACATCCTCACCAACAGCTGTTATTTTCCATTTTTAAAAGGGTCACATCATAATCTTTTTAAAACATCAATTCAATCATGCAGCCCCCACAAACCACCAAAATTGTTCTTGTCAAGGTTACCGATGGCTTCTCCATCTCTAAAAGTAGTAGTCAGTAGTCAGTTCTCATCCCCTGTCTACTTGACACATAACCAGCATGTGGCATGGCTGCTCATTCTTTTCTCCCT
Source organism: Kogia breviceps (assembly GCF_026419965.1). Taxonomy (NCBI): domain Eukaryota; kingdom Metazoa; phylum Chordata; class Mammalia; order Artiodactyla; family Physeteridae; genus Kogia; species Kogia breviceps. The sequence goes on along the minus strand of NC_081320.1, from coordinate 74,058,124 downwards.
CCTTACCCCTTTGCTTGGACACCCAAGACACCACCCTCTCCTGGTTTCTTTCCTTCCTCACAAGATATTCCTTCTCTGTCTCCTTTCCTTGTTCCTCTTCATCATCCTTTCTTTTAAATATCGTAGTGTCTCAGGGTCCAGGTCTCAGATCTCCTCTCTGCTCTTACACTCACTTCCCTGATGATCCCCTTGAGGCTCGTGGCTTTAAATTCCACCTACACAGAGATAGTTCTCAAAAGAACGCCTCCCCCACTGACTCCTTCCTGGCTCCCAACTGCTTCTGTCCAACAAGCTCCCTCCTGAAGTGCTCAGGACTCTACCTGTTAAGCTGCTTTGCCTGGTTAACTCCTGCTTCCTATAGATCTCAGCTCAAATGTTACTTCCCAGACACCCTAGAAGAGGTCCTGGTTTGATGCTCTATCATAGCCCTTGTCTCCTTTATTACAATTGCTAATTTAACCGACTGTCTTCCAAAAGAGACCATGAGCTATAAGAGGGGACAGGCTTATAATAGGTGCTTAATAGTGAACAAATGAATACCCAAATATCTGCAGATCTCCCTTACTTCCATGACTTGTCACATTCTTTTCTCTATGTTTGGAACGCAACAGCTGCATCCTCTACCAGGAAATTCCCACTCATCTGTGAGGATCAATACATCCTTCTTTGATGCTGAGAGAGCAGCTAGTACCCCTCCACGGGCCTGCCACCCACCTTGCTCAGCTCCCATCATAGTCGTGACTGAGTTAGTGAGCTCTCTGGGGAGCTAGTTCTATGTCTTACTCATCTTTGTATAACTGACACCCTGTGACAAGTGGTAAATGACAAACACTTGGACAGTATATAGGTAAATGACAGAATGATTCATGAAAATTAAGTACTCCACTTTAAACCTCCTCATAGTCTCCCTTTTCTTCATCTGCTGTTTTCTTTGCATCCTTTCTTCATTCATTCGGTAAATGCTTAGTAAGTGTCAGGCACTGTTCTGATACTGGGTATACAGATGTGTACAAGACAAATCAAGCCCCTACCTGCAGTCCACTGAAGAAAGAAAGAAGATGACCAAGTCTAGAAACAAATAACAGGAGGGGATAACAGTTGGCTGGAAGTGCTACAATGAAATGAAATAGGGCTATGAGATAGAAAGGCGTTAATAGGTGGGGGCAGAGAAACGAGGGAGGTGGTTTTGATACAGTGGACAGGGAAGAGCCCTCTTAGGAGGCAATATTTAAATCAAGCCTGGATGATGAAAGTCCACCATACTTAGATATGGGGGAAGAGCATCTCAGGCAGAGGAAGCCTGGAGGCAGGCACCAGCACAGTTTTTGGAGGGATGACAAAAAGGTCAAGGAGATTGCTGCACAGTGAACGAGAAGAAACGGTGGGGAATGAGTCTGAGAGGTAGGCAGGTGCCACAGCACATAGACCTTGAAGGCCAAGGTCAGGATTGTGGAAGTTATTCTAATTGCAGTGGGAAGCTATTGGAGGGTTCTCAGCAGAGGGCTGATGTGGTTGGATTTATGTTTTTAACTTTGGTTTTTTTTGCGGTACGCGGGCCTCTCACTGCTGTGGCCTCTCTCGTTGCGGGGCACAGGCTCCGGACGCGCAGGCTCAGCGGCCACGGCTCACGGGCCCAGCCGCTCCGCGGCATGTGGGATCTTCCCGGACCGGGGCACGAACCCGCGTCCCCTGCATCGTCAGGCGGACTCTCAACCACTGCGCCACCAGGGAAGCCCTGGATTTATGTTTTTAATGATCACTCTAATGTTATGTAAAGAACAGAGTATGAGGGGTGGGTGTAGAAAAGATGAGTGGAGCAGGAGTAGAAGTCAGGAGACCAAGCCGGGGCTGCCACAGTGGTTTGGGTGAGCAATGCTGGTGGCTGGAAGGGCTTAGATCTGAGCAAAGGTGCTGTCTTCACATCACTGCTTAGTGTTGTGGAGAGGGCTATGCTTTAAAGCCACATAGATCTGGGCGAGGCACCTCTTTGAACCTTTGATTCATGACCCGAAAACAGAAATGAAAACACCTGATTCACAGGTTATTGTGAGGGGTAAATCAGACAAAAAGCATCCAGCAGGGTCTCCCACACCACTGGCCCTCAATAAACAGTGCTTCTGGTCTACAATTCCAAAATCCAAAAGCACTGAAAACTGAGGTTTACTTTGTTTACATTTGTTTTGGTTTTGGTGGCTGTGTAGCCCCCCATCTAGACCTGAACTGACATGAGCTATTTAGAGTCTTAATGGTATTCTGTTGTTGATTATACATTTCACTGCAGAAATATGTTTTATGATAGAGTGTTGCCCCCAAACACTACTGAGAACATTACAAATAGATAGGATTTATACTGCCTTGCCCTTCTAAAATCCAATAATCTCTGAGTACCACAACATACCTGGCCCAAGGGTTTCAGATAAGGATCTGTAGCTGTACCATTATTTTCAGGAACCAAAGTGTCATTTAGTTTAGTCACGACTACGAGACCATACATCCGACTGGAGGAGGTCATAGATCTCAGAACAGTAGTTACGGAAGAGTCCTTAGCAATTATTTAACCTGAAGTCCTATAGAAATACCCTAAATCCTCAACACTTTTAACTTTAAGTAACTGCTGATCTTCAGAATGACAAGCCAGTCTGAATTAAGTGAAATATATGTGTAAACAAATAAGGTGTTAAATTGGCATTTTTGAAAAAGTACTTATAAGTTTGGAAAAAAAGAAACAGGCATTTCTTTTCAACTGTTTTTAATAAATCTTATTTTAATACTATGTTACCATCTTCCTAAAGGAAATCTCCATCATAATCACTAATAAATATTATGTGTCCATCTTACTCATGCCCAGAAGTTACTTTGGCTGTGCCTTGATACCCTTAGGGCAGACTGTAAGCCCCTGTGGACCTAGCCCCCTCAAAGGGCCTGTGCAAAGCTTGGCAAACAACGTACATTCAACTAATATCTGATGAACTGAATGAATAAACTATAGATGCAGTGTTAAGGATCTTCAGGTTCAAATAAGCAAACAAAAGAACAAGAGCATAAACTGCCCAAGATTCTAAGTTCCTAAGTGACAGCAGGGAGTCTGTCTTTTAGCTTCCACCTGGCGAGGCATTTTTAGTACTAAAGAAATCACAGGCAATAGAAGTCTCATATTCTGGAATTCAAAAGAGAATTTATGAATCAAAAACAAAGATTTAATGAATACCTATTACATACTGGGTTATACTGGCGAACAAAATCCTACTCTTGTGAACTTACTAGTGGAGGAAAATGGACAAATCCATAAAAAATGTCACAAGGTGATAAGTACTACGTTGAAAACTAAAGCAGAGCAGGGGGGACAGCAAGGGAAGAGTGGGGTTTCTTACATGCAGGTTGTTCAGGGAAGGCTGCTCTGATACAGTGACATTGTATCTGGGGGAAGAGGTTTCCAGGAAGAAACAGGCAGTGCAAAGGCCCAGAGGCAGTGACAGTGCTTGGCTCTGCCCCCAAGAACAGCCATGAGGGCTGTGTGGTCAGAACGCATGTCTGTAGGCCAATAACCTTTTATAGAATTCTGATGAAGTTATTGGGGAGCGGGGTTGGGGGGTGTCCTGCTCTGCCTTAAAGGACCTCGGGCTGCTACAGTGTTGAGAAGAGGTGGGGGGGGCGGGAGACAGAGTTGGGGCGGGGGCTAAAGATGGGCAATTGGGGAACAATCGCAACGACCCAGGCAAGAGATTTTTGGCTGGGGATTTTTGAGCTAATGTTTTGGGCAATTCAGGCCTCCGTACTTCCCATCTGTCTGTCAAGCCATAGGGCTTTTCGGTTTTCCACTAGTTGCCCCCGCCCCCGTCCCGGACCAGGTTAGTAGTCGCTTGCTCTGTTAAGACTTGTTGGCGGGAAGAAAATGACTTTCAGCGCCCACCGCGCTGCACGCCCCTTTCCCCGGATCCAGCAAGGGCTCCGCACCTCGACTGAGGGCCTCGGACAGCGTTATCGAGGCGGCGGCGCAAGGGTCAGGGGCATCTTACCAGCGTCCAGTCCCGGGCTGGGGATGCGGGCTGCGCGCGCCTCGGTGACTGCCAGCTGCCGGCCCCTCGCCGCTCACCCGCGCCGCTGCCGTACTCAGAAGCTTCGCGGGGTCTGGGCAGGTCACTCTCGGTTTCGTTTTCCCCGCGGACTCCGCCTTCCTTCCTCTCCGCCTTCGTCCCGCCCTCCCGCACGGGTCCGTAGGGGTCCGCAGACGTCCGCACACGTCCGCATAGGCTCAGCGATCGCGGGGAACTGGCGCCTCCACCCCGAGTCCGCGCGGGAGGTACCGCGGGGCCTACCGGGCACGTCCAAGACCCTGTAGCTCCACCCCGGCTTCTGGGGCTGTTCCCGGCCCCTGTGCGGGCAGGTGGGGAAGACATCCAGGTCTCCGAGGCCTGCGACATGGCAGACGCTCTGTGATCAACGCTCCAGTTTCCTCTTAAACACAAATATTTGGGATGGGGTTGAGGGGCTGGATATCATCAGCTCCATTTTATGAATGGAAGAACACTGCGTAAATTAACTCTCCCAGGGCAAAGCCAGGATTCCTTTGCCCATAACCACCATTCCTTTGCCCTCCTCCTTCTCACATTAACTGGGCTGGGGATGAAGAGGCCTGGGGGCATAATTTCCCTTTCTATGTTTCCACCCATCCGTCCATTCATTCAACAGGTACTTGCCAGCTGCTGTATCAAGTACTAGCCAATCCAGCAGTTAGGAGATATACCTGCTACCTTCGGGACGTCCTGGAGTTTACCACCAAAGTCCTTACCAGTAGTCCCAGATTTATAAGAAATCCTACTCACCTAAGGGACGATGACACACTCCCAGAGTAACACTGGCACCTTGACACAGTGACTGAGGAGTGCTGAAGACTTAACCTTACAACAATACTGCAAGGTAGGTGCCATTTAACAGATGAGAAAACTGGGGCCTGAGGCACAGAGAAGTAACAGCTGGTGAGCAGGGGAGGTAGAATTAGAACCAGGATCCTATACCTCAACATCCTAGTGAGGGTGAGGGAGAGAGGCAGTTCCAAGATGGACTTCAGGTACACGTTACATATTGACCATTGGCTCCAGGCATCCTTTCCCACGTCTCTTCTGCGCACACCCACACCCCCACTCCCGTATTGCAGGGTATCAACGGCTAAACACTATATTTTCCTTGATTTAAGTTCCCCTAATATGAAGCACTGGTGGAGGTTTAGGAGGCAGATAGGAGGCAGACATCTTTCTGTGGCCCTTTGAGATGACAAGAAATCTCCACTGTAGTGGCCGTTTGCAGGAGTCCATTTCCAAGCTTCGTGGGTGTGGGGTGGTTGTGTCAGAGGCAATGGCAGTAGCAATGACATGTTTTCTGACTTTCTGAAGCCCCTGAACTGTCCAAAAGAGCTTAAAAAAGAAAGCTCTGACAATCTCAAGCATGGTCAGAGGACACAAGCTTTTATGACTGCCCCAGAAGAACCTCTTACTTCATGTAGTCTCAGGGCTGATGGAGCAGAAATTAGCTACAGAATCCAGTGCTGCAGGTAGCCAAATTTCTATATAACTTTAATTTGCAGCCTCACCAGGTCTCTTCTAGGAACATTGAGGCTATTGACTGGGAAAGGATGAGGACCTGGGAATTTGGGTGGATTTGAATGAGTCCATTGCCCTCCCAAATCCTGCTGAGTCACCACAGTCCTTCCATTCTTGTGGATAAGTCTGGTACAGCCAAGCTTGAAGAGCCTGAATTAGTCACTTTGCGAGGACGTGCTGAAATTTCCAAACGCCCCATTCCTCCCTCTTGTCTTCACTCCTAGAACTAGAATCAGATGCTAGAATGCCCCAAGAGGATACAGATAAGATCTGATCCAGAGGATATAGTTTACATAATGAAAGAATTACAAGATTTCACTAATTTTTATCAGCAGAAACCCAAGAAAAGTGCATGGATATGCTTCTAAAGGTGACATGAAAAACGGAACATAGTTTAGATTATGCACTCAGTGTGCTGGCTCCAGCAGCTGGGAATGGTTCTAAGAGTTTGTTTAGTTGGCTTACTATAACCTGGGCTCAGTGGCGGCCCACATTAAATGAAATTGTGATGCCAAGTAATACAGATGACGAAATCAAAAATACTTGAGTCAGGAATATTAGAGTAGATTAATCATATGCAACCTATTCCTTCACTTTCTAACCATGCCCCCCAAGAATATCCAAAGGACCCTCCTTCACCAGGCATTCAGAAATATAGTTTCATCTTTGAAAAGCTCTGTATTGGCTGCCCACTGTGCCTGGGGAATGTTGATGGGAGAGGTTGCCATTGAAAAACTACCTGATTTCAATGGGGATTATGGCTCCCGGAGTGGCAAAGGCCATGTGGCAACACTTAACTCCACCCACCCCTCCAAAAAAAGGGGCAGCAGTGTCAGAGCAGTAGTCAGAAAGGTTTGCTCACCAGAGATCTTTAGTGGTGATAAACTGGTCCTGGAGTTTCTAGTACTGAAATAGATGGCAGCCCACAGGTGTGTTACATGAGCAGATATGTGAGACCCCCATGGCACTCACTCCCACTCTATCAACCCACATCCCTGGTCTCATGGGGAGTTCCTTGTGAACAGGTGACTTAGAAAGAAAAATTCAGTTGAAGCACAATACACTGGCATTAATTGGAAGTGGACTGATATATTCCGACAGCCCTTCAGGGAGGTAGCCCTAAAAGATACTGGGAAAAAGGAGAATCTTCCCAGTGGGTGGAACTTTGAGCAGGTGGAACTATATTTAGTTGTCACTTGGAAGGCGATAAAGATAGTGGCTTGGACAGTACCAGTAGCTAGCTATTTACCTGGATATTCAGAGATTTGGAAAGAGCAAGATCAGAGGGTTGATGATAAGGAGGTCTGGGGAAAAGGATGTGGGTGATCACTTGGAATGGACAAAGAGTATGAGTGTATTGGGTTCCCCTGTGAATATTCATCAAAGGTACCTCCTGCTGAGGAGACTTTTGAGAAGCAGGTGTGCAAGGAAACTTCTGTAGATGTCAGTCGGACTTTTCCCCAGCTACCCCTGGACAAAAGTCCAGGACCAGATGGCTTCACAGGTGAATGCTGTCAAACATTTAGAGATGAGCTAACACCTGTCCTTCTCAAACTCTTCCAAAATATTGCAGAGGAAGGAACACTCCCAAGCTCATTCTACAAGGCCACCATCACTCTGATACCCAAATCAGACAAAGATATCCCAGAAAAAGAAAATTACAGGCCAGTATTACTAATGAACATAGATGCAGAAATCCTCAACAAAGTACTGGCAGACAGAATCCACCAACATATTAAAAGGATCATACAGCATGCTCAAGTGGGATATATCCCAGCGATGCAAGGAGTCTTCAATATATGCAAATCAATCAATGTGATACACCATAATAACAAATTGAAGAATAAAAACCATATGATCATCTTAATAGATGCAGAAAAAGCTTTTGACAAACTTTAACATCCATTTATGATAAAAACTCTCCAGAAAGTGGGCATAGAGGGAAGCTACCTCAACATAATAAAGGCCATATATGACAAATCCACAGCAAACATCATTCTCAATGGTGAAAAAGTGAAACCATTTCCTCTAAGATCAGGAACAAGACAAGGATGTCCACTCTTGTCACTATTGTTCAATATAGTTTTGGAAGTCCTAGCCATGGCAATCAGAAAAGAAAAGGAAATGAAAGGAATCCAAATTAGGAAAGAAGTAAAACTATCACTGTTTGCGGATGACATGATACTATACATAGAAAATCCTAAAGTTGCTACCAGAAAACTACTAGAGCTCATCAATGAATCTAGTAAAGTTGCAGGATACAAAATTAATGCACAGAAATCACTTGTATTCCTATACACCAACAATGAAAGATCAGAAAAAGAAATTAAGGAAACAATCCCATTTACCATCACAACAAAAAGAATAAAATACCTAGGAATAAACCTACCTAAGGAGGCAAAAGACCTGTACTCAGAATACTGTAAGATACTGATGAAAGAAATCAAAGATGACACAAACAGATGGAGAGATATACCATGTTCTTGGATTGGAAGAATCAATATTGTGAAAATGACTATACTACCCAAAGCAATCTACAGATTCAGTGAAATTGCTACCAAATTGCCAGTGGCATTTTTTTACAGAATTAGAACAAAGAATTTCACAATTTGTATGGAAACACAAAAGATCCCGAATAGCCAAAGCAATCTTGAGGAAGAAAAACGGAGCTGGAGGAATCAGGCTCCCTGACTTCAGACTGTACTACAAAGCTACATTAATCAAGACAATATGGTAGTGGCCCAAAAACAGAAATATAGATCAATGGAACAGGATAGAAAGCCCAGAGATAAACCCACGCACATATGGTCAACTAATCTATGACAAAGGAGGCAAGGATATACAATGGAGAAGACAGTCTCTTCAATAAGTGATGCTGGGAAAACCAGACAGCTACATGTAAAAGAATGAAATTAGAAAACTCCCTAACACCATACACAAAAATAAACTCAAAATGGATTAAAGACCTAAATGTAAGGCCAGACACTATAAAACTCTTAGAGGAAAATACAGTCAGAACACTCTTTGACATGAATTGCAGCAAGATCTTTTTCAATCCACCTCATAGAGTAATGAAAATTATAACAAAAATAAACAAATAAGATATAATTAAACTTAAAAGCTGTTGCACAGCAAAGGAAACAATAAAGAAAACAAAAAGACAACCCTCAGAATGGGAGAAAATATTTGCAAATGAAGCAATTGACAAGGGATTAATCTCCAAAATATACAAACAGCTCATGCAGGTCAATATCAAAAAACAAATAACCCAATCAAAAAATGGGCAGAAGATCTAAATAGACAATTTTATAAAGAAGACATATAGGGCTTCCCTGGTGGCGCAGTGGTTGAGAATCCGCCTGCCGATGCAGGAGACACGGGTTCGTGCCCTGGTCCGGGAAGATCCCACATGCCGCGGAGCAACTAAGCCCGTGAGCCATGGCCGCTAGGCCTGCGTGTCCGGAGCCTGTGCTCCGCAACGGGAGAGGCCACAACAGTGAGAGGCCCGCATACCGCAAAAAAAAAAAAAGAAGACATAGATGGCCAAAAAGCACATGAAAAAAGTGCTGAACATCACTAATTATTAGAGAAATGCAAATCAAAACTGTAATGAGGTATCACCTCACACCAGTCAGAATGGCCATCATCAAAAAATCTACAAAAAAGAAATGCTGGAGAGGTTGTGGAGAAAAGAGAACCCTCATATACTGTTAGTGGGAATGTAAATTGGTACAGCCACTATGGAGAACAGTATGGAGGTTCCTTAAAAAACTAAAAATAGAACTACCATATAACCCAGCAATCCCACTCCTGAGCGTATACCCACAGAAAACCATAATTCAAAATGATAACATGCACCCCAATGTTCATTGCAGCACTATTTACAATAGCCAGGACATGGAAGCAACCTAAATGTCCATCAATGGAAGAATGGATGAAGAAGATGTGATACATATATAGAATGGAATATTACTCAACCATAAAAAAGAACAAAATAATGCCATTTACAGCAATATGGATGGACCTAGAGATTGTCATACTGAGTGAAGTAAGTCAGACACAGAAAGATAAATATCATATGATATAGCTTTTATGTGGAATCTAAAAAACAGGGTATAAATGAACTTATTTACAAAACAGAGTCACAGATGTAGAAAACAAATTTATGGTTATTAGGGGATAAGGGCAGGGAGAGAGATAAATTGGGAGATTAGGACTAACATATACACACTACTGTATATAATATAGATAACTAATAAGTGTTTACACAGGGAACTCTACTCAATACTCTGTAATGCCTATATGGGAAAAGAATCAAAAAGAAAAAGAGTGGACATATGTATATGTATAACTGATTCACTTTGCTGTACACCTGAAACTAATAACAACATTTTAAATCAACTATACTCCAATAAAAATTGAAAAAAAAATCTTAATCACGAATAAAAATTCTTCCTAGTGTCAGTAAGCAATATCCCAGGAAGTTCCCTACTTAGAAAAGATTTGTGTTACAAAGGTTTGTTTGGGAGTTAAAATGGTGAAACAATCATATAAACAACGTAAAAATGTGTAAGCCAGCATTCCCAACCCTATTTCAATCATAAGAGAAACCTGTTTATCTCTGATAGGTAACAACACAGGCGAATAAAATAATAGTGATTATATTGGTAAGGTGAGTAATAACAGGTAAGATAACCTGTGATCCACAATGTAATACATTTTTAAAAGAGAAATTGGAAAGCTGGATAAATATTAGCACCATTTTTAAAGGTGATGGTAAACATACTCTTTAGAGAAAAAGTTACCCAGTGGCCTGAGTAGCAGAAATCAATGAGGCTGTTCATTGGCCTGTCCATTTCTTACCTAGGAAAACACTTTTTTTTTTTTTTTTGCGGTACGCGGGCCTCTCACTGTTGTGGCCTCTCCTGTTGCAGAGCACAGGCTCCGGACGCGCAGGCTCAGCGGCCATGGCTCACAGGCCCAGCTGCTCCTCTGCATGTGGGATCTTCCTGCACCGGGGCACGAACCCGTGTCCCCTGCATTGGCAGGCGGACTCTCAACCACTGCGCCACCAGGGAAGCCCAGGAAAACACTTCTTAAAACTCCTGTCCACTCATCCTGAGCTGGTCCTGGCTGAGCCCACCTCTGCTGGTCTTATGACTCTCCAGGCCCTGATGCCTCCTGGGGTTGCAGCCAACCAGATCCAGGACTCAGCATTTATCTCCCCACCCCACCCTCAAGTCCCTGAACACCTCATTTACAATATATTTTTCTGTTATTTCGGCCCAGTCCATGGAAATGAGTTTCCTTCCACTTAGGATCCAACTTTTTAGTTGTATTTGTCATTATGGCAAGTGTCTCCATCTCTTTCCAGATACTGTTTCCTAACTCCCTAAGGACTTTATTTTTAGTACATAACAGTTCTCCTGTCTGCCTGTTGGGAGTCTTGGTGGTGAGCACTTCTGAAAGTTCTGCTGAGACTGTAGTTCCCCCTTGGATACAGTCTTCCCTTCCCAAATGTGTTTCTGGTATGTCTTAAGTGTGGAGTGGGGATGGTCCTCCTCTCACCTGTTCTGTCCAGGCACTAAAATCCTGAGGCAGACCCTCCCTCCCCCTCTTTTCTTGTCTTCCCTGGAAGGGAGCACAACATCTTGTCTCACACCCAGGCTCTAGTTAGTTTCACTGATAAGGTGAATAAGGACATGCAGTAAGGCAAGTAATAACAGCTAGGATGACCTCTCACACACTGTAATAGTTTAATCATTTATAAAATGCTGATAAGGTTATTTTGCAATGAAATGAGATAATTCCTGAAAAGTGCTGGGATTATATAAGCACATGATAAATTGCAATAATTATTAGTGTTGTGTTTTCTTTTACTTTTTTTTTCTTTTTTTGAGGTTTATTCTTTTATTTGTTACAGGAGTGGGTTTGGGGAAGTTTGTGGGGGTTTTTTTGACACTTTTATTATTTAATACTGAGTCTGTGGAACATGACTTTTTTAAAATTTATTTTTTATTGAAGTATAGTTGAAGGTGTTGTATTTTCTGAACTCAAAACTAAAAAATTCCCCAAATGAAAAAAATCTTTCTGTGATGATTTGCTATAAGTTTAAAGGCTCTTTTGTGCCAACCTGATATTTTTCTGGGTCCCCATATTCAAGAACTGGGAATTCTGGATATTCATACTTTTTTTTTTTTTTTTAGCATCAGCAAAGATTAATTCACTAATGATGTGGAGAACCTATAAGAAACCTATAGGTTTGGAACCTATAAGAAAAATCAGAGAATCAAAGCTCATTAAGGGGGCTTCCCCGGTGGTGCAGTGGTTAAGAGTTCGCCTGCCAATGCAGGGGACATGGGTTCAAGCCCTGTTCTGGGAAGATCCCACATGCCACGGAGCAACCAAGCCCATGTGCCACAACTAGTGAGCCTCCACTCTAGAGCCCGCGAGCCATGACTACCGAGCCCACGTGCCACAACTACTGAAGCCCGTGCACCTAGAGACTGTGCTCCGCAACAAGAGAAGCCACTGCAATGAGAAGCCTGCGCACCGCGATGAAGAGTAACCCCTGTTCGCTTCAACTAGAGAAAGCCCACGCGCAGCAATGGAGACCCAACGCAGCCCCAAATAAGTAAGTAAAATAAATTTATATATATAAAAAGAACATTCAAAGCACATTAAGAAGTCTTGATATAACAAAGGCATGTTACTTTAACATACATATCATAAAACTTAAAATCTACAGTGATTCCCTGATATGTACAATTGATTCTTCTGCGTTCAGAATAACCAGGGCTGTGGAAAGAAGCAGAGTTTTATGGAAAATAGCATTTACTTATATTGGTATAGAAATCAAATTATCGGGCTTCCCTGGTGGCGCAGTGGTTGAGAATCCGCCTGCCGATGCAGGAGACACGGGTTCGTGCCCTGGTCCGGGAAGATCCCACATGCCGCGGAGCGGCTGGGCCCGTGAGCCATGGCCGCTGAGCCTGCGCGTCCGGAGCCTGTGCTCCGCAACGGGACAGGCCACAACAGTGAGAGGCCCGCGTACCGCAAAAAAAAAAAAAAAAAAAAAAAATCAAATTATCTTATTTCTCAAATTTCTCCTGTTATTTAACAAGAGGCAGTGCTTGTTTTTAAATCTAGAGTGTTTTCCTTACAGAACAATGTTATACTATAGAAATGATCGTTTATTGTATGTCATATATTTTACCTTAAATTAATGAATATTTTCTACAGGAGCATATAATTTTGATTTTTATAAAAACCCAGCATCAATTAAGAAAAAGAAAATATGAAATGGAGTTGGCTTTAATAAACAGAGATGAAATAACAGTTAAAAATATCAAAAGTAGACTGTGTAAAATAGAGTAATTTAGTTTCTTAACATCTTATCCTCCACTGATGAAGGACCATTGTAAAACTGGTTTGAGAAACTGGAAGATTGGTGTTTGATCCTGAAAAATAACCTATCACATGGAAGGCATAGAAGTCTATAGACGTGGGCATGCTTGTCTTCCGTCAAAAATCAAGATAAAAATCTTGACTACTCTCAGTGCTCCATGGCAACTGGACTTCCCACATCCCTGCTTTTGTTTGCTAACCCCACCATGCAGCTCCTTCTATACTCCTCACCCATCATGGTTTTGTTTGTTTGTTTTGTGGTACGCGGGCCTCTCACTGTTGTGGCCTCTCCCGTTGCGGAGCACAGGCTCCAGACGCGCAGGCTCAGCGGCCACGGCTCACGGGCCCAGCCGCTCCGCGGCATGTGGGATCTTCCCGGACCGGGGCACGAACCCGCGTCCCCTGCATCAGCAGGCGGACTCTCAACCACTGCGCCACCAGGGAAGCCCTACCCATCATGTTCTTTTCACACAGACCTCCTCCCTCAGACACTGGGGTTTCTAAATCAAGCAGTTCTAGTCATGGATTTTACAAGCTCTGTTCTGACCCATCTTGGCCATCCTCCTCACCAATTTATGGCTTCATGCAGAGATGAACTGCCCTCCTCCCACCTTCTCCTTGCACTTTCCCCACCTACTCACTATGAAAAAGTGCCCTTGTAGAAAAGGATTTGTTAGTTACCACACTTTGGATAAGATGCTAGCACTGTGTCATCGCTTCTGGCTTCAGAGGTTTCCAAGGCTTGGAAAGGCTCTGAGGTGCACATGATGATTGGGTAAGGAGTCCCCCGATAGGTGAAAAACAGGTGTGACAGTGCAGTTTCTTTTGATTTTTCCAAAGCTTCATCAATGTAGTCAATAAATTTGGAATTAGCAGTCATGCTGGCTCCCTGCTAAAGAGCCTGCTCTTTGATTGTCCAGGGACAGTGGTAGCTTTTAATGGGGTTTTTCAGGAGGTGGAATAAAGGGCTCCACCCATTCACATGAGAGAGAAATAACTTAATTCTCATCCACCCCTACCCCCAGCTTTCTGCATACCCACCTCTGACGAAAGCCACACTGCAGGTGCAAAACAGGCTGAGGATCGGGGAATATTACCCCAAGTGTTGATTATATTACCCTTATAGGCAACCCTCCCAAGGAAAGTAAGAGTAGAATCTCTTAATAGATGATAATAGATACTAAATATCTAACACATAGTTATTTAATTGAATCAGGTATAAAATTTTCCTATTAGCAAAAAGCAATTTATGGATGAAACCTCTCTCCTTGGTTGATAGCTTTGAACATACATCCTCCATGGTGTGATGCAGGGGTGGAAAAATTTTCCCTTCATCCCTTCTAGGTTTTTTGGATCGTCGAATAATTAAATTGATATAAGATAGATCAACAGGAGAAAAAAAAAAACAAAATTACGTACTTAATGGGGGTTCCATTATAATATGCAGACTCAAAAGGCCATCAGGTAATTGAAGCTTATATAACATCCTGAGTTTAGGAATGGGTAGGGGTTTGGGGATACAAAGGGGAGGAAAGCCAGTCACACAAGGTAGAGGAGATGTTTGGAGAACTAGGGTTGTCCTGTTTTGCAGATAAGTTTTTTAGGTAAAAATATATCCCTGGTAATATGTCTCTTCTTGTACAGCCCTTCTTTCCAATGTTAACTTAGGTAATTGAGGGGGAAAGTAAAGAGCTTTTCCTGAATCTGCTGGGTTTTTTTAATTGCCTTTAGCTCAAAATAATCCTCATGCCAAAGTGGCATGTTTTGGGGTGGCAAAACCTGGTCTCCTTCAGTAGTGACAAGGAAGTGATGGAATTGCTCGGTAATTTAGTGGGGTGGAAAAGAGGCAGTCCTAGGCACCAGTCTCAGATCTGTCATTTCCTGCCTCAATAGACTTAGAAGTCTGCAGACCCGAGTTTGAATCTTGGCTCTACCACTTACTAGTTGTGTTTTTTTGTTTGTTTGTTTTATTGAAGTAGAGCTGATTTACAATGTTGTGTTAGTTTCAGGTATACAGCAAAGTGATTCAGTTTTTGTCCCGATTCTTTTCCATTATAGGTTATTACAAGATATTTAATATGGTTCCCTGTACTATACAGGGTCCTTGTCATTTATCTATTTTGTATATAGTACGGTTTATCGATTTTATATATAGTAGAGTGTATCTGTTAACCCCAAACTCCTAATTTATCCCTCTCTCCCCCCTTTTACCTTTGGTAACCGTAAATTTGGTTTTTTTTATGTCTGTGAATCTCTTTCGGTTTTGTAAATAAGTTCATTTGTATCATTTTTTTAGATTCCACATATAAGTGATATCATATGATATTTGTCTGTCTGTCTTACTTCACTCAGTATGGTAATCTTTAGGTCCATCCATGTTGCTGCAAATGGCAATATCTCATTCTCTTTTATGTCTGAGTAGTACTCCATTGTATATATACCACATCTTCTTCATCCATTCACCTACTGATAGACACTTAGTTTGCTTCCATGTCTTGGCATTGTAAATAGTGCTGCTATGAACATTGAGGTGCATGTATCTTTTCAAATTAGAGTTTTCATCTTTTCCAGATATATGCCCAGAAGTGGGATTGCTGGATCATATGGCAACCCTATTTTTAGTTTTTTAAGGAACCTCCATAGCGGCTGCACCATTCCTACCAACAGTATAGGAGGGTTCCCTTTTCTCCACACCCTCTCCAGCATTTGTTTTTTGGTTTTAAAAAATTTTTTTATATATTTATTTTTGGCTGTGTGGGGTTTTCATTGCTGTGCTCAGGCTTTCTCTAGTTGTGGCGAGTGGGGGCTACTCTTTGTTGCAGTGCGCGAGCTTCTCATTGCGGTGGCTTCTCTTGGTGCAGAGCACGGGCTCCAGGCACGTGGGCTTCAGTAGTTGTGGCTTGTGGGCTCAGTAGTTGTGGCTTGTGGGCTCAGTAGTTGTGGCTCACGGGCTCTAGAGCACAGGGTCAGTAGTTGTGGTGCATGGGCTTAGTTGCTCTGTGGCATGTGGGATCTTCCCGGACCAGGGCTTGAACCGGTGTCCCCTGCATTGGCAGGCGGATTCTTAACCACTGCACCACCAGGGAAGCCTTCAGCATTTGTTATTTATACCCTTTTTGATGATGACTAGCTGTGTTATTTTGAGCTCATAATACACCTTCCAATGTATATGTAAAATAGAGATAATGAAAGTTGCCTTTCCTGACCTATTTAACAGTAGAGTTTTATTATTCCTAGAAGGGAGATGCTTTGTCAAGGGGAGCACACAATGCAATAGTGTCTCCTGTCCTCTCAGTCCATGCCCTGCGGGTTCAAGGTCCCTGGAGTGAGAAGCTCACTCTCTGTGACACAGTTTTTCCCCAGCAGTGCTCACTTCTTTTTCCTTTGGATGAATTGGACTACGATCGCCGCCTCTTTTGCAGGCTGGTATGGCCCTGCGGCTAGTGAGAAGTGAGCAGAAGTAGTGTGTGCAAACTCATGGTCAGGACCTTGACACAGGAAGTTGATTGTTTTCTAATTTTTCTCTCTCCCCTTTCCAATACCTGGAGGACAGATGTGATGCTTGCAAGACAGACTTGCTAATTCAGAGGAAAACAGCACTCCAGGGGATGGTAGATACAGGAAGTGGTGAGTCACCCTCCCAACACCCACCCTACATATAATAAACCTCCTGAACTGTGTGTGAAAGAATACAATTATCTATCTTGTTGCAGCCACTGGATTTTTGCAGTCTCCTTGTAACAGCAATTTAGCCTGTATCCTATCTAGTACAGTTTTGGGGTCAAAATGTACTCTCTTTGGCTTCTTCTTAAGTCGAGTTTCCATAAACATCTACTGAGCTTTTTTTCTTCTTTCTCCCATTCTCTTCTCCATGTCATTCTTCTTAATCTTCCTCCATTTTTTTTTCACTAACGCTATGAACATAGTTTTTTGAAAACGGTATTTACCTTTCTCTGAAGTAACGCTAACACTGACAAAGTTAACTCCTAGTTGTGCGTGGTTACCTAGCTGCTACAGTCATTCATATATCATTTAAAATAATACCCAACATTACTGATCACTTGTATGTAGCAGACATCCTGCCAAGCCTGTAACATTACATGGATGGCTTAATGTAGCTTCACAATAGCCCTGTGAAATCGGTGTTACTATTGTTTCCATTTTACAAGAGGGTTAATTGGAGTTTTACAGAGGCAAAGTAGAATCAGCCGTTTGAGGAACTGGGGTTGGAATGCAGGCAGTGCAGCTGAGTCACTTGGTAAAAGATAATTACAGCAAGATCCCTCTTAGAGCCCCTATGCAGTTGTCAGTATTACTGCATTCTTCGTGCTTCTTTACCTGCTGGGAGAAAGAAGGCCATGAGACTTTTCACTGAAAAAAAAAAAAAACACCTTACCTTCTGAGGAGACAGCTTTTTATGACAAGTCATAAAATTCCCTGGATTCGAAAACATTTTAATTAATAACAGCATTTTGGGACAAACACTATATTAAATGTGTCCATCGATTGTGAGATGCATTCCAGTTTCAGAAATGTAAACATATGGAAGCATGTTCATCATAGAATTGAGGAAATTTTACCTGTCAACATAAAGTGTCTTAGTGAGGCAGGTGGTGGATGTGGGAGAGGAAATTTTAATCTCCATTTTACCGAAGGGAAAGAACTGATCCAAGGGGGTTCCTAGTTAAGAATGGGTATCTAGGTTTCATTATATTTGTGATTTTTTTTTAAGGTTTGTAAAATTAAAACATTTGAGTGTCTTGCTGTTTTTCTGTTTCCATACAGCACGCCCTCTTGAAGGTCTTATTACATTACATTATAATAGGATGGATGTTATTCAGTGTAGGTGGGAAGGTTGTGTATTTCAGAATCTCCCTCCCAAAAACAGAATAGGTATAAGACTGGACCCCCTGCCAAGCTGCTTAGTGGGATTGTCCCTTATATTGTAAAGAGTCTGTTTCCCTTGGGAAGGTAGAATTTAAGACATTAATTCAAACAGTGACATTAAAAAAAAACATGGCTGGGGCTTCCCTGGTGGCGCAGTGGTTGGGAGTCTGCCTGCCGATGCAGGGGACGCAGGTTCGTGCCCCGGTCCGGGAAGATCCCACGTCCCGCGGAGTGGCTGGGCCCGTGAGCCATGGCCGCTGAGCCTGCGCGTCCGGAGCCTGTGCTCCGCAACAGGAGAGGCCACAACAGTGAGAGGCCCGCGTACCGCAAAAAAAACCAAAAAACATGGCTGGATCCTGTTCTGACACTAATGTCTGTAATCATAGGAGGATTTGGGGGCTGTCTGGAATTGGTAATGTGAGCTCTGATTCTTGTTAGTCTCCCTAGGTTCACAGCAACGTGTCAACCTTACAATTCTGAGTACTTGACTCTTAATTGTCTGTCATGCATGATTGCAAAATAACCCAGATTGGATCATGCATTTGCACTGGTGAGCCTTTGAAGTGGCCCTGATGTTCTGCAAAATCCCAGCTTCCCGTTTGGCTCCTGGATCCACCCAGGCCTGAGGTAAGTGGTGGTGGACCTCTCAGATGGTGCTGCCCTGGCTTGGCTCTTGCCTCTGGTAGCAGCGGCCTGGGAGGCTTATTATATTATATTTTATTTATTTATTTATTTTATTTTTGGCTGTGTTGGGTCTTCGTTGAGGTGCGCGGGCTTCTCATTGCAGTGGCTTCTCTTATGGAGCACGGGCTCCAGAGTGCAGGCTCAGTAGACGTGGCACCTGGGCCCAGTTGCTCCACGGGCATGTGGGATCTTCCCGGACCAGGGCTTAAACCCGTGTCCCCTCCATTGGCACGTGGATTCTTAACCACTGCGCCATCAGGGAAGTTCCATGGGAAGCTTCTTTAAAGCTCCTTTACACAGGGAGGGGGAGGGGGAGGGGGGAGGGAAAGGGAGAGGGAGGGGGGTAGGGAGGGAGAGAGGTGTGTGTGTGGAGAGAGCACAAGCACAGGTGATTTTTAAAAAGTCTAAGGTTATTGAAATCAAGGCTGATTAGTAAAGCAGGGGTTATGTAGCAGAGGGCTCCTGTGTGCCGATTGGCCCAAGGCTGGTTTTTAGGGGCAGGTAAATTGGCCCTTCCTGTGCCATCTTCCTCTCTACGTAGTGGGGTGCCCCTTCAGATTAAGTTGTGTTTTTTCCCTCTTCTTTAGCAAGAGAAGTTCTACTTCTCAGTGCAGTCCAGAATTGAAATTTACCTTGGAATCCAGTATGTAGGGAGAGGGGTGTTACCTCTGTATTGGGGGACTTTACTAAAAACTGGCTCCCCTCATCAGAAGTTGACCATGAGGAAGTCAGGAATGGAGTCCATGAAAAGTGGATGCTGGAAACATTCAGGATCCAGAACGGTTTATCTGGTAACACTTTGGTCTCCTAGACAGAGGGTGATGGAGAACCACTCCACTCCAGAGGCCGGCAGCCGCCAGAGCCAGGGTCCTGCTCCCACAGCCGCTGCTTCGGGGACAGTGCCCCAGAGGCCACAGCTCTCCACTGCTCTGTGTCCTGGGCCATCTGAAGAGAAGGCTAGGCCAACCCCAAGTTCCTGGGCCCCTCTTGTCCAGTAGGTGCCCTTTAGCAACCAGCAGCAATGGGTTATCTAGAGTAAAATTTCCTAGGTACTTGGTTTTTATTTTTTTTGTTGTTTGTTTGTTTGCGGTACACAGGCCTCTCACTGTTGTGGCCTCTCCCGCCGTGGAGCACCGGCTCCGGACGTGCAGGCTCAGCAGGCCACGGCTCACAGGCCCAGCCGCTCTGCGGCATGTGGAATCTTCCCGGACCGGGGCACGAACCTGCGTCCCCTGCATCAGCAGGCAGACTCTCAACCACTGCGCCACCAGGGAAGCCCTGTTTGTTTGTTTTTAATTGAAGTATTTATTTACAATGTTGTGTAAGTTTCAGGTGTGCAGCAAAGTGATTCAGCTATACATACACATATATCTAGTTTTTTTTCAGATTCTTTTCCCTTATAGGTTATTACAAAATATTGAGTATAGTTCCCTGTGCTATACAGTAGGTCCTTGTTGGTTATCTATTTTATTTATAGTAGTGTGTATATGTTAATTCCAAACTCCTAATTTATTCTTGTTAACGTGGAGATCCCTGCTGCTCTTGCATTTGTGTCCATTACAGCAGACTGGAACTCTAGCCAGCTTCTGTGCCTCAGGCATGATGCAGCAAGGAGGACTTTTTCCTGGCCACTTGCATCCCTCTGCTAGAGTTAGCAAGTCAGGCCCACACGGGGAATGTGGACCCTTTGGGATGGGTGCTGGAGACTTGGAGGAGGATGGATGCGACTTCTGAATGGGAGAGCTTGAGTATTTGCATTTTGGTGTTAGGGCTGGGGCAGGTTAGTTACCTTCTCGCCCGGATTATGTAGAGGCACAGCCCTTATACCTGCTACTAGTGAGTCCCTCCACTTGACGCTTGTGAGAATCAGTGCCACTTTGGAAACCTGCCACCAGAATCTCTCCTACCTCCCCCAACATCCTCTGCCTTCTACTCCAATTCAGTGATCGAATCAGCTTGGTAAGAGTCTACACTAGAGTCTAGTCTAGTTGTCAATTAACAACCTCCATTAATTAGTTTATATACATTCCCCGGTGGAAGTGATTGAGTTTCTGTGCAATTATTTTAGTCTTTGTTATCAAGCTTTTCTATTTTCTTTCTTTTTTTCAGTCTGAACCATTCCAGTTACCTTCCTAATTTGTTTTGTCATCCTGGTTCCTTTAACACTGAGGCTCTAATATTTCAAACCAACATAGCAGGGCCTGGCAGCTCAAGGCATTGAGTAGTGCCTTAAGTGATGTATACCAATATCTGTGTATCTCTATATTAAACAAGTTGCTGGAAGTCATAGGGGTTGCTTTTCAAATGAGAAATATTTATTGTGGATGAGTCTTTGAATGGGAATGAATCTCTAAAGATTGTGCATGTCCTGGTTGGAGGGGAAAGCGAATAATGCCTGTGGGGTGGAGGTCTGAAAAGTTTTGAGAAAAATAGGTTACGACAGCAAAAACAATAACAGACAAAGTAAAAAGCATCTTAGAACTAAAAGAGATCTTAGGAAAGCTTGAGAGAAAGTCAGACACAAAATGCTAATAAAATGGAGGTTCAAGTGAGAGACAGTTTCTATAGAGCAGATAGAAGAGATCAAAAGATTGTACAAAGCCCAGACATTAAGAGGATACCAGTAGGGGGAGGGATGGTTTGGGGCTCTGGATCTGTGTAGCCCTGGGTGACTTTGACTAACAATGACATGCTTTAAACGAATATAGCTTACGCATCCATATTTCTCACATGTATCTATCACATTTATGATTGTTCAGTTGTGCCAATGAGCCATATCAGCTGACTGTGGGGCTGACCACAAACTGGGTCTCCTCTTGGTGGGTGTCAGACCAAAAGACACAATCAAGCCGAAGATCGGGAGAAGGAAGGACTTATTACTTGCAGTGAGGCGAACACTGGGGACCTTTCCAAAAGCAGTATCTCCCTGAACAGCAAGACTGGGGAAGTTTTAAGCTAAGGGAGTTCATGCATATTCATGAAGGGGGTTGGGTGGTATATGCATATTCATGAAGGGGCTTGAACAGAGGAGAATTCAGCATAGAATCGGGGCACAGGTTGAGAGACTCCAAGCTTTAGCTGATTGAAGTCACAAGCGTCAGAAAAGGTCAACATCATCTTCTTTAGGTTCCAGTTGATCTGGTGGTTGAGTGGGTTTTGAATTCTGCAACAGCTCAAGAATGTGCTTCAGGCTAACCTTTATCACTGAAACAGAACTAGGAGTCTTTACAACCTGATTTATTATCTTGCTGTTGTTCCTACTCTTGCCCCATAAGTCATTTTGTTTCCTTAAGATTATTAATTACTGAGACCTGTTCAAGGTCAAGTATTGTGGCCAGGCTTGGATCACAAAATGGCTTAGGCCAAAAATGGCTTCTCTTATGTCAAGAAAGCCATGCCTGCTTCTCTTTCTCCAGGGACCCCCTACCCTATCTGCTCACAGGGGTTGGGTAAGAAAATTGAGGCAGTCACAGAAAGCTCCTCAGGGGCATTTCCTTTACCTGACATTAACAAAGCTCCAACTATTACACCTTCATGGATCCCTCAAATCAGAACAAGACCCTAATCACTGTGTACTCTTCATTAGTTATTTGTGGATATATTTTACCCCCCATTAGACTGTAACTTCAGTGAAGGTAGATCTGTGTCTAACTGTTTCGGGTATTTCAGGTTTTGTCATGCACATGTGTACGGTCAGCATTCAAGATGGCTGCTCTCTTGCTCTCTACATCCCCTGCTCCACCAGTCCCTGCTTCACTCACATGACTATCCAATCCTCTTAGTTATAGGGCTTAATTAGTAACTGCCTACTTGCTTGCGCCCCGCCCCAGCTGCTGGTTTCCCTGATGGGCCAACCTGATGTCAATTTCACCTGTAAATGGTAGCCTCCTTCACCCCATCCCTTCCAAAGTAGCGAAGATTGCCGTCATGTTCTGTCCACTCTCTGCCACACACGGTGGGGTGTTGCTCCAGGACCTTGCTTCAGATGTGTAAGATCTGCTGTCCGTAATCTATTGATGTCTCTGTTGCTGTTTCTTCGGTTTCCAGGCTGGCAACTACAAAGCTTGCAGGCCTGTGGGGTGTAGCCCAACTACATGGAACCTTCATAGACCTTTATATTCCTTTTCTCCTCCTCCTCCCCTTTCCCCTTTTCATTCCTTGGTTTTCCTCCTCTTATTTAGTAGGCAGTACCGGCAGTGACTCTCAAATTTTATTTATTATTATTATTTTTTTTTCGGTGCGCGGGCCTCTCACTGTTGTGGCCTCTCCCGTTGCGGAGCACAGGCTCCGGACGCGCAGGCTCAGCGGCCATGGCTCACGGGCCCAGCCGCTCTGCGGCATGTGGGATCTTCCTGGACCGGGGCACGAACCCGTGTCCCCTGCATCGGCAGGCGGACTCTCAACCACTGTGCCACCAGGGAAGCCCTCAAATTTTGATTTACGAACGAATTGTTTAGGGATCTGGCTAAAATGTAGATTCTGACTCAGTACGTCTGTAGTTCTAACAAGCTCCCAAGTGATGCCAATGTTGCTGATGCCACTTTGGGTTGAAGGATGTAGAAAAATGATTGAGCACAGGCTTTCCAGTCAGTGCCCTGGGTTCAAATCCAAGTTCTGGCTCTTACTAGCTGTTTAATTGTGGGCAGGGTTAAACTCTCACCTCCTCTGTAAAATGATATACTCATAGAACCTATCATGACACAAAGTTGTTGGGAGGATTAAATAAAACAATGTAAGCAGCCTGCAGTCAGGGTAGACTTTTAGTAAGAGAACAGTAACAGGTGATTACAGTGTGGGGCGGGGGCCAACCCGGGCGGGGCGGGCCCAACCCAGGCGGGGCGGGGCTCTGTCAGCCCTGGAGCAAGAGCAGCCCGGCGAGTACGCGCCTCAGGTAAGGCTCGCGTGCGGGTCTCTCGCTCGCTCAGCTGCCTCCCTTGGCAGGTCTTCAGAGCGGGGAGCAGAGCAGGCTTTTGGGGGGACCTCGGCAGAGTTCTGGGGCGATACGAAGAACACTCGGTGTCACTGTATCCGTCCGCCGGAGGGGCGCCGGCCCGGCCTGAGTGTTTCCGGGTCGCTCAGTGACCTTGGCGCGGCACGGGGGCAGTGCTGCTTTCGCTGCGCGTGTGTCGGCGCCTGGCTGGGAGCCCGGGGTAGTGGGGAGAAGCCGGGTGTGCGGGGGAACCGGGGGAGCTGGGGAGCTGGCTGGAGCCGGGGCACCGGAGATGCGGAGGCCGCGAGGGGCTGAGGATCGCGGGTAGCCAGCCCGAGGCCACTCTCCGAGGCGTTGGTGGTTGCTTGGCGCTTGACCGTGGGAACCTGGAAAAAGTGCCCTTGTTAATTGAACCCGGGGTCGTAGCAGGGAGACCTTGTCCCACATCTGGAGTGTGCGGAAAGACCTTGCTGTTTGAAATGTTGCCTGGAGATGCTGAGCCGCGTCGATCTCCAGCTTTGGTGCATAGACAAGGGGTTTTCGGACGCCACATTGCACATTTGTGTTAAGCTTGTGCACCCTAAGTCAGCTTCTCAGCCCAGTGTGATGTGACCTCATGACACACAGCCCTGCTTTTCTTAGAGCCCACCAGAGAACTGCTTTATTTTAAACTGTCATGGATGGCGGTCTTTATCAAATGGGTTTTTTATCAGTCATTATAAACACCTTTTCTGAAGTTGAGGGACTTGGAATGTAAAATGTATGTATATCCATTTTTAAGAAAGGTAAATGCTTTACTATACAGTTATTTGGACTTTGGTTTTTGAACCCTTATCCTCATTCCCTCCCAACAAAACAAAACAAAATTCTACTTGGAGTCCTTACACTGTGGATCTGGCTGCAGGCAGGCTTTGTTTTGTTTTGTGTTTCACCCTTCGAACATTAAAAATAACCGCAAGAGAGCTCCCTGTACTGATCATGGCTTATTTCCTGTCAGTTATGTACAGCATAATAGTAGACAAAGCAAAACAAGGCTCCCACCCCTTCACCGCCTCTTGGTTATGTGTAAGTTCTTTTTTAACTCCCTCCACTTCATTTCTCTTAGGTAAGAATAATAAAGTTTTAATCTTTTAGTCCCCAGGGTGATCACATTATCAAAATGAGAGAAGGGAATCTGGGGGCTGGGGGGGACACACCTGGTTACAATATTAGTAGGATAATCCTACCAAAGTAGAGTATTTAATTACGCCCACCCTCAGACATCGCGAAAAGGAGTTAAAATTGAATGGAATGAGCGGGAGAGCTGGGGCTGTAGAGTATTAGAGAGGAGGTGCCACCTCACACGGAGAACGGAAGAGTGTTACAGAGCATACACAGGACAGTGTTGAAATCCTGAGTTTAAAAACCACTGGTTCTCCTGTCCTTCCTGACTTTGAGGCAGAGTAAAAACTTGGGTTTAGCTGCTTCCCTGGTGGTCTAGTGGTTGAGACTCCGCACTTCCACTACAGGGGGCACGGGTTCAATCCCTGGTTGGGGATCTAAGATCCCAGTATACCACTGGGCACAGCCAAAAGAAAAAAAAAAAAACACTTGGGTTTACATTTCATATATTCAGTAAGTCATATATGCTATTCTCTTCACTTGTTATATAGCCCTTTCCTTGTTAGCTTTTGCTTTAGTGAAAGAGAATAAAGACTTAAGCCCTTCCTTATGACTGGCTTTTATTTTAATTATAGGAAGAGAATCAAAATTTGAAGTCTAGTTTTGCCACTTACTGGATGATGGTGGTCAGTGTTCCCCTCATGTGGTCCAGAGGCCTCTTGTATAAAAGTCACTTGGAGTTGCCTGCAAAAGGGCAGATTACTGGGCACCAACCCTAGAGTTGCTGAATCAGAACCTAGGGATTGGGGAATTGCTCGCTGAGGCCCAAGAATGTGCATTTCTAACAAGCCCTTTGGGTGACGTAATTAGTTTGAAAAAACTTAGAATACCAGCTCCTCAGGAACAAGAATCAGTTTATTGCTCAACTTTATATAAAATGCCCAGAACTGTGGCACAAAATTCAGTATGTTATATAAATAAATGAACACTTCTAGCTATAAAACATGTACAATGACTTGCAGAATAGCCTTACTTTTGTAGGGTACTTCATAAAGAACTTCACATATTGTGCCCATTAGATCATATCTTATTTAATTCCTAGTTCAGCTAAAAAAAAGTTTTACCCTAACTCCCACCATTCCATATTCTTAGGCAATTTAAAAATCTCAGTTCCATAAACTGTTAGTTCCTTTCACAATGCCTTCCATTTTGTCTCCCCTCTGTGCTTTCTCCAGTCATGTCTTTGCTTCACCTGTGCCCCTTAGACATGGAGGTTGAAAACTAGGAAAGTGAGACATGTCTAATACAACTAAGGATACGGTAACTTTAGGGTTTTATTCCTATATAATCATTCAAACTATGGGAATGAATTGGAGTTTTGTTTTGTTTTTGCGGTACGCGGGCCTCTCACTGTTGTGGCCTCTCCAGTTGCGGAGCACAGGCTCCGGACGCACAGGCTCAGCAGCCATGGCTCACGGGCCCAGCCGCTCCGCGGCATGTGGGATCTTCCTGGACCGGGGCACGAACCCGTTTCCCCTGCATCGGCAGGCGGACTCTCAACCACTGCGCCACCAGGGAAGCCCTGGAGTTATTTTTATAGACGTGGTACTAAGTTTGTATATGCTTATTCAGGTTTACATTTATTTGTTATTGTTAAACTTAGGATGGCCCGTACTATGGATCCACTGGCAAAGAAGATCTTTAAAGGAGTTTTAGTAGCTGAACTTGTGGGCGTTTTTGGAGCATATTTTTTGTTTAAAAAGATGAACACAAGCCAAGGTAATCATAATTCAGAAATTAGTGTTTTGTAGGGGGGTGTACAGTTTGCTAATGAATTTTAGGTTAAATGGCTTCTTTAGAGAAACTGCCTTTTCAGATTCAGTGTATTGATATTAGCCATTTTATGGGCACAAGGGGAAGAAGCTAGGTGTTAATTATTATAGAATAAATGACTCTTCGCCCTAAAAAAAAATTAATGTTTGTAGACTAGGGAAAATGTTTCATACTTCCATGGATTTTACTAATGGGGGGCATAGAGTAGTGTCCTTGGTCTGGCTTAGTTTGGGAGCACAGATGGAAAAAATCCAGCCTGCCCATTACACCTCATTGTTTGGGAAGACTGAAAAAGCAAGAGGTAGCATAGCTGAATTGTCAAGTAACCAGTTTCTCAAGCTAGCATAGTGCTTCCTCTGCATCAATACTAGCCACTAAAAGCCTTTCTCATGCCACTGGCCATCATCAAAAGTGCTTTGTCATTTTGTGGGGGAAATTTTATATTAGCGCCCTCAACTTTTAAAATCAGGAAGTGCTACTTTCTTTCCCTAAAGCAGGGAATAGTAGTCCTGGGGTGGTGGCCATCTTTTTTTTTT
Source organism: Kogia breviceps (assembly GCF_026419965.1). Classification (NCBI taxonomy): domain Eukaryota; kingdom Metazoa; phylum Chordata; class Mammalia; order Artiodactyla; family Physeteridae; genus Kogia; species Kogia breviceps. The sequence goes on along the minus strand of NC_081320.1, from coordinate 74,031,149 downwards.
TTTTTTTTAAACATCTTTATTGTAGTATAACTATTTTACAATGGTGTTAGTTTCTGCTTTACAACAAAGTGAATCAGTTATACATATACATATGTTCCCATATCTCTTCCCTCTTGTGTGGCCACCTTTGAAACTTGTCATTTGCCTTCTTAAAGGACGGAAGGGTATAAAAGAAAACATCCAAACGGTATTTAAAAGCAAAGTAAAGTTTAAGATCACTTCAAAAATTGGGTGAAGTCTTATGTCTAATTCTCTAACAAGGTAAAATGGCATCCATAAAAACAATTTATAAAATTACACAGGGAGTTTCACATTAACACTGAAAATTTGCTTTTAAATACCGTTTCAAAATAAATTACATCATATATATAGGCCAAGCTTTAAAAACAACAAAATAACTAGGGAAGGCTACATACAAGGTTTAAGTGCAATTTACACCCTATTTAAAAAGATACAGTTCCTGGATTACCAAGGACTTTTAACACAAATTTCTAATTTATAGGATTCCTATCTTATAGACCCTAAAGCTAGCCCTAAATTATGGCTCCATGTGTTAAAACAATGAATTTCTAATCATGCCTAATTTTAAGACTTTTCATTAGATTTCAGGCAAACAATGAGCAAGAAATTCCCTTTCATCTTGGAAGGTATGTTTTTCCTTAAGTGAAATTAAGAGTACAAAACAACTTCTTCAGGTAACCTTTATAAATTGTTTCTTTATGACCAATTAAGGGCTAAGTGACTTTTTAATTTTGTGATGCCAGTTTCCAAAAATACCGTTCATTTCTATTTTCACTTTTGAGAACACAGTGGAGAAAATTCTCATCCCAGTTAGCCAATGGTTTAATCCACCTAATGGGCTGGATTCTTAATTCTTCCAGTGGGTTAAGAATGTAGACTTTGGGGCTTCCCTGGTGGTGCAGTGGTTGAGAATCTGCCTGCCGATGCAGGGGTCATGGGTTTCTGCCCCGGTCCGGGAAGATCCCACATGCCGCGGAGCGGTTGGGCCCGTGAGCCATGGCCGCTGAGCCTGTGCTCCGCAACGGGAGAGGCCACAACAGTGAGAGGCCCGCAAAAAAGAATGTAGACTTTGGAATGAGACATATCTGAGTGTGATGGAACCAATCACACTTAAAACCAATCTCTGGTTTGCAAACTTCTTGGAGCTTTTTCTTTCTCCGTCAAGTAGAGATAATAATGCCCATCTCATGAATTGTAAGGATTAAACAAGATAACATTATGTAATTACTTCACACAGTATCTGGTATAAAGTAATGCTTAGTAAATAGTGTTCATTACAATGATTAGCAGAGATGCTAGAGCTTATATACAACACATGTATCCTATTGTCATCTTTTTCATTTTACCATGTAGAAATAAGGGGGAAAAAGCCTGATTTTTTTCTCAATATAGTTTAATTTTAACACTTTAACATGATTTCATAAATGACAGCTATTTCTATTTATAGTTTATTACAAATCCATTGAACACTCTGGAATGTATGGCATCAGAGAGCAAGATCAAGAAAAATGGCTGAACAGCAAAAATTAGGAGTAAGTAGAATTTTAACTTGTAATTTACTTAGAAAACACTCATTTTCTTTGCTTTTTAATTTTTTGAGTGGTTTTTGGCCTCTTCTTTCTAAAATTTTTCTTCCTCTTGATGATGGTTTTCACATCTCTGTTGTGTAACCAGTCATCGCGTTCAGCCTCCCACCTAAGCTGTTTGAGACCTTTGAGGAGGGAGAAAAAAGATAAGCACATTGTAGACTCTTGAGGCCCCACCGAACATCCCAACAGGAACTTCCAGTCTGCCATGACCTACAGTCATTCCCCATCCACTACGCAAACCCCTCCTTGGTTGTTGCTTTCCTTCCATATTTACTGTCAAAGATTTACTGTTTACAGCAAAGGAACAAATGCTCTAAAGATTTTAATTTCCCCTGAACACTTACTGGCGAAAGAAGAGCAGCCAGTAACTATCAATATCAGAAATAATTAAAATGCCTATAAAGTATTTATAAAGTTACTTATTAGCAAATTCATACTATATAAAAATTGCCTGCCTCCATTAAAAAAAAAAAGTAACTTTTGTAGGTTGTAGTTTTTTCTTCTGTAGTATAAATACTTTTTAATCCCATGTGCTCTGCAGACAGAGGTGAAAAAGCCATTCTTTTCAGGTTGTAAGGAACCATTTATCCCTTCTTACTATAAAAAGTTCCTCCAAAAACATTCAGATTTTCAGAAATTCTAAGTTAAAGCCTAAGTTCGTTAACCTAATTCGAAGTTAAAACCTCAATAAAAATTCAAGTTACTTACTTGCATTATCTTTGTTAGCCATGGCATTCATGCCAATGTTATCAAACTTGGATCCCATATTTTCATCCAACAGGTGGCCAAACTTTAAAAGAAAAAAAGAGGGGGGGATGCATGTATTAGAGAACTTAAAAAACAATGTATCAATAGAATAGCTAACTGCTTAAAGCAGTACATTAGCCTTACCTCTTCAGCAGATACAAATAGGTTGGAGTCATTGAAATTTCTTTTCTTTTTTTTTCTTGGTCCTTAAAAAAAAGTATAAGTCTAGATTATTAAATTGTAAATCCAATGAGTTTGGATAAATATAATCTTCAACATAGTTTTGTTAAAAATATATATATATTTGGGTTAAAACACACAATTACAATTATCTTCTAGTATTGTTAGGTAGCTGGCATTTAAAGACAGAAAAATAACTTAAAAGTTAGTATAAAGTTTTTTTTTTAAGTTAATATCCTAATAGGACTGTTCAGGTGACAACAGTGTCTTCTTGTCTTTCAGATTTGACCATCCATCAAAGTTTGCCCTATTTTGTAGTATCAGGCAAGGTTAAAATCCCAAAGTTGACATGGATGGATTTTAGACTATTTAAGATTAAGTGTAAACTCTAAGTCAGAGGTTTTGTTCTTTGGATTATGAAGAAATTGATGGAAGGTTTGTTTATTATGTGATAAATGGAGTTTTGTTTACTACTCAAAATAAACCTGTTCTTTAAACCACAAGTTTTTCTTCTATGCCTATGAGTCTGTTTTCTAAATAAGTTAATTAATGTTTATTACACTTTAACTCACACTATCTAAAACTATATTAACTAAAAATATTGCTTTTATCCATTTTCACTTTACCTGAAACAATACTTAAAACTCTACATCAGTTTCTCTACTAGAGCCACTTTGGAATAAAGTTCGTCATAAAATATTTATCGTGCTTTCTACATTTTTATCAAAAACTTAATATTGTCACCTGATATAGTACTTTTTTCCTTTTATTAGCACTGTAGAAATTACACTAAAAGACATAATCTGTTATCATATACTTTAAAAATTCCTATCTGTTTTATATATTTTTGAGGTTATAATCATTTTGTCATGGCAGCAAAATGGCAGATCTCATTAAAAAAGGAAAAGGAAGTTAACAAAGAGCATGGGTTTTTAGATGGGTCAAATGGGAAGGATAAGAGTTGACAGAGAAAAGGAAAAAGGCAACAGGTGTCTTATGGAAAATCCATGGCTTATGTATTATTGAATGGTTTAAACATGAATAAAATGATGATCTAGAGCTATTTAAATGAGAGGAGTGAATTTGGGAAGAAAAAATAATTGAAGGTGGATGTGAGAAACAACATTTTTCATATATTAAAAATACGTTTAAGACTTCTTATCCATTAGAAAAGTTAATTTCCCAAAATGATAATGAACAATAGCTTTCCCGTGCTCATTGCTTAGGTTTAAAAGAGACTCAATACATTTTCTTACCTTGAAATGACCCAGCAAAGTCAAAATCATTTGCACCTTTTCTCTTGCTTTTCTTACTATTGACTTTGAAGCTGACGTCATCATCAAGTTCTGTTACCAAAAAAAACCCCCACTGTTATTAAGCAATTTAAGAAAACAGCAGAACTGCTATAGGGCTATGATGATGAATACTGATTTACTTTTAAAACCTACAAATTACCATTACCAACATTTTAAAAAGGCAATGTAACAGCTCGACAGGTATAGCACAGACAGCCTCATTGCTGATTAAAAGCCCAAAACAGAAACTCAACTGCTGATAAAACAACAACAAAAAACCCCTTCAGTTTCAAATGAGAGGAGAAAAAAGGTCCTCTTTAAATTTCTGTCTGATCTGAGTGTTAATCTGAATACAGGGTAATATTAAAAAGCCTTCAACAGAAAAACTAGCCTATGCTGAGGAAGAAAGCTCCAGTTTGTTTCTGTCTTATATTTTTAAAAGTTTACCTGGAATGCCCTCATTTTCATCATCTAACGCATCCATGAATGTTCCTCCATCTTCCTCAATTTCATTAAATTCTTCACTCATACTTCCTAAGGAAACTTCATCATCATCCAAATTACCAAGGTCCTCATCTTCTGAATCTTCATCTTCTACATCATCCTTAGCTCCTTTTGCTTTCTTCTTCATGTTGCTGAAGAAAAACAACAACTTGAAATGTAAAAGAGGACTTTGTTTTCTCAAGTATGTTTTGGTGACCAGCAGGGCATTAGGCTGTTAACAGAATTCAGTGGAGAGTTACAGATGGCTCAGAGCCTTTGTTTAATATACTAACGGGCATTATAAAGGTCCAAAATGAAAGTACTGTGTCCACTTCCCAAACTTCCTTCAAAACCTAATAGCTTTCTCCTATACAACACATAGTCCTGTGCTCCACTGTTCGGAGGGACAATAATTTGAGAAATGTTGGGAAAAGTTAAAAAAAAAAAAATTGAAGAAAAGTATTTTACCTAGCAAAGTCAAGGTCATCCTTTCCAGAGGTGAAACAATTATCATCTTCAAACGTGTCTGCCAGAGAACAATATACAAATTCTGAGATGTAGCAAGGAATAACCAAGTTGACATGTCTTATATTTGAATCAATCAACACATCATGATTTGGCTGTTCATGATAAGTAAACACCAAAATGATATACATTTGACACTGCTGGTGTTTTATTAATCTAAACAAACCCATGAATATGCTGACCTTAATTAAATCCCTAAACTAAATGCATTCCAGTTAATTTTAGCTTCTTTCTACAGTTCTTTTATGGAAAGAGGGAAAATATCAAATCAATATTTAGCAATTGCAGACCTTTTTACTCCATTAGAACTATTTATGTGCTTATTTTTAGTAGGTGTAATATGATATGCAACATGTGAGCTCAATGTAAGCTTATCTAATTTCCTATCTTATTTTCAGTCGAAATTCCAACAAAATTTTTCTAACTCTGTGGATTATAAAGGTAAACAAATTACCAATCATCTTTTCAAATTCCTCATCATCCACATCTTCTATACTTTCTTCATCTTCATTCCGTTTTTGTTTCACTTTAACACTAGCAACTTTTTTATAATACCTAAAATAAAATGCATGTTATATATTTGATAATTTTATCATAGGGCCCATTTTACTATAATCAAAGCACCTATGGCCAGTGTCACAAACAAGTGTAAAAGCTGTTAACTCAGCTGGATATAAATGACTAAAATCTGTATTTATTATGGAAAAAAGTTTTGAATTCAAAACAGTTGAAAACTTTTGAAATGTGAAGTATTGTAAATTTCAATGATTCAGGCTTGGTTCTTCATAAAAACACCTTAACTCATCTTAATTAAATGGCACAGTAAAAGGGTGTTTTAGCATCAACACGATGGCAATGATATAAGTATTCGAATATTAGAAACTGTGGCTCTAAATGACCTGTAATCACAATATTTTATCAGTTGGACTTTTTCTTCTATCAGGGTACAGTGAAACTTAGCATTTTGCAGATGGGATCATAGCCTCAGAATTCTTTACACAAAAAATTTTTTTAAAAAGCAAACCAGGGACTTCCCTGGGGGCACACTGGTTGGGAATCCGCCTTCCAATGCAGGGGACATGGATTCAAGCCCTGGTCTGGGAAGATCCCACATGTCACAGAGGAACTAAGCCCGTGCGCCACAACTACTGAGCCTGCGCTCTAGAGCCTGTGAGCCACAACTACTGAGCCTGCGCTCCTAGAGCCTGTGCTCTGCAATGAGAAGCCCGCGCACCGCAACGAAGAGGAGCCCTCACTCGCCGCAACTAGAGAAAGCCCGCGCATGGCAACGAAGATCCAGTGCTGCCAAAAAAAAAAAAAAAAGGAGCAAACCAAATCGAACCCAATTACCCAATCAACCAGATAAGAATAGTTCCTTTACTATTACAAGGCGTTAATTTTAATACTAGTAGGTTTAGGACTTATCTCTGCTAATTCTACTCAGAGCCATGTTTTGGACAAATAACTCATGAGTTACAAATTTAAGCCTGTAAGAAAATTACTAGAGTAAAAAAATTTTTTTCAAAGTCAAGGTTCTTAAAACAAAATTTATGCTAAATTATTAAAAACAAAACCCTCAAATTTACTTGTTTTAGTTTCATTTAGATATCTTAACATTAGCAAAATGACATTTCTAAACTCCCCTCACAAAAATGGATTGACATATCCTTCACCCTTTTCAAGATAGGCCTATGTTAACAAAGCATTTATGGAATTTAAAAATTTTAAATTTCACAGTTCTCCAAATGAAACAGTATTAAATATATTACCTGTAGAAAAACACTTCATCCACTGGTATTTGGCTTTCTTCTTTTGCAAGGAACTCCTTACTGTTAACTAGGAAAACAAATTTAAAATTTTATTTAAGTAATTTTTTTATGTTATTCAAGCTCTTAAGACTAAATACAGAATACCTATAACTCTTTAGAATCTCAAAGATTCTAAAGTCTCATAATGTGAGGAAGTTGGACAGAAGGCATCTTATAAATTTATTTGTTTATTTATTGGCTGTGTTGGGTCTTCATTGCTATGCACAGGCTTTCTCTAGATACGACGAGCAGGGGCTACTCTTCGTTGCGGTGCGCAGGCTTCTCATTGCAGTGGCTTCTCGTTGCGGAGCACGGGCTCTAGGCACGCAGGCTCAGCAGCTGTGGCTCACGGGCTCTAGAGCTCAGGCTCAGTAGTTGTGGCACACAGACTTAGTTGCTCTCTATGGCATGTGGGATCTTCCCGGACCAGGGCTTGAACCTGTGTCCCCTGCACTGGCAGGCGGATTCTTAACCACTGCGCCACCAGGGAAGTCCCTGGACAGAAGGCATCTTACAGTGCGAAGGACAACCTCTGGAAAAGTCTGTGTGGAGGAAACCCAACATTTGACACTTCATTGGCTACAATACAGTTTGTAGCCATCAGTGTGTCACAGTGAAAGAACAGGGTTCTCTTGTCCTCCAATTGCATCCAGGATCCAAATTTCTAGAGAAACGAAGACTCAAAAGGGTTCTCTTAATCACTTTAAACTCGTCATTTTTCACCTTGGAAAAATGACAACAATGCCTGCCATTCTCGGAATAGGAAGCAAACACAGATGTATCCACAATTTAACTTAATACTGAGGAAAACTAAGAAACAAGAATAAGGAACCACAATATATTAGTGTTTCCTCATCAGAATAAAAATTTCAGGCTCATCTTGGTTAAAAGGGTATTTGGCTTCTGATTCCAACTCTAACTTTGGGCAAGTCCTTTTATGTCTCTGGACCTCTGTGATATGTCAATTAGAAATTAAATGATTTATAAGTTGTAACTGAACCCTAGACTGAAAAAAAGGAGCTGGGATTTAGTATGTAAAGAAATACCTGCAGAATTAGATCCACAAGATGGGTACTAAATACCTGTTGAAATAAGTTTAAAATGAGGCCCTGTGACAAAATCTGTTGTGGATATTTCCGCCAAGCCCATTAGACAGCTTGAAACGGTCTGAGCTGTAAAAGGTAATTATATATGGGGGGTGGCAGGGGCAGTGTCACTGATAAAGCTATAGCTTTACCTATAGATGATACAAGAATGGCAAATGCTAATTGCTGAAGATGGGTGATGGTTATGGGTGGGGTGGGGAGGGTCCATCATATCACTTGTGTATATATGCTTTGGATATGTTTGAAATTTTCTGGAAATAAAAAAAAAAAAGGCCCAATCTCAGTAAACTTGAAAATGCATACCAATCTTGGCAACAAAGATGGATAATATCTCTGGTGCTTAGGTTTTATTCTGATAAAGTAGAGCAAAGAATAACACAATTTATGTGTTACTGACTTGTACTGTTGTCAGGTTCAACCGTCCAGCCTTTATACTTACCAGCAAGACTACGAATATCCTTCATAAAATGTTTTCTTTTTGGCTGCATCACAACACTGTCTGTGTTTTCTGAAATGTAAAATCAAGACAGTGTAATGTAAAACCTAGTTATATATGCTCATGTTGTTTATTGAATATTAACAGGGAAAACCAAAAAATTCATCAAATAGAAGCGTACCTTTGCCTTTACGTGGCTTTGGATTTCGGTATACAAATCGATCCAAGAATCTCATTAGTGTGAAATCCTGTAGTGGATCCCCTGAATACTCAACATAATTTCCCTGAAAGGTAGGGGGAGGGAATTAATTTATATATGTACATCCAGAGAAAAAACAAGAAGAAAAGCATAAGCATCTATTACATTGCTTCGAAGGCACAAATATGCAATAAAAGACCCTTCATATATCGCTCTAATACATGTTATTCTTCTCTTGAAGAAATTAAACACACACTCATACATATTCTACAATGCACTGCTGATTTTATGAATAGTCAAATAGTATTATGTAGGTTATCTAACCATTAACCAGGAAACAAACCCTGACTGGCAAACACGACAAAAGGGAAAGGGGAGGGCAATCTTTCTTCAGGAGCAAAGCCAGGATGTAGTAAATAACTCTTGTGGTTTTGTAATATCCTGTATTTCCATTCATCTCAAAGTGGGAAGAATTATCTGCTGCTCTGTATCAAACAAGTCACTGCTCCTTTACAACAGCAGAAAAATGTACACGATTCTATCTAGTAAACACTGACTAATTATTGATTATCTAAAACTGGATTACTTTTCTTTAATTTCTTGTCTTCTGAATATTTGAGACTTACCTGAAGGATAGTCTTTGCAAAAAGAGCCACAGAGGGGTGAAAATGCTCAGAAAGCTAAAAAGAAAAATGTGAAATAAGGTCAACTCCTACCACAGTTGCAGATTATTTATGAAAATCCAAAAAACTGAAACATAAGCCGATACATCATAAGAGTGATTCTCAAAATTTTGGTCTCAGGAACACTCTATATACTTAAAAATCAAGGACCTCAAGAGCTTCCATAATTTAAGTGGGATATATCTATTGATATTTACCTTACTAGAAATTACAACAGAAAAATTTTAAACACTTATAGTTCATTTAAAATTAACAATAGGGCTTCCCTGGTGGTGCAGTGGTTAAGAATCCACCTGCCAATGTAGGGGACACAGGTTCGAGCCCTGATCCAAGAAGATCCCACATGCTGTGGAGCAACTAAGCCCGTGCCCGCAACTATTGAGCCTGCGCTCTAGAGCCCACGAGCCACAACTACCGAGCCAGCGTGCTGCAACCACTGAAGCCCGTGCACCTAGAGCCTGTGCTGCACAAGAGAAGCCACCACAATGAGAAGCCTGTGCACCTCAACAAAGAGTAGCCCCCGCTCGCCGCAACTAGAGAAAGCCTGTGTGCAGCACCGAAGACCCAATGCAGCCAAAAATAAACAAATTTTAAAAATAAATTTAAAAAATTGACAATAAACCTATTACATATTAATATAAATAAGGTTTCATGAAAAATAACTTTCAGAACAAATAAATATTAGTGATAAAAGTAGCATTATTTTCCAGTTTTGCAAATCTATTTAATGTCTGATTTAACATAAGACAGTGAATGATTCTCATATCTGCTTCTGTATTCCATCTTATTTTAGCTGAAGTATATGAAGAAAATCTGGCTTCACACAGATATATAGTTGGAAAAAAGAGGATTAACCAATAGTCTTTCACATAATTGTGGGGTTTTTTTCTTTGATACTGTATCAAAATTGAAGATTAGCTGCAGTATGGAATCTGAAACCCTATCAATCAGCTTTTGGAACTTGCTACTTAAAACTGGTCTACAGTAAATGGATCTTTTATCCATGCTTGACTTCATAACACTGTGTATCAGTCATATGGAAAATACTGACTTTGTGAGTTATGCAATTCTTCCAAATGCTGGTCACATTTCATTCAATATCACAAAAATCACATTGTTAGTATCACCACTCCTTTCAATCAGAAAAGGTACTGAGAAACTGTTAAGCTCAAGATGGTGGTTACAGGAGTTCTAAAATTTTAACCTTTGCTTAAAAGCTTGAACTTCATCATTGACAACACATACTGTCAGCTGTTTTGATTGAAGTAACAGGTTCACGTCATTCATTTTCAAGAAAATATCTCCCAAATACGCAAGTATGAGTGACCAGCCTGTCTGTCAGCCAGACAGCTAGCTGCGTTTCCAACAACTACACAGGCACTTTTCCTTGAGACACGAAACAACCTTCATACTAGGTCTGCAGCAGAGTGTGTTATGTGTTCTTGTTATAATATACACACAGAATACTAAAAAGACATGTATGTACTTTGGAGTCAAGATAATAAAATCAACAATTTTTCCTGCCTCATCATTCTTATGTGATACTGGCTTTTTCCCCCACTGCAAGTATACGGCAATGAAGAATGTAATGCCCATGAGTGCAGCTTGGTACTACTGTCTGTATTTGTTTTAAGACACTAGCAGTTTTATCTATTTCTTTAATACCATCAGCACCACTGTCAATAGTGACAAAGGCAAATAATGTCTTGGTATCTCTATGAAAGTAGTTGTGACCTTGCAGACTCGCTAACAAGGTGTCAGGGACCCACAGGAGTCTGCATAGGTGGACACTTGCTTTAGCAAAAAAATCATAGAAAGCTTAGTAGAAATATGAGTTCCTCTCACATATTTAAAAAGTAACTTTGCTTGCAAAAAGTTCTATTATCACCAAACCTTTCAGAGATATCTAATGCATAAAGCAAAATTTATCCATTTTACAGAGCTATTATATGCAACAGTGTGCTTACAAAAAGCAAAATTTACTTATAGCCATGTATAACATCCTTATTTTGCATGCACATTATTTAAGATTTTCTACATGTGAATGTAGAAATGTGTAAATTTAATGTTTTTCAGAGGCAACAGAAATATGGGTTATAAGGCATTACAGCCAGGTGACATACTTCAAATTGCTTTCTTATGCCAATTAATGTCTAAATAACTAAACTCCTATATTTATCACTTATAAGAAAAATGGAAACTTGAAGGTGTTAAATCCATAGGGGCAAATATATAGCACAGTTGAATTAAGAGACAATTTGAAATTATTTTACCTTTCTGAGTTCCCAAAGACTTGTATTTTCAGCTCCACAGAACAAAGGGTTTCTACTGAATGGATCATATGTGTTTAACTGTTTGCCACCTGAGAACACAAATACAGTATTTCTCAAATGCTCTATTCCTAGCCCAAGAGGTCACTATACCCACCGGATCAATGCTGTCACTGACAATTTTTTTTTTTTTTTTTTGCGGTATGTGGGCCTCTCACTGTTGCGGCCTCTCCCGTTGCGGAGCACAGGCTCCATGGCCATGGCTCACGGGCCCAGCCGCTCCACAGCATATGGGATCTTCCCGGACCGGGGCACGAACTCGTGTCCCCTGCATCGGCAGGCGGATTCTCAACCACTGTGCCACCAGGGAAGCCCTGACAATTATTAAGTATCGACATTTTTAGTTAGCCAGGCATCCTACCTACAATAAAAACTCCAGGCCACCAGAATTTATCTTGGTACCTAAGCTAGCAATTGCTACTGGGTAAACCGGGAACCATATTTATCCCAACTACTAACAAAGCTCCCCTTCAAAATTTATCCCCTTTTCAAATAGGTACCCATTTCTCAATCAATTAGGTCATAAATGTTAAGATGACAAATGACCTGAAGATGAAACAGGTCTAAATTCTTTTGGAGCTTTAGAGTACACTGAATGTTTGTCAATAAATTATGCCCAGAAGTTAAGTCTCACTTGGAACAGGTTTTATATTATCTTCTTCATGTTTTTAGCAACTCCAGATTAGAAATTTTCAAACAAGGAAACTTCAGAACACGCAAGGAACTGTCTACTTCACAATGCACATGCTTGGCATCCTTCTAAAGTATTATTCCCAGTTTAGCCTTCAGGACAACTGAAGGATTCTTTTAAAAACTTCCTGGTGGGGCTTTCCTGGTGGCGCAGTGGTTGAGAGTCTGCCTGCCGATGCAGGGGACACGGGTTCGTGCCCCGGTCTGGAGCGGCTGGGCCCCTGACATGGCCGCTGAGCCTGTGCGTCCGGAGCCTGTGCTCCGCAACGGGAGAGACCACAGCGGTGGGAAGCGCGCATAACACACACACACACACACACACACACACACACACACACACACACACACACACACACACACACACACACACACACACACACACTAAAACTTCCTGGTGGCTACCATATTTCTCTTTTATACTTCACAAGCAAACTAAAGTTCAGAGAGGTGAAATAATTTGAACAAGAGTCCCACAACAAGTTTGAAGAAATGGGTCTGGCACCTTTCTTGATCCTCAAGGCTAGTGTGCTTTTCTTTACAGCTTCAAGTGAAAAGCCTGCATTTCTTTTGGCTCTAATAGTCTATTAATAGATTTAATTCAGTTTGTGTGTATGGAAAACATAGTTTCTATATCAAGAATGTTTTCAGGGCTTCCCTGGTGGCGCCGTGGTTGAGAGTCTGCCTGCCAATGCAGGGGACACAGTTTCATGTCCCGGTCTGGAGCGGCTGGGCCCGAGCCATGGCCGCTGAGCCTGCGCTCCACAACAGGAGAGGCCACAACAGTGAGAGGCCCACGTACCGCAAAAAAAAAAAAAAAAAAAGAACGTTTTCAATCCTAAAACATTACTTTAAGGAACTACAGAGGGTAAACATGATGCTTGAACAAAGTATATTCACAATATGTAACCAAATACCTTTGTTTGTAAATCAAACTTTGTGTACACACATGTTGTTTTCATATATGTTCCATGCAGGAGGCCTTTACATGTATAGATAAAAATCAAGAAACTGAAACTCATTCAAAAGTATAAACTTATTACACTTACAGCTGAAGGAAAAGAGATACTGTGCATCTAACATGGCCACAGTTTTCTCACTAAATCTTCACAGCTCCAAAAGGTATCTGCTTTAATTTCTAAGATTTAAATTATTTTAAAAGATGTATTTATTATCTGTAGTACTGTTCATAAGTAAGTCAATGATTCATTATATTAAAAATTTACTTCTAGGATCCTAATTATATCTGGTTATGAGTGCTCCCATCTAAAATAAAGCAATATTGAGGACTTCTAAAATGGTATAATATTAATTTCTATTAAGATTAAAGGGGAATCCAGTTCCTCGGGTTAAAAATTCAAGAAAATAATTTAAAGATTTAAGAAACTCACCTTTCAAATTATCAAAGTGCACCCAAGAAGCAGACTCTAACTTTTTGGTTTCCACATGACTTTCAGACACAGTTTCTTCCATCTCAACTTTTTTCATGGTATCTGTTTCTTTATCTGCATCAGTGAATTTTTCTGTTTCTTCATCATCTCCTATATCAATAAAATTTTCTTCCTCATCAGACTGCTAAAAAACAATGGTTTAATGAATCTGGGTTAATCGATGGGAAGAGTAGTCAATTACGTGAAGTAGTTTTGTATTTGTTTATTGCAATTCTGATGAAACGTGAAAGTTCCATCAATGGAATTTAGAATGAGAGGAGACCACATTCTTATTCCTAAATGTAACAGAGTTAAGTTTTGAGCCAAGAATCCCTGAGATTTTGAAAGCATTCAGCCCTCAAATGAATTTTTGAGTTGTTGTAAATAACCCTACAGGTAGGTGCTATTATGTCCATTTCACAACTGAGGAGATAGGCTTAAGAGATCTATTAGCTCTATAACTGTAACCATCTCATATAATCACATTTTAGGGTAGTTTGTTACGAGTAAAGGGGTGAAGCAACATGCCCACCTAGTAAACTGTACACCTGGCACTAAAATCCAGGTTGGTCTAATTCCAGGACTCACACTCTGCTCCAGAGAACTAAGTAAGTTATTGTCACTGAAGCAAAGAAGAAAAATACCAAATATATTTCAGAACCCACTTGATTTACAAAGCAATTGTAAAATATACCGGAGGATCATCTAGTTGACTTCTTAAACCTGGTTTTGCTTTAAGGATCTCAGACACGAGATATAAAGCTCCACATATGAATGGCGGCATCTGTTCACACGTAACCTGAAGTAACCTCTTCACAAAAGCCTTCACCCTCCGCAACACGATGTCAGCTTTCAGAGACTTGTAGACAAGGTTAAGAAACATGGCTTGCTTAGAACACAACATTAACCCCGGATCCAGCATCTTCCTGTGAAACAGAAACGAGATTGCATTTGTTCATAAAACGTCCCCATACCCAGCAACGACTAGAGGCAACTACTAACCTCATCTTAGTCAAGAATAACCTTGCTGCTTATTTTAGAACAAGAGACCATTTCTGCCCTAAGATGTAAGATGGAAGTCAATGACCAGAATACAAAGAGTGATGATAGTACCGGGGGAAGAAAAGCCACAGGAGCACGACTTCCTTTTTTGTGTGTGGTTTCTTTTCTCTTTTCCAAGTGGTTTTCTATTCTCTAGACCAACAGGGCACAGCCCTAAGAGTGTAATTTTTCATATAGATGAAGAACTGCACATGGAAGGCTAATCCAAAACCAAACAGTGAAAACTGACCTATGAAAGCAGTCAACTAGACCAGGGTTCTTATCCTTGCATCACTACCTACTAGCTGGGTGACCAGAGGCTTCCTCCACATGGCTCTAGTGAAGACTGTACATGTATAGTAGAAAACTGAATTGTGAGAATCTCTTGTTCAATGTACTACCTGTGTAAATCCTTCCTATACACTATTCTGTGCCCAGAATGCTATTCTCCAACTGTCTGCACATCCATAGGTTCCTCCATTATTCTCTATCTTAGTCCCACGTTTATCTTCTTTATAGTTTAACACATTTTGTTTCCTTTCTCTTTTTTTTCCCCCAAAGTCCAATGGAATAGGGACTGAGCCTGTGCTATTCACTGTTGTAACCCCAGTGCCTGGCACTTAATAAGCACCCAGTATTTGTTGAATGAGTAAGTGGTCCATCCCATGGCAAGTGCTTGTTCAGTATCTCTCGTGACTGAGGATCGCTCGGTCTCACTCTAGGAGCACAGTCCAATTTTGGACAACTCATTTTTGCCAGAAAACATCTTTATCCACAGGTGAAATCTGCTCCTGTGTAATTTCCAACCATCAATTTTACTACTGCCTTCTGAAGCAACACAACAACAAGAGCAAAAATAAACAAGTGGGACTACATAAAACTAAAAGCCTTCTGCACAAGGGAAGCCACCAACAAAATGAAAAGGCAACATATGGAATGGAAGAAAATATTTGCAAACCATGTATCTGATAAATGGTTAATATAAAAAATATATAAGGAACCTCATACAATAGCAAAAAACTCCCAAATAATCCAATTTAAAAATGGGCAAAGGACCTGAATAGACGTTTTTCCAAAGAAGACACACAAATGGCCAAAAGGTACGTGAAAAGGCACTCAACACTACTAAACATCAGGGAAATGGAAATCAAAATCACATCGAGATATCAACTCACACCTGTTAGAATGGCTATTATAAAAAAGACAGGAGTTAACAAACATTGACAAGGATGTGGAAAAAATGGAACCCTTGTACACTGTTGGTAGGAATATAAATTGCTACAGCCGTTATGGAAAACAGTATGGCAGCTCCTCAACAAATTAAAAATAAAACTATCATATGACCCAGCAATGCGACTTCAGGGCATATATCCAAAGGAAATGAAATCAGTATCTCAAAGAGCTATCTGCACTCCCACATTCACTGCATTATTCACAATAGCCAAAGTATGGAAACAACCTATGTGTGTGTCAACAGATGAATGGATAATGAAGATGTGGTATATACACACAATGGATTATTATTCAGCCACAAGAAAGAAGGAAGCCCTTTTTATGACATGTATGAACCTGGAGGACATTATGCGTAGTGAAAAAAGACAACTACTCCTCTAATGTCATCTATATGTAGAATCTTAAAAAAAAATCAGGGCTTCCCTGGTGGCGCAGTGGTTGAGAATCCGCCTGCCGATGCAGGGGATACGGGTTCGTGCCCCGGTCTGGGAAGATCCCACATGCCGCGGAGCGGCTGGGCCCGTGAGCCATGGCCGCTGAGCCTGAGCATCCGGAGCCTGTGCCCCGCAACGGGAGAGGCCACAACAGTGAGGCCCACATACCACAAAAAAAAAAAAAAAAAAAAAAAAAAAAAAATCAAATTTACAGAAACAGGGAACAGATTGGTAGGGGGTTAGGGAATGGGGAGATGTTGGTCAAAGGGTGTAAGCGTTCAGTTGCATGGTGAATATAGTTACTAATACTGTATCGAGTACTTGAAATTTGCTGAGAATACATCTTAGGCATTCTCAACCCCTCCTCCCAGTAGTAACTATGTATGTGAGGTGATCAATGTGTTAATTAACTTGATTATGGTAATCATCACAATGGATACATGTATCAAATCTTCATGTTGTATGCTTTAAATATATACAATTTTATAGGTCAATAAACTGGTTAAAAAACCCACAACAAAATAACCTAATTATATTTTTACATGACAGCCTTTCAAATACTTGACCATTTACTATAGCTATTATTTGTCCTTCTCTCCCCCAAAGTCTCTCTTCTGCAGGCTGCTGAAATATTATCTCATATGATAATTTTTAAATTCTCTCTTTATCCTGTTTGCTGAATCCTAGAGATGCTCCAAATAGTCTGGACCCCCAGACATTAGGACACCAGAATTAATACAATCCTCCAGATAACCACTCCAAAAGTGGAATCAATCCTTTTGTTCTAAGCACTTTAATTTTTTTCTAGTAACACCAGAAATGAAAATATTTAACCTTGTGAGGCATTTTCATATTGCTCACATATCTATTTTCCCCATTTGTCATTCCACAATTCTAGTACCTATTGGTGATATTCTGAGAAAGTCTATGTTATTCATATAATCTTTGCTATTCCACTTTCTCTCTTCTCATTTGAATTTTCAACATTTCCATCCATTTTGGCACTCATTTTATATCATAAGTTCCATTATGCATCAAAAGAAAAACTTGAGAATTTAGATGGTTGTCTCCACCATTTGACCCGGAATATGTTCCTGGAGTTTTTGATAAATCACATTTTTATAAACCAAATCGCTTCTTCAATTCTTTTATCCCTCAACTAATATCAGGGACTTTTTATTTAAAGGATTTTTAATAAAACCAAGAGAAAATAAATACTTTAAAAAGGCTTAAAAGCCCTTTGAGGGAATCCATCTGTAAGAGCTCTTGACAAACAGTAATTTAAAGAGTTTAGGAATGCACTCCTCAGAGATGTTAGACTGTTGTGTTAAACTCTTGAGATGTTAAATGGATATTAGAAATATATGCTTTCCAATAGCTTCCACACACTTTCTAAAAATTAGAAATTCTTATGACCCTCAAAAGTTACCAAAAACCCAAATCCTAAAACCTCTACATTTTCAGCCTTGGAAGTCTTTCCAAACTAAAAAAGGTTGTTAAGTGTTTATTACTTTATTAAAAAAAAAATTAAAACATTTCTTTTTGGCCACACTGTGCAGATTGCGGGATTCTTAGTTCCCCAACCAGGGACTGAACCCAGGCCACGGCGGACTGCCAGGGAATTACGGTTACGGTACTTTAAAAGACTGTAGGCTCTTAAGAGTTGTGGAAAGGCCTCTGAGATTCTCTTTAGTGTATCAGTGCAATCAGAGCCATGGAACACAACGAACTCCAAGTCAGTAGGCCTGGATTTGCCACCTAACTTGGCCTCATACTGTCTGTGTCACCTTGCACAAATTATTGTACCTCACAGGCTAGAGAGCTGTTAAGAGAATTAACTTTAAGAAATGTGAGTAGTAATAATAATAATGATGATGATAATGGTAGCAGCCAGCACTTATAGAGCACTTACTATGTTGTTGGGCATTGTTAAATTCATACCATACACTGACGATGACATGGGTTTACAAATACCTTAACTCCTTAATCTTATTAAAATCCCAGTTGTCATTTTTTACCTGTGTAACTGTGGGGAAGTTTTGTAATCTTCATAATAACCCTATGGGATAGGTGCTTCCCTTGACATTTTATAGATGAATAAAAGAACAGTAAAATGGGATTGATCATGTTTACCAATATGGTTTGTTTTTGTTTTGCGGTACGCGGGCCTCTCACTGTTGTGGCCCCTCCCGTTGTGGAGCACAGGCTCCGGAGGCGCAGGCTCAGCGGCCATGGCTCACAGGCCCAGCCGCTCTGTGGCATGTGGGATCTTCCCGGACCGGGTCACGAACCCGTGTCCCCTGCATTGGCAGGTGGACTCTCAACCACTGCACCACCAGGGAAGCCCTACCAATATGGTTTTAATGATGATTAAATAATTTGTCCAAAGTTACACAGCAAACTAATGGCTGGTATTCAAATCCAGGTCATGTAGCTTAGGCCCAAGATATTAACCACTATGTTACTTTTCTCACAAGATATATATATGTAAAATAAGAAAAACGAATTAGAAGGAAATACGTAGCTTGTTCGTGTACTTCAACAGTTCCCAAGTGTACAAACTGTTCAAAATATCAGCCCTCAGTGGGTGCACTGCAGGACAGTTGCAAAATTCAGTAAATCTAGTACCAAAGTCTTAATCCCAATATTAAAAAAAAATTCCAAAACTGCAACCCCCAAGCCTCCTATCTAAAAACATTCTTGTTTACCATTTGTCCTCCCCAATTTGAACAAAAGTGCCTCTGGAGGTGGGAATTTTGTTCACTGTGCTATATCCTGAGTTCTGGAATAGTGCCCGGCACATAGGTGACACTCAAAAAATTCTTGTTGAATGAACGACTAAATGGCTGTGTGAAGGACAGGAGGAAAGAAATACAGGACCAAGGATGGGACTTCTCAAAATAAAAAATAATAAACGACCTATTCAAAACATATAATACAGATGCCCAACAGGGAACCAAAGATTAAATGACTCAAAGTTGGTGAATAGCAAGTTGCTGAGAGGGGCCAAAAATCCTACTTTCTAAGTCTTTCTATTGCCCCACAGAGGGGCACTGTGTTATATTAGACCATATTACTTCTCATTCACACACTGGAATAGTAGGTACTTACCGATATAATGCTGCATAATATCGATCTGATATCGTCTGCTGAGAATTCATTACTTGGAAGAGCAACATTAAAGCCTGCACACTGGTATTAAAGTTCACAATATACAGCACTTTGAACAGCGTGTCCACCTGCTCCCTCACTTTGTCATCACCAGTTTGGGCATAGGGATATGCCCTATTCACTCCTGTTAAAAGGGCACTGAGCATTTTTGACTCAATATCTTTTTTCTTGATGCAAGTCCGAAAAAAACAAAAATAAAGAGTTATTAGTTTGTTAGCTAATTCACTTTCTTCACGGGAGAGGGCCATTTGATTTAAAAAGCAAATTGCATAATACTGGGCTTTGGAGCTGATATTTGAGCGGAAAAGCAGTCTTTCTACTTCACTACACACAACTCCTTTCATATTGGGATGTTTACAAAGTAATGTCTCCAACAGATGGGAGGCTTTGGTGGCTATTCTGTTCTGAGGATCTCCCAGTTTATTCACCACCTGCACAAGAAGGGCCTTTTCTTCCTCAGGTTTGTTACAAAGAAGCTCATGAGCCACTACAAGGGCTCGAATTTTGGTGGTTACTAATGAATCATGACTTAAAGTTTCTAAGACTTGCACAAATTCAGCCACTAAGTGTTTCAGCTGGTGTTCAAAATACCATAATATGAGTCTTCTATCTCTTGAGTCCTTGTTGCCACTGGACAACTGTTCTAGTTTGTTGAAAGGATGCTGGCTGAAAATCCGTAGCTTTCGAGTGTCTGGCAAAAGGTCTGTAATGAGTAACTCTTTGAAAGTATCCAAAGCCATGAGGCACTGCTGTTTGCTGCCCTTCTTTTTAACAAGGTTCAGGAGAGTTTCTACAAACTGGAGTGTGTGAATAGCATCATCCTGAATAAGAAGAATCATGGCTGCCATTCTGTCACCTAGTGTCCCTGATGACACAATTGCCTTCATCCAGGTAGAAGAGGCTCCCTTTTGATTATTTGTCTTATTTTTGAATAAGTTGATTTCACGTTCATACAACTTCTGAGCCAAGGTTTTGTACTTAGACACAACATCCCGAGGCTGGGGTCCCAAAGAGTATTCATTGCTATACTCCAGATCATACCATTTGCCTCCAGACTTAAGTAACAATGTCTGTCTCTCAAAAAATTCAAAGATATCCTGTTGCTTATCTCTCTTTGCTTTTGTTATGGCACTGTTGTTCTCTTCAGAATGTTGTTCTGGCCTCTTCTTATTTTTCACCTTACTTTCACTTTCTGCTGTATTTTGCTTTTTATTATCTACTTTAGATACTCTTGCTTCTTTTTTGCTGGCTTCTTGTTTTTTAGCTGGTTGATCTTCTTCAATTAATAAAGTTTTTGCATACTTGGCCAAACTAAGATTTTGAATAAATGCTTCCAATTCACCCTGCTGAAGATCATCAATTGCTCCTTTTTTGCCTCCATCCACCACTTCCTCATTCTCATCCAAAGCAGTCAGCATAAGGTAATCTTGCTGCATAAAAATATAAGTTAAAAATAAATTACAAATCCAACAGTTTAGTTAAAACCTCAGAAGTTAATTTGATATCTATATCCTTGAAATCAATTATCCATGAAATTGAGTTATCACAGTATTGCCTAGGCTCCCACCTACACCCAAAGTACTTACTTGACAGATCAAAGAGTTAAATGTGAAAAATAAAATGATAAAGTAATACGAGAAAGCACAGCATAATTAAAAAAATAATTCCAGGGACTTCCCTGGCGGTCCGGTGGTTAAGACTTCGCCTTCCAGTGCAGGGGGTACGGGTTCAATCTGCTGGTTGGGGAGTTAAGATCCCACGTGCCTTGTGGCCAAAAAAAAACCCCAAAACATAAAACAGAAGCAATATTGTGACAAATTCAATAAAGACTTTAAAAATGGTCCGCATCAAAAATAACTTTTAAAAATAAAAATTAAAAAAATTTTTTAACTAAAAAAAATAATTCCAGAGTAGGGAAAAATCTTTCCAAATTTGACATAAAACTCAGGGTCCATAAAGAAAAGAATGGATATAGTTATCATTTTCTTACACACAAAACACAATACAAAAATTGAAAGACAAATAATAAGCTGGTAAAAACAACTGGCAACTCATATCAAAGTAATTTGGCTTAATATGTAATATAAAAGTGCCTATACATCAGTTAGGGAAGTGACAACCCAACAGACAGATGTGCAAAGGATATAAACAAACGGTTCATAGAAAAAAAAGTGGTTCTTAAAAAATGTGAAAAGATGCTCAACCTCACTGACATTTAAAGAAGTCCAAATTAGAACCACAATGATACATCTATTTTTTAATCTGCCAGAGAAGCAAAGATAAAATTAAGACAGGTGGTGTTGGGGAAAGAGTGGAGGAAAAGGCACTTTCCAAAACGGTTGATGGAAGTGTAAACTGGCACAACTTCTATGGAGAGCAATTTTTCAACTTCAGTCAAAATACAAGACACATCCTTTGACCCAGCAGTTTCATTCTATAAATTTAGGTAATGCATACGCTTACAAATGTGGAAAAAGATATATATGTTCAAGGTTATTTACTGAAGCATTATTTAAAATAGCAAAAGATTGACAACTAAAATATCCACAATAAATGGCTAGTTAGATAAATTAAGAAAATGATGTTATGGACATAAAACCAAAGACAGAACTTTATACTAATGTGGAGGGATCTCTAATAAAACAGTAAAAAAAAAAAAAAAGATTTAAAATATTATATAGTATGGTACCTTTTGTGTAAAAAATAACAAACATAGGTGTGTGTGTGTGTGTGTGTGTATCTGCTTGGAAGATATAAAAGACACAAAAATAATTGCTTCCTGGAAGGGAAACTGCATGGCTGGAGATAAAAGTGGGAAAGAAGACTTTTCATCCTGTACCCCCCTCCTTTAAACAAAACAAAACAAAGCAAAAACCAAAACAAACCTTTTCGTAACATTTGCATATAGTATGTACTCAAAAATTAAATACATCCCAAGTACAGAGCAAACTGTGAATCTGCCCCGGTAGGTTGCATTTCTCCTGCCTCTAATCGCTCATTCTCCCCCTCCGCCTCCCCATGTTGCCCAGAAAGTCTAGTTTAAAACAAAACATTTAATAAAAAGCAAAGCTCTGTCACATATTTGCTACAAATCTTCTAACGTTTCCCATCAAATTCAGAACATAAGCCCATCCTCCTACCTCTCTGACCTCATTTCTTTTTTTTTAAACATCTTTATTGGAGTTTACAATGTTGTAGTTTCTGCTATATAACAAAGTGAATCAGCTATACATATACATATGGCCCCATATCCCCTCCCTCTGCGTCTCCCTCCCTCTCCCTATCCCACCCCTCTAGGTGGTCGCAAAGCACCTAGCTGATCTCCCTGTGCTATGCGGCTGCTTCTCACTAGCTATCTATTTTACGTTTGGTAGTGGTCAATGATGCTCTCTTATTTCATCCCAGCTTACCCTTCCCCCTCCCCGTGTCCTCAAGTCCATTCTCTACATCTGCGTCTTTACTCTAGGTTCATGAGAACCTTTTTTTTTTTTTTTTTAGATTCCATATATATGTGTTAGCATATGGTATTTGTTTTTCTCCTTCTGACTTACTTCACTATGTATGACAGACTCTAGGTCCATCCACCTCACTACAAATAACTCAATTTCGTTTTTTCATGGCTGAGAAACATTCCATTGTATATACGTGCCACATCTTCTTTATCCATTTATCTGTCGATGGACACTTAGGTTGCTTCCATGTCTGACCTCATTTCTTACTGCTCTCCTCTCACCTCACTTGCACTATTTTTATTGTTCCTGGAACAACAAAACCAAAAAGGCTCACTTCCTTCTTTCCCTCAACTATCTGCTCGAAAACTCAGGGGTGGGTCCACCGATCACCTCGTTTAAAACTGTAACGCCTCTTCCATTTATTATCCTCCCTCCCCGTTTTAATTTTCTCCACTCAGCGTCTGATATACAATGTATTCCAAAGTTTGGTTACTGTTTCTTTGCCTTAATTAGGATGTAAATTTCAAGAGCTCAGAGAGCTTCTTGGGCGTAAACTGAGCGTGTGGGTGTACTTTGTGAGAATAGAGGTTAAATTCCAATACCAGTGGGGCTCCAAACACTGATACCACGAGGTCAGGACCAAAAAAAAAAGTCAGTCCTCTCCGACCTGATGGAATGCCAGTTATACTACGTCAATAAAATGAGATGACACCTACATCCTATGAAAAGACACGGCATAAAAACGTTCAATTCTAAACGACTTTTCTCTTGCAAAGAGCAATTGGAAAGAAGTGCGGGAAGCGCACCGAGCACATTTCGAAACTGGGATCTGGGTCCACGACGCCCTCTCACTCTGCAGCTCGGGGGCTGCCGGGCCACTTGCCCGCGCCGCTTGCGGGACCACTCCACGCGCCTGTGTCTCCCTTCTCCTGGAGTCCAAGGCCATTACCTTGGTGCCTCCGAGCCGTAACACCTCCTGCAGGGAGAACCCATCGTCGGCTTCATCGTTAGCATCCTCGTCGTCCTCGTCCGGATCTTCCACCACTTCTTCCTGGAGACAGGGCCGCGTGGCGTGGAACTCCAAAGGTTTCTTAGCGGCCGCCATGGCAAGCAAACCTCACGCGCACGGCCCAAAGCTTCCTTCCGCTTGGCAGGGTGACGTACTTCCGGTAGAGGGCGTGTCCTCCCCCGGAAATAGGAGCATTCCCCACCTACGGGCGGCTGGCGGCTAGCAACTGCGTGCGGAGTCCGGGATGAGCGTCTTGGCTGCGTCAGGCGCTGGGCGGCTGTGCGCCGTGCGCGCGGGTAAGCATTTGCGGTGCCAGACTCCCGTTGCCGTGGAAATCGCCCGGGGCACCTTCTCCAGTTGAGGGGGCTCCGGGGCGGTCTGGGCTGCAGCCTGGAGTCTAGCGTCAGACACGAAACGGCTGTGTGGTCGTGGGCCAAGCGCGTGCCTGCTGCGCCCTTTGGTCGTGCTGAGGGCCCGAAACCGCTTTCCTGTATTTGGCCGAGGTGAAGGGTTGACGAAGCCGCTTTGAAATGACTCCAGCTGCTGTGCACATGCCAATACTAAGGTTTCTAATGAATGCCGTTTAATGTGTGTTTTCTACAGTCCTTCCTTGTCTTTGGAGAGGAAAGTACTTCAGCTCCGGGAATGAGCCGGCAGAAAACAACCCGGTGACCCCTATGCTGCGGCATCTTATGTACAAAATCAAGTCTACTGGTCCCATTACCGTGGCCGAGTACATGAAGGAGGTCTTGACCAACCCAGCCAAGGTATGGGTCGGGGGAGCCCGGGGACCAGGCCCGCTCTAGCTGCGCTGCGAGGTGTGAACCAGGGGGATATGCTCAGAGAGGACCCCGAAGGTCCTCAGCCCTGGCAGTTGCCTTCCAATGGAAGAGCCACGCTCGAAGACCTGGGGACAGATAAATGAGTCTGTCAATTGGTCAGGGCTGGGTCAAGTCAGCGGCAGTGGCTTTAAAGAGAGGACACAAAAACCAAAAACAAAAAAAAATAAAGGGAGGACAAGTTACAAAGATGTTCAGGGAACGATGTAACCGATTGGATTTATGAGATGAAGGAAGGATGACTTCCCTACCTGGGTTTATGGTAGATACTAGAGTTATTTTTCAGGAAGAAGGGAATTCAGGAGGAGCTAGAGGTAGGAAAGAGTTCAGTCCGAACTCTTTGAAGTGTTTGTGGGACTCAGGTGGAAATGTCCAATAGGCAACAGGAAATACGAATTTAGTGCCTGGAAAGCTGTGTTGGGATGGCATCAGCAGGCACTGGAAGCGTATTCCATTGAGAATGGAAGGTCTGGGTGTTTACGTTCTAGCATTAGGCATGGTCACAGGTTTTTGATGTTCATTTCCTTGTCTGCTCTGCAAAGTCAGTTGGTGAAAGCCTGTGGTCCTTTTATTTTAGAATGTTTCACCTTTTGTTGGGTTGAAATATGAGATCTGTGGAATCCTGGGGTTCGTTTGGCCTTTTGCTGTTGGATATAGTAGAGTGACTCAGGGTCCAGAGGTTTAGTAAAGGAAGAGATCCTTTAACGCAGTATTACCGTGTACCAAAAGTTCAGATAAGGAGAAGCTTTAAAGCAAACATCTCTGGGTTAGAGTTGAGGTCCACTCATCATTTATCCATTTATTGAGGCGCCATATGTACCAAACACTGTCTCACGCTCTGGGAACACTGCAGTGGACAATGGAGCATGGCGCTTATGTTCGAGTGAGATAATGAACCATAAACAAGGAAACAGATAATTAAGTTCATTGTGGATTGTTGTAAGTGCTTCTGAGGGAGGAAAAAACAAACAAACAAACTAAACTGGGTTAATAGGGATTGAAAGCAAACACTATAGTGGGAATAGGGACTGTAGAAGTCCCTTAGGTAGGTGGTTGGGGAAGGCCAGTACATCGGAGCTGAGGCTTGAAGGCTGGGGATTGGGCCAGCCTGGCAAAAGTCTGGGAGAAGTGGGTTCCCAGCAGAGGATCCAGAAGCACAAGGTTTGTAAGCTGGGAAATGCTTTGGTACACAAAGAAGAGAAGGGCACCAGTGTGGCTGCAGGGCAGTGACTGGCAGGTGGGAGGGTTTGATGGTGAGGAAAGTAGTATGAGATGAGTTTGGAGAGGAGCCAGTTCATGCAGTGCTTTTATGAAATTTAAATTTTTGTGTTAGTGCAATGGGAAACCTTTAGGAGGTGCATTCATGTACATTGTGTTGGCAGTGACATCAGGTGGAGATAGTAAGTGAGCCGTTGGCCATAAGAGTCTGGAGTTCGTGAGAAAGATTGGGCATGCATATACAAATTTGGTCATCATCAGTATACAGATGACGTTAAAATCAAAAGGAACCAGCGAGAGTATACTTAGAGAAGAGAAGGTTTTTCAGGAGTAAGGCTTGAGGTAACTCAGATTTAAAGTAGGGGTTCTTAACCTAGGGATCCTTGAATAGAAATCAGGGGGGTTGTAGACGTGGATGGGAATAAAAATTACACTTTTATTTTCATTAACCTCTAACTGAAGTTTAGTGTTTCTCTGATTATGAACATAGGCGACAACCAGTACCATCAGCAATACTCTGATTTTAGTGTCAGTGGAAATCACTGACATTGTCATATCACAGCAGAGTGATCATGATATCTCAAAATACTATTGTACTTCTCTGTACTTCAAAACTTCATTATTTATTAGAACTTCAGCTCCATTTTGCTTTTTAATACACTTATAAAGGTGTATATATATTACTATATCACAAATTTATTTTTAAAATATTTGATAAGTATTTTTCTTTTTTTATAAATTTATTTATTTATGTTTGGCTGTGTTGGGTCTTCGTTGCTGCATGCAGGCTTTCTCTAGTTGCGGCGAGCGGGGGCTACTCTTTGTTGCAGTGTGCGGGCTTCTCATTGCAGTGGCTTCTCTTGTTGCATAGCACGGGCTCTAGGCGTGCGGGCTTCAGTAGTTGCGGCTCGCAGGCACTAGAGTGCAGGCTCAGTAGTTGTGGCACACGGGCTTAGTTGCTCCGCAGCATGTGGGATCTTCCTGGACCAGGGCTCGAACCCGTGTCCCTTGTGTTGGCAGGCAGATTCTTAACCACAGCACCACCAGGGAACCCTGATAAGTATTTTTCAGTATTTAGTCCTGTGTGTTTTAAGTCCTGTGCATTTAAAAACATTCTGTGAAGGGTCTGTAGTGTTCATTAGACTGCCAAAGTGGTTCGTTTCTCACACACACACACACACACACACACACACCCCACCCCACCCCACCCCTGAAATACTTTCTTATGAAGGGAAAGAGAAAGGCTAGAGGGGAGATGCTGTATGGAGTGAAAAAATGTTTTTAAAGATGGAAGTGACTTAATTAAATATCTAATGCTGAGGGGGAAAAGTTGAAACTGTAAGAGAAAGCTGTGATAGAAAGATCTTGGCCCATGAGGGTTATGTGAGGAATGGTGATTGAGCCAGAGCACAGGGTTAAGTCTGGAAAAGAGCAGAAGGTGTAGGCGTTTCATCCTTTGAGTCCCGAGGAAAGAATGGGAACAGTGGAGGCTGGATGGGGTCAGGAACCTGAGGAAGTCTATTTAATAACATTCTTTAATTCCTGTGTGGGCGGGAGCCCAGGTCACCTGCTGAGAGTCAGCTGGTAGAAGAAGGGGCTCGAAGGGCATAGGGAAATTTTAAACAATTCTTGAGTGTTTCTTGAAGGCTAGACACTATGCTAAAACTTGGGATATGAAGGTAAATAAGAAATAGTCCCGTCCCCCAAATGACTAATCTTTCTGGTGAAGAATTTAGATATATAAAGAAATAAGTTTAGAAAAAGAGGCATGTGGTTTCACCTGATGTTGGAGGGCTGGAGGAGGAGGTCAGAGAAGGTGGCATTTGAGGAGATTCAGACTTACTGAGTAATCTGATGGCCAGGGAGAGATGGGAAAGGAGAAAGGAGAACATTTGCGATGGCGAGGATGTATGGCCAGGCAGGGCAAATTAAAAACAAAACAAAAACAAAGAAAAAATAAACTTTTTATTGAGATATAACATTCACATAGAAAAATGCATAAATCACATTTATACAGCTTCATGAATTTTGACAAAGTGAACACTCCCGTGTCACCAGCACCCAGGTCAAGAAGCAGCCTCAAGAGCAGGCAGGGTTGATCTGAAACACAGTGGGAGAGGTTGGGCGAGGGGCTTGCAGGGCAGCCAGGGTCTTCGTGTGGAGGCAGGAGAGGGAGGGCAGCTGTGCAGTGTGGAGAGGGGCCCTGCTTGGCTTCTGCCTTTGTAGTCAAGGAGTGATTGTTGTTCTACCAGTTCAGCAAAATGACTGTTACTTTGTAAAATTTAAGTAAAGATGCTGTTTATTTTGATTATTTAGAAGAGAGAACTTACTTATGAAATAACTTGTTTATCTCATTGTATACATTATGTGAGATTTTGGAGGGGATTTTTAAAAAGCTTATTTGAGGGCTTCCCTGGTGGCGCAGTGGTTGAGAATCCGCCTGCCAATGCAGGGGAGACGGGTTCGTGCCCCGGTCTGGGAAGATCCCACATGCTGCGGAAGAGGCCACAACAGTGAGAGGCCCGCGTACCGCAAAAAAAATAAAAAAATAAAATAAAAAGCTTATTTGAAAATTAATTTGTTTTCTCCATTTTTTTCCTTTTACATAGGGCTATTATGTGAACCGTGACATGCTAGGAGAAAAAGGAGATTTCATTACTTCACCTGAAATAAGTCAGATCTTTGGGGAGGTAATATCCAACATAAACTCTAGAAGAAACTAATTATCAAACATTTGAGAATAGATCAAGTAGTAGTATTCTACAGTTGTGTTTTACAGCTTTGTTTTTGGTGATTCATCAAGTTTTAATTTTTTAGTGGTTTATATACTGAAGAAATAGAGAGTAATAGAGGTATTGAGGACATTTGAAAGATTTATACTTTACTGTAGAAAAGGAAATGTAGAGATACAGAGGACAGAAGGAAAGAAAAAGAAAAGAAATGGAAGAAAAGGTGTTGGAAAAGAGGAGAACCAGATGAAAAAATGAGAATGGAAAGATGAAGAGAGACAACAGGCAAGGTGAAGAAGAAGGTTGAGAGTTCTCTCAAGAAGGAAGAGAGAAAAGATAAAAAATACTGAGGAATTAGTGGAATCAAAATGCACGCTATAGCCTATACCCTTATTTAGCTGTATTTACAGTAGAAGTCTCCTTAAGAACTTTGTTTTCAGGAATTCTAGTTCATTTATTTCCATATATAACCTTTGATCAATTTAGAAATAGAAAATAGTACACAAGAGGAAGAAAAATCTAGGCATTAAAAAATATTAATTATGACTTAAAGCCATGTAATTATTGAAATTACATGAATATGAAGAAATGGCAGAATCATATTTCATATGTCTGTTTGCTTTTAAATACTAGTACCTTTTGGTAAGTGATATCTTCTTATCTGTGTCATTGGACCTTTTATAGTAGAGGCTGCCTTTTAACTAGGTGTTTTTTTCCGTTATTAAGCTTCCTAAGTGGTGTCTGTTGTACTGTAGTCCCAGTGAAGTTCCTTTGTGCGTGAACATATATTAACATGTTAAATAACGTGTATGGTTGTTAGGAAACATTTTGCCTTCCGGTGTAAAGTCTATTTACATAGAGTTTTATATTGTGGTATACTTTTATGCTTTATAAAGCTTGAATGTAGTTCTTTCCTTGTCACAGCTCCTAGGGATATGGTTTATCAGTGAATGGATAGCCACTGGAAAAAATGCAGCTTTCCAACTGGTAGAACTGGGCCCAGGCAGGGGTACCCTCTTGGGAGATATTTTGAGGGTAAGTAATAAAAGAATGTCTTAAAGTCTCATGTACCTGACTCTTGTTACCTTTGACTGAGTTTGAAAACTTTGTTGATTTCCTTGGTTTTCAGTCTTATCTCCTTAATCTCATATTTCTCAGCTAAAATGTAATGTCAAAATAATATAATGAATCATTACTTATTATCTGTTATTAATCTTAAAAAG
This sequence comes from Kogia breviceps, assembly GCF_026419965.1. Classification (NCBI taxonomy): domain Eukaryota; kingdom Metazoa; phylum Chordata; class Mammalia; order Artiodactyla; family Physeteridae; genus Kogia; species Kogia breviceps. The sequence goes on along the minus strand of NC_081320.1, from coordinate 74,001,281 downwards.
TGGGGGTGAGGGCTTCCCTGGTGGCGCAGTGTTTGAAAGTCTACCTGCCGATGCAGGGGACACGGGTTCGTGCCCCGGTCCGGAAGATCCCACATGCCACAGAGTGGCTGGGCCCGTGAGCCATGGCCGCTGAGCCTGCGCATCCGGAGCCTGTGCTCCGCAAAGGGAGAGGCCACAACGGTGAGAGGCCCGCGTACCACCAAAAAAAAAAAAAAAAAAAAAATGGGGGTGAGGGGAGAATGTAAAAGCTAAAAGTATAAAACATTGAGAAGATATTATGGGAGAATATTCATCTTCTGAGTAGGGAGGAGTTGTTTTTGTTTTTTGCGGTACGCGGTACGTGTCCCCTGCATCGGCAGGTAGACTTTCAAACACTGCGCCACCAGGGAAGCCCATGAGTAGGGAGTTTTTTACATTATATAAAAAGCAAAAGCCATAAAGGAAAAGATTAATAATTTCAAATACATTAAAATTAAGAACTTTTTTATTCTTTAAAGAAACTAGGAACATGTTGTTCTTCAAATACACCATAAAGAAAGTGACAAGACAAAACACAAGGTGGGAGGAGTTATTTGTAACACATATAACTAACAAAGAACTGGTAGTTAGAACACATAAAGAACTTTCTTTTTAATAGATTTATTTTATTTTTTATATTTTGGCTGCGTTGGGTCTTCTGTTGCTGTGCACGCTTTCACTAGTTGCGGCGAGCTGGGACTACTCTTCGTTGTGGTGTGAGGGCTTCTCATTGCGGTGGCTTCTCCTGTTGCAGAGCATGGGCTCTAGGCTCGCAGGCTCAGTAGTTGTGGCACACGGGCTTAGTTGGTCTGCGGCATGTGGGATTTTCCTGGACTAGGGCTCGAACCTGTCTCCCGTGCATTGGCAGGCGGATTCTTAACCACTGCGCCACCAGGGAAGCCCCGAAGATCTCCTTTAAATCCGTAAGAAGGTGACAGATAACTCAGAAAAGTCATGCCAAAGATGTGAACAGGCCTGTCATAAAAGAGGAAATCCATGTGGCTAATGAAAACAAAAAGATGCTCAGACTCATTGGTAGTCAGGGAAATGAAAATTAAAATCACAGTGAGTAACCACTGTAGCCTCAAAATTAGAAAGTCTGACAACACCAAGGTTGTCAGACCTTGGTTGGTGAGGATGGGGAGCAAGGGCAGCTCTCACGTACTGCTTTTAAGTATATTTTGGTAAAACCCATGTGAATAGCTACTGGGCATTATCTACTAACATCAAAGTTACTTACATTGTATGTTCCAAAATAAATTGTGAGTTTATTTTGTGTGTACCTGACAAATCAGTTTAAAAAAAAAAGAATATTCAATTTAAAGAAATTTAAATTTCTTGATGCTATATGATTTCTGCTTGAAATTAAGAATTGAAGGATTTTTTTTTTCAAAGAAAATTTACAAATATCTGACAAATAAGAATCCTTATTATAGTGTATGTTTTTGGTGGTGGGGGTAACCCACTGCTTTATGTTTCCAGGGCTCTCTTTTGTATCTTTTTAAATTGGCAAAGTCATCTGAATATAAACTATTTAATAAGATTCTCAAACAATATTTTGTTTCAAGAACTTTAAAAATTAAGCCCAAAGCTCTTTTTTTCTTAAAAATATTTTTTTAATTGAAGTATAGTTGATTTACAATGTTTCAGGTGTACAGCAAAGTGATTATATATATATTTTCAGATTATTTTCCATTATAGATTATTATAAGATATTGAATATAGTTTCTTGAGCTATACAGTAGGTCCTTGTTGTTTATTTTATATATAGTAGTTTTTATTTGTTAATCCCAAATTCCTAATCCCTGTCCCCCATAATCCATTCTTTATGCTTGTCTTTTGGAAAGAAAATGGTTGGCTTTATCATTCTCCTGCATAAACATCTTTGGCAGCTACCCTCTTCTCAGTACAAGATGTTCCCGACCAGACTTGTTTCTGTGCTCTACCTTAAACTCCGTGCTCCAGACTATACCCACAGCTCTTAAAATATCTAAAGGATGCTTCCCTAGATCAAGTCCTGAGAACTCTTAAAAAGCCAAAGAATTTAAAGGAATGTAAAGAAAATAGCCAAAGGTGTAATTACAGACTTTTAATTTTTGATCATATTTCTGAAGGATTTTTCTCTTGGGAAGAAGTTTTTCCATGTATAGTTTTATCTCAGAACTAAATTCGGAAAAGTTGTCTTGTCCTAGTCAGTCTGTACCTGCATATTCAGGTCTCAAAAGTAGGCAAATCACCAGTGAGTATTAAATTCAAATGAAAAAAATACTGATGTACTTTATGCAATTGGCATTGAATTTTTAGCATTAAAATATTGATAAAACATTAGTATATTCCTTTTTTTCTCATGTTTACAGTAGCAAAAATGTGTGGCTAAGAAGAAATTGAAAATGGGAAAGAATCTCAGAGTTAAACTGTCAAGTAATTAGTGCCATTCAAATCTGATTTCTTGTGGATACAGTCTGATCATCTCAGGGGTGAGATTATTTTGAAGGCATAGCAGCTTTTTCTTTTTCTTTTTTTATTTTTTTCAAGCTATTGCCACAGCCTCCTGCTGCCCAAATCACTTGAGATACAGCAGTTTGACTTTCCACATCACTTTCTAGGGCCCTACTTGCTGTATCAGTGGCTAGTCAATGATCTTCTTTGGGATACTCTCTTCATAGCAGCTTTTTATTTTATTTTTAGAAAATTTTTATTTATTTATTTATTTTTGGCTGTTCGTTTCTGTGCGAGGGCTTTCTCTAGTTGCGGCAAGCGGGGGCCACTTTTCATCGCGGTGCGCGGGCCTCTCACTATCGTGGCCTTTCTTGTTGCGGAGCACAGGCTCCAGACGCGCAGGCTCAGTAATTGTGGCTCATGGGCCTAATTGCTCCGCGGCATGTGGGATCTTCGCAGACCAGGGCTCGAACCTGTGTCCCCAGCATTAGCAGGCAGATTCTCAACCACTGCGCCACCAGGGAAGCCCCCATAGCAGCTTTTTAAAATCAAGCCTAGCTCTTTACCCATGAACTTGCTGTGTGGCCCCAGGTGTGATGTGTATAATAATTTTCAGGTCTTATAAGTAATAAATCTGTTGTTTCAAAGTTAAAAAAAAATCAAGGCACATTTTATTTCTTTGGTCTTTTTTTAGACTCACTAATCTGAATCGTTTGTTTGTTTGTTTGTTTGTTTTTGTGGTACGTGGGCTGGCCTCTCCCGTTGGGGAGCACAGGCTCCGGACGCACAGGCTCTGCGGCCATGGCTCACGGGCCCAGCCGCTCCGCGGCATGTGGGATCTTCCCGGACCGGGGCATGAACCCGTGTCCCCTGCATCGGCAGGCAGACTCTCAACCACTGCGCCACCAGGGAAGCCCTGAATCATTGTTTTTATTGGATGCTAAAGCTTTTATTTTCATTTGTTAGTCATAATTCTAATTTTTATCGGTAAGAAACCAAATTGTACTGTGTACTATGTACTGTTCATTTCTTACATGGACTACGTTTAATAACTCCAGTAGGTTATGATTCTCATAGACTGCTGGAGAGTGACTTGTGTGAGGTTCTCTGAAACCAATTATTACTTTTGCTGTGACATGAGCAAATTATTGAGGTAAATGGTTAGAAAACCTAAAATCTACTCAACAAGGTTTTGCCAGTTTCTTCTTTTTATATTTAGGTGTTCAGTCAGCTTGCATCTGTGCTGAAAAACTGTGACATTTCAATACATCTGGTAGAGGTGAGCCAAAAATTAAGTGAGATTCAAGCATTAACTTTGACTGAAGAGAAGGTCCTATTAGAGCGAAATGCTGGATCCCCAGTATATATGAAAGGTGTCACTAAGTCTGGAATTCCAATTTCCTGGTACCGAGATCTGCAAGATGTTCCAAAAGGTAATTATTTTACACTGATCGCAACCCCTCACCGTAGTGATAGGTGACCACAACCTTGTAGAGCAATGTAGTAGATTGAGTTAGGGCTGCCAAGTCCCTTACCTATAGAGAACAGCATTGTGTTAGAAAATAATTTCATGTAGTGTTGCAAAAGCCAAAGCAGACAAAAACAAACAACAACAAAACAAAACAAAACAAAAAAACACCAAAGCAAACCAAAACCAAAATATGGATCTCCGTTGTACTTTTTATTTTTTCCCTACCCCTCAGATAGTACTGATAATGAAGTAGCCCAAGGCAGTGGGGCCCAAAGGAAGCAGTGTTAGTAGATGAGTTTACTTTAATTATCTCATCTTTTGATCATCCTTACTTGCCTAAAGGCAAGCAAGGGGTGGTGAGAGAATCCCTTCACTCCTCAAGAATGATATATTGGTGAGCCCCAGCTCAAACCTAAAGTGGTGGTCTGACCTTGGCCAAGGCACCACAGCCATTCCTGGCCTTAACCATCTTGGATGATTTTAGGAAATTCAAATCCTCTTCCAGCTAACAAATTTGAGTTCTGATTTCTTTTGGGCTTGGTGATGAATAAAACATTAAACTGATAACTGGGATATTTCAGCTCTCTGACCCTCTATGTGGAAAATGGGAATAGTAATAATTGTTCCTGTGTATGTTCTACACAGTAGGTTTGCCATGAAGAGGTGGGTGATTCTGTGGAAGTTAATTATGGAAGCATCACAAGTTCCATTACGAAGAACTATGCATTTTCTATTTGTTAATGTTCAAAACAAACAATTTATTGCCTTTAAAATGCTGAAATGTTAATTTTTTTCTTCTGTTTTTAGAGTACAGCTTTTATCTTGCACATGAATTTTTCGATGTTCTTCCTGTGCATAAGTTTCAGGTATTGATGGGAAAGAAGTCACATTTATAATTGAATAACAAAGGGCCTTATGTTGTAAGAATAAACATTTATGGTGTTTAATTATTACTTGTTGAAGTTAGCTATATTTGGAAGTTTGATGAATATAATTGAAAGGCAAAAGTGAAATATTAAGAATTCTTAATTCTTAGGATATTAAGGATTCTTAATTCTTCTGGGACAAAGATGTATGAGAATGTAAGATAGTAAATGACTATAGTGCAATGAAGGATTATTTTTTAGCAAATATTTTTAAATTCCAAAAATTAAAAATTTTCTTCATTCTTTCTGTGAGGAGATTTAAGATTTGGTGGTAATGCACATGTACTGGTAGCTTGTAGGGCTAAGAGTATATATTATTATGTAGTAATTTGTTGGCAGAACCTTCTGATTAGTCCTCCTAAGTCTGTTTTCCATTTTGGGGGTACTTTCCATGTTGCTTATTTCCTCCTCCATTTCTTATCTAAACAGCATTTTAATAGTTTGCATCTATCATTCTACTCATACTGTTCAAAGGAAATGAAGTAATGCCTTTAAATAATTTAAGTGGTAAAGTGCTCTGTAAATGTTAGTTATCTATCTTATATATGATAAGAGGAGAAAAGTTATTTTGGTAGAGGCAATTGTGAGAACTTGCAAAATTTTGTTTTTATGTGTTATTTTGTGTTTAGAAAACACCACGCGGATGGCGAGAAGTACTCATTGATATTGATCCACAGGTTTCTGATAAACTGAGATTTGTTTTGGCGCCTTGTGCCACCCCAGCAGAAGCCTTCATACAAGTAGGAATAATTTTTTTTTCTTAGTTTATTGCCAACCAAATCTTCAGTCTTATTTTCTGAGTTAGTATTTTAGAGCTCCTTGTAACATGAAAGGTGCTTTTTATTAATAGTGAAAATGCACAGGATTTAGAGTCAGGAGACTGGGTTCAAATCATTTCTTAGCTGTGTGACATTAATGTAATAAGAAAGTAAGTGATTACTCAGCAAGTCCCTGTCTCTGTTTACCTCAGTCCTCTATCAAATGGTGACAATATTGTCTACTTGACAGGAAGTTATGTATCTGTGAAAACAATGTAGTACAGTAACAATAACAATATTTATTGAATATTTTGTATGTATTACTTTTTTTTTAAAATTTATTTTTGGCTGCACTGGGTCTTCATTGATGTGCTCCAGCTTTCTCTAGTTGCAGCGAATGGTGGCTCCTCTTCGTTGCGGTGCGCAGGCTTCTCATTGCGGTGGCTTCTCTTGTTGCAGAGCACAGGGTTTAGGTGCGCGGGCTTCAGTAGTTGTGGCATGCAGGCTCAGTAGTTGTGGCTCGTGGGCTCTAGAGCACAGGCTCAGTAGTTGTGGCACACAGGCTTAGTTGCTCTGCAGCATGTGGGATCTTCCCGGACCCGGGCTTGAACCCATGTCCCCTGTGTTGGCACGTGGATTCTTAACCACTGCACCACCGGGGAAGCCCTTATTACTCTATTTTCTCATTTAACTCTCAAAACTATTATTAGGTAAGTTTTATTATCACTCTCTTTGGGCTACTGTTAGAGCATTCCTTTTTTCTCATGCTTCCACCCAAATTAAAATTTGATTACTTCTTCTTTCTATTGTCCTCAAGGGATAATTGCGAGAGCCTATGTATCTTCAGTTTGAGTTTAAACGTTCAAAAAACCTGTACTTCTCAGGAATGTTTGGGCTTTAGATTGCCTGTTTTATTACCTTTTTTTTGAGCTCAGAAAAAGATGATTTCTACTTTCTGGACTATAACTAAGAATTTCTGCCTTAGAAGTTATCAATTTTAAAAGCAGAAGAGCTTTTAAACGTAAACCTCTGAATTAAGTTTTCATTGCAAAGCATAAGTTTAAAATATCAGCCTAAGTGCTTGTGAGCATTTCTGCTTTCTCATACTCTGGCTAATTTTACCTGAGTGAGAAGCAAATTCATAAAGCTACTGAGAGCTAACTTACCCCGAGAGTTTATTGTTTTTAGGTCTTCACTTGAACAGTGTACACTTATGAGAAAGGGAGTGATGATTTCCCTCTCATTTGGATGGAGCAAATGGTAATGGAATCTCTTGAAGAGCAGTCTAGGATATTAAGAATGTCATCATGGAATGCTGAGTCGTGTCATCTTATGCCTGAAGCAGCTGACCCCATGGTTTATATAGTCAAACCACAGTAATTTATTTAATAGCACTGGAGGCTTAGTGGTTTATTATTTCATTTAATTCTCACAATAAGCCTAGTATATGAAATAGACTGTGAAAGGTTAAGTAACTTGTCTCTAGTAAGCAGTAGATGAGGTGAGACTCAAGGGCTGAGTCTGCCTGACTCTGTACCTCTTAGACCTGTGCCATTATAGGCAGAGACATCAGAGCAGGTCAGTACTTCACTTGTAATAGGTGTTAGGAGGGAGCAAAAGTTAATGTACGTTTGCACAATGAGGAAAAATTTTTTTCATTATCACAGGAATTAGTGAAATTTCATATCTGCTGGTCCAGTTGGCAAGAATTACTATTTATTGTCAATACACGTTTTAAGCTAGTATGTACTTCTTGAGGACCCTTAGTTAATAGTTGAACATCTTGGGAAATTAGGGTTTCAGGTACATTGACACTAGTTTATAAGCCGGTATTGCTAGATATGGGGCATGTCGTTGGGGTACCTTTTCCTGCAAAAGGCGGCAAATATACTTGCTTTAATAGGGTCTGTTTTGTTATATTGGATTTATATCATTTGTTCTACCAGCACAAATTTTTAGTGTCTCTTACGTGTCAGACACTGTTCTAGGCAGACAAAAATTCCTTTTCCATCCTTTCAACCCAGTGGAGTATATTTATATGAATTATGATACAGAAGTAAAATCACCATAAATAAAATGATACTGTTCTTAGCCATTTGGAGGGTTGAGAGGGGCATATGCCATTTTATAAAAGGCATTAAAATTAAAATATCTTTGTAAACTGAATGGATAACATCGGAGAACCAAGGAATTCTGTGTAATAGAAAGGATGTCATGTGAAAAGTTGAGTGTAGACAACATATTCATATTGAGAAGGAATTTTTTTTATTTAAAAAAAGTTATTTATTTATTTTTTTAAACAATTTTTTTGTCTGTGCTACATGTGGGACTTTAGTTCCCCGACCAGAGATCGAACACGCGCCCCCTGCAGTGGAAGCGTGGTGTTCCAACCACTGGACCACCAGGGAAGCCCTGAGAAGGAATTTATTTTTATTGTAACTAAGAAATGCTCATTGTAGAAAAACCCTAAGGAAACAGGTCTTTTGAATGATGTATTTTGATTCCACTGTTCCCTTACTAGTGTGATGAAACAAGGGATCACGTGGAAGTGTGTCCTGATGCTGGTGTTATTATTCAGGAACTTTCTCAACGCATTTCACTAACTGGAGGTGCTGCCCTGATTGCTGATTATGGTCATGATGGAACTAAGACAGATACCTTCAGAGTATGTATAATTCAGTCACATGATTTATCAGAATTTAACTGGTACAATTTACTTACAGTTGTCATTTATTAGGTTTGACGCTCATTGAAGATCTTTATCTTATTTTGGTTTCTACAGTGCTTAGCACTGTTGTATTACATTATTTTATAATTAATCCATGTTATTATAATTACCCTTAACTGTCCACCTCTCTTTTGAACAGGGTCTGGATTGTCTGCATTATTCCTTAAATTGCAGAACCTAGGTTTGCACAGATCCTAGTAAGCAGCTGAATAATTCAAATTGAAAGATTTTCTTAAAAGTTTTTAAAAATTTCCCCTCCTTCATTTAAAAAAACATTGTTACTTTCTATAGATTTGATCTAGCTACTGTAATCATTCAAACTTTTTCTGTCATATTTTCAACACGTTTTTTTCCTTTCCAGATGTATTGTTTTATCCTTCCTAAACATCCTTTCTTATGCTCTTGGAACAGGGGTCCCCAACCCCTGGGCCTCAGACCATTAGTGGTCCTTGGCCTGTTAGGAACGGGGCCGCACAGCAGGAGGCGAGGGGCGGGCAAGTGAGCGAAGCCTCGTCTGCTGCTCCCAGTCGCTCCCATTACCACATGAACCATCCCCCAAATTGTCTTCCACGAAAGCGGTCCCTGGTGCCAAAAAGGGTGGGGACTGCTGTCTTGGAATATGATCAATTCTGTTCAGTATGCTTTAATTAAAGTATACTGAAATACATTTAACTAGATGTTATTAAGTCATTTTCTAGATTGGTGTTTCTCAATTTCTAACTTTATATTTTTTTAAAGAAAAACCTGGAGAGTTTTTTTTTTTCTTTAAGCACTGATTCTCTAGGCTTATCTCCAGGATTCTGATTTGCTAGGTCTGGGTAGAGTCCAGTAACATGTTCTCAGGTGATTTTTTTTTTTTAATAATTTTTATTGGAGTATAGTTGCTTTGCTCTCAGGTGATTCTGATGCATATAGTTGATGGATATACTTTGTAAAACACCATCTAGGTTCTGGTAACCTGAATTCATCTGGAGAATTCTCTCTTCTACTTCTTCACCATGGGCATTAATGAAAATTTTAAACAACTGTCAAAGGCAGCAGCATCTTCAGGCACTATAACATAGCACTTTATAGTGGGTTTTCCACATAGCATCTCATTTGAAGAAAGGGTGCTATTTGGTAAGAGTTTGTAAACCACTGATTTAGGCTACATCTTCCTTTTTAACAGTTATGTAAAATGTACTAAAATGATAGCACTTCTTTAATCTTGATAATGATAATCATAAAAGTACAAAAACTCATCATTTAAAAAATTATGTTCAAGGGGTTTTGTGGCCACAGGCTTCATGATGTCTTAATTGCCCCGGGAACAGCAGACCTCACAGCTGACGTGGACTTCAGTTACTTGCGCAGAATGTCCCAGGGGAAAGTAGCTTCTCTGGGTCCAATAAAACAGCAAACATTTTTAAGAAATATGGGCATTGATGTCCGGCTGAAGGTAATGATTTATGTTATTTCACTGTTATTAAATATTTTAATTTCATACTATTTCAATAAATATTTTAAGTTCACTTGGCCTTAATGCTCTTGTCGTTAGTCAGATCCTTGGTGTTCCAGTCTTTTCAGTAGTATAGGGTTCAGTGTAACCAGACAACCTGGGGGTGGAGCAGCCTGGTAAGTTTCATGCATCTCTCCTGAGGTAAAATGAAGACTTCCAAAGAACATTCACGTTTGTTAAGAAAACTTGACCGCCTGTATGAGTATGAATTTTACAACTGTTTTGAAGACGTCTTAACCCTTCAGTGTAGATCAAACCACCTGGGAATATTTGCTAAACATACAAATCCATAGGTTTGGGTCACAGCAACCTGTGTCTTTAATAAACACACCATGATTCTAAGGTAGATGATCAGAAATTACATTTTAAGCACTGTTTTATTGAATAGCTAATAGTCATTAGTATTGCTGCAAATAACTAGGAATCCTTTCTCCTGGTTATTTTCACTAAGAAATCTTTTTCTTTTCAGGTTCTTTTAGATAAAGCAGATGAGCCATCACTGAGGCAGCAGTTACTTCAGGGCTATGATATGTTAATGAATCCTACGAAGATGGGAGAAAGATTTAACTTTTTTGCCTTGATACCTCATCAGAGACTTCATGGTAGAAATCATCAGATGAATGCATGTCAGTCAAAACCCTCTCCATCACCTGTAGCTGGGTTTGGTGAACTTGTTTGGCGGTGATACTTCAGTTTGGACTTTTTACTCCCAAGTTGGCCTAAGAAACTAGAATAAAGGGAACACATTTTATATATCACAGGTAAAATAAGTATTAAAATATTTTATCTCTTCACAGCCAATAAAAATAGCCCATACAGTACAACTGAAAATTGATCTTTTAAGATTGTGTTTGATTCTTGGTACAAACGTGTGTTCTCAATTTAATGAAACTTATTATTGGGTTTCCTCTAATTAATAAAGCTAGTTGCTGTATTTTTATTTTAAAACGTAAACATGAATTCTGATTGGTTTTGTAACTGGAAACAACTGGCCATTCACAGGACTGATTAAATAGAACTATCCATATATTTTTTAAATGAGGTAGAGTAGTATGTTCTGATATAGAAAGATTGCTAAGATTTAGTAAGTGAAAAAGTAGCGTGTAAAATGTTTTGGAGTTATGATTCCATTTTTGTTGGAGAAAAGCTACATTTAAAGAAATGCTTAGAAGTAATTTCACAGCAATTAAAACACTAAATGCAGACTGGTTGTTTTCTGTTCAGTGATATTTACTTGTATATAAAAAGTAAGGAAAGGATGCCCAATAATCACTAGTTATTAAAGGGACTGTCTTCTCCATTGTATATTCTTTCCTCCTTTGTCATAGATTAATTGACCATAGGTGCGTGAGTTTATTTCTGGGCTCTCTGTTGCGTTCCACTGATCTGTGTGTCTGTTTTTGTGCCAATATGCTGTTTTGATAATTGCAGCTTTGTAGTAAAGTCTGAAGTCAGGGAGCATGATACCATAAGCATTGTTCTTTTTTCTCAAGATTGCTTTGGGAATTTGGGTCTTTTGTGGTTCCATATAAATTTTAGGATTATTTGTTCTAGTTTTGTGAAAAATGTCATGGGTATTTTGATGGGGATTGCATTAAATCTGTAGATTGCTTTTGGGTAGTATTGATATTTTAACAATGTTAATTCTTCCAATTCAAGAACATAGGATATATTTCCATTTGTGTCATCTTCAGATTCCTTCCTCAGTGTTTTATAGTTGTCACAGTATAGGTCTTCCACCTTCTTGGTTGTTTATTCCTAGATATTTTATTCTTTTTGATGCAACTTTAAATGGGATTGTTTTCTGGCTTTCTCTTTCTGATAGTTCATTATTAGTGGATAGAAAAGCAACAGGGCTTCCCTGGTGGCGCAGTGGTTGAGAGTCCGCCTGCCAATGCAGGGGACATGGGTTCGTGCCCCAGTCTGGAAGGATCCTACATGCCACAGAGTGGCTGGGCCCGTGAGCCATGGCCGCTGAGCCTGTGCATCCGGAGACTGTGCTCTGCAACAGGAGAGGCCACAGCAGTGAGAGGGCCGCATACCACAAAAAAAAGAAAAAGCAAAGCAACAGATTTCTGTGTATTAATGTTGTATCCTGCAACTTTACTGATTTCATTTGTTCTAACAGTTTTTTGGTGGAGACTTTAGGGTTTTCTATATACAGTATCATGTCATATGCAAATAGACAATTTTATTTTTTCCCTTCCAATTTGGATTTTAGAGGGAAGATTTTCAGCTTTTCCCTATTGAGTGTGGTTAAGTGGCCTTTATTATGTTGAGATGTTCCCTCTATATCAACTTTGTTGAGAGTTTTTATCATGAATGACTGTTGAATTTTGTCAGATGCTTCTTCTGTCTCTTTTGAGATGATCATGTGATTTTTATCCTTTTGTTAATGTAGTGGGTCACACTGATTGATTTGCAAATATTGAACTATCCTTGTGTCCCTGGAATACATCCCACTTGGTCATGGTATGTGATCTTTTTAAATATATTGTTGGATTCAGTTTGCTAACTTAGGATTTTTTGCATCTATATTCATCAGAGATACTGGACTGTAATTTTCTTTTGTAGAGTCTTTATCTGGTTTTGGTACTAGGGTAATGGTGGTCTTGTAGAATGAATTTAGGAGCATTCCGTTCTCTTCAGTTTTTGGAATAGTTTGAGAAGGATAGGTATTAGCTTTTCTTAGTATGTTTAGAATTCCCCTGTGAAGCCTGAACTTTGGTTTGCTGGGAGGTTTTTTATTAATTACAAATTCAATTTCATTACTAATGACTGGTTTGAACTGTTCAGATTGTCTGTTTCTTAACTCAGTCTTGGCAGGTTGTATGTTTCTAGAAATTTTTCCATTTCTTGTAGGTTGTCCACTTTTTTTTTTTTTTTTTTGCTGTACGCGGGCCTCTCACTGTTGTGGCCTCTCCCGTTGCGGAGCACGGGCTCCAGACGCGCAGGCTCACTGGCCCAGCCGCTCCGCGGCATGTGGGATCTTCCTGGACCGGGGAACGAACCCATATCCCCTGCCTCGGCAGGCGGACTCTCAACCACTGCGCCACCAGGGAAGCCCTAGGTTGTCCACTTTGTTGGCATATAATTTTTGTAGTATTCTCTTTTTTTTTTTTGTATCTCAGTAGTACAGTTGTTTTTCCTTTTTCTTATTTTGTTTATTTGGGTCCTCTCTTTTTTCTCCTTGATGAGCCTGGCTAAAGGTTTATCAATTTTGTAAAAAGGTTTATCAATTTTGTTTATCTTTTCAAAAAACCAGCTAAAGGTTTATCAATTTTGTAAAAAGGTTTATCAATTTTGTTTATCTTTTCAAAAAACCAGCTCTTGGTTTCATTGATGCTTTCTGTTGTTTTTTGGTCTCTATTTTATTTCCTCTCATAATTATTATTTCCTTCTATCTACTAACTTTGGGCTTTGTTTGTTCTTCTTTTTCTAATTCCTTTAGACAGTAGGTTAGGTGATTTGAAATTTTTCTTCTTTTTTGAGGTAGGCCTTATATTGCTGTGAACTTAAATAATCACTATTAAATTTCCCAATCTGGTTTGAGGGGTGGGAAAAGACTTACTTTTTTATTTGTGCTCCTTTTTGGTATTTGAATTTTTTACCATATGCTTCTGTGAATGTTATAATTAAAATTAGATTTAAAAAATTTTAAAGTCACAGTAAAACCAATAAACCTAACAGGTACTTAAAATATGACTTAGAATAAATCCACACTGCTTACGAGGAAAATTTTCTAAATTGAGTTAATTCTCTCATTTTCAGATAATTGTCAAGATTTAGTTCTATAAGTTCTCATTTTTTGGTTCAAAAAACTTTTATTAATAGCAGACATATGGACTTTCTGAAGAACTGTTATATTAGCAACACAAATTTGTGAAATTAAAGGAAAAGAATACTAGCTATACGTCTTGAATTTATAGCTTAACTATATTGGAAATTCATTGGCACAGTGATGAATGGTTATTTCTTACTGCTTCTTTGGCTTCACTGAGAACAGGACTAGCATTCTGTATCTCACGCTAAATTAAAGGAAGATGGAGGCCTTATTTTTCAGATGCTGCTCAACTTTGGGCCATTCCCGGCGACCCTTAAAGACTTGGTTGGAGAATTTTTAGAAGATGAAAATGCCCATAGTTGGCTCTTCCCAATTATTTAATAGTTTTTATGATTAAGGGGAAAGAGGCAATGCTTCTTAAAACCTATACATGTACTTTGGTATTAGGTATTTAACTTAAGTCTTTTGGCAGTTGCAGTAGTGGAATATTTGATGGTAGTTTCTGAAAAACCTAAAATTATTCCAAACTTTCATTCCAAGAAATGAGACCTTGAGGTTATTACCTCAAATTTTGTATAAAATTGTAATAATGAGTTGTTTTTTATTTTAGATTAAAAAAAATCTGTGTTCTTAAATATAGCATTAGTTTCATTTACAAATACTATTTCCAAAACAGTTCTATTACCAAAGCCTGGGAAAAGAACACAACCAAATAAAATATTTTTCTTTGGATACCTCTACTAGAGATAGGCTCAGGTTTTCACGTGGAAAAGTATGGTGATATGGAAATACATTTTATTATCAAGCTTCTTTGAGGATATTTACAAAAAGTGGGATGTAATAAAAAATAAAAATGTACTAAACAGTGTCATTATAGACTACTTTGTACATTATCAAATGTTTCTAACAATTATTTCTTATACAAACACAATGCTTCAAGACAAAAAAAGGTTATGCAGGTTATACAGTAACTGGAGAAATTACTCAACTCCAAATTATCTGACAGTGCCTTTACAGTTTTTTTTTTTTAGAAAACTTAGGCATTCAACAACAAAAACAAAGAGAGTGCAATTAATTTCATGGCTTGTAAAAGTTTGAGTATATAAGTATAGCAAACAAACGTCATTCCAGTTAATTATCATCTTACGCAGTAAAACCACAATAGGGTGCCTAGTGACTCAAAATTACTTCATTTTAGCACACTGATATAAACACTTTAGAGAAATTTGGGGAAGTTATCCTCTATCACAGGGAAAATACACTTCCCAGAGGTTTTGCAAAATTAATTTGGTTTAATTTATACACTTCTCAGAGGTTTTACAAAATTAATTTGGTTTAATTTCTTAAACTCCTGTCTGACAATGAAATACTGAGACATTGTGGAGTGTCTCCTGGAGATATTTAGGGGTAGGCAGTATAGTAAAATGGTTAGGAGGGGTAAGAAGGATTCTGGAGCCACAATGCCTGGGTTCAAACCCACATCCTAACTGTGACCTTCAGCAGCTAGTTACTTAATTTCCCTGTGCCTCAGTTTCCTTATCTGTGAGATGGAGTTCATGTGCACTTACCTCATGGCTGTTGGTGAGGGTAAAACATGTAAAGAGCTCAGAAAAGAGGAGCACTGTGTGTTTCCTTCCATTCTCTCAAGGATATTTTTAGTCCTAGATAAGGCAGTAGCTTCAGGATCTCTAAGGGCCCTCTCAGTCTTAGTCTGTTCACAAGAAGAACATTCTTTTCCTTTGCTACCTCAAATTCTGTGAGCAGTGATAGTTAACACTTTTATAACTTTTAGCTTAAAAACATCTGATCTTCACAACACTGTGAGGAAGGTACAGGCAAGAATTATAATCTTTATTTTATAGATTGAGGAACTCAAGGCTCAGACAGATTGTCACCTGCCGAGGCCAACACAGGTAAATTAAAGAACGGAGCCAGATTTTTTGGCTCCACGTTGTTTGCTCTTTTTGGAGGGGAAAAAAGTTTACAATGATTACTGAGGAATCAAAAAATGAAAAGTCCCTAGATTTTTAGTAAGTGAGTGGTCCCACCAGATCTTTAACTTTTTTGGGGGAAAACTGTTAGTAACTTTTAAAAAGCTATGAAAAAGTCTAACCTCTTAAATATGATATCTGGGTAGAAAAAAATGTCTTTAGCTGGCTGCTGAAGCTGCAGTGTTAAAAAAAAAATACTTATTTCATTCTTTCATTTGCTCAGCTGATAATATAGCCGTACTCTTATACACTTCATGCTCCACCCCATCCATTCCCTCAAACTGCTTAAAATATAATTGGTTTTAAAACATTCCAGATATCTGTAAAGCCTTCCAATAAGCTAAGGGAAGAACAAAAGGATACTGTTATTCTTTCCTGTAGCATTAACTGACTCTGCACTGGCCTACTTTTAGCATATATTTAATTTTCTTCCTCAAATTATTCAACCCTATGTAAAGATAAATTGTGTACTTAGAGTTCAGATCTATACCTATTAAATGTTGGAATCCAATTGTGGCATCACAACGGCGTCAGTGGGAATGTGAATATTTAGCAGCAGAGTTGAGCTATAAGAAGACATACGTAACAGCACTGAGACCAGCAGTTCCTACTCCTGGTTTTGTACATCAGTTGTCCCGAATGACTGTAGGGGCTGATGCAACATATCAATACTTACAAAAGGTGATAACTTAATTTTCATGTTCCAAAGAGCATATTCAGAATTTCAACTCCAAAAGGGTTAGGGATCACTGTTTTGGAGTCTTGACTCTGACCTAAAAAAGAAAGGTAAAACAGTCCAGCACTCCCTTTCCAGGAGTCTAGGAAAAACCCCTCAATGCCTCTATGGTCAGTTAAACAAATGTTTAAAGTCTATAGGAAATGGCATGCTGGTAGCCTCTCAGTTACCACATAAATGCACATCTGTTTAGTAATCAACCTTGTAACTCTTGTATGATTTGGTCAAGCTATGCAATAACTGGACTCTAGCTTGCCGTTTTCTCCTTTTTAAAAAAATAATGTTAATAATAGGAAAGGGAAGATAAATTAAGTGCCACTATTGTACTAAAATGAACGATTAGGAAAAATACAAAAATCAGTTATTGCTTATGCTGTAAAAATTTATGAAAAGCTTTATCTTGGGTTCCATTATGTGTTATTACTCAGTTTCCCCTCTTGTACCTACTCAATATGAACTACAGTATTGGTGTCACTGATTCCTTATCATATTTCCTCATGTCTTTGTATCCTTTCAGATGACAGCCTACAAAGAACAACAGTTATGCAGCAAAATACCAGTCCATAACATGAAATCCTTCCTTATTGAAGTTAGCTCAATAATAATTAAGGATCCTCTTCCATGTCATCTGGATTGGGAGCCATAATGAAGTGCTTTGGGTATACAAGGTTGTGTGTATATGCATGTATTTCCCAGCGGGCATCGTCACTTTCGTGTGTAATGTAACGTTCACCAATGCGAGTTTCAAATTCTCTAAGGTCAAGCCAAGTCTGATAGTCCTAGGGAAAAAAAAAAGATTATCAACCATAAAAGAAACAATCTTGTCAACCTTTTTTTTTTTTTTTTGCTCAGCACCCTAGTCATAGAATTGACAACCCCTACCTCCTAAATACTTGCTCTACAGTAAGTTCATTTGTAATATTTTAAGTTAGCAATGTTAAAGATAAATACTTTTTCAAATTTAGATAGCCTCTCATGAAGGAAGGCACTAGTTTCTAAAATTAAAAAAGAAAACACTGCCTCAGGCTTCTGAGGTGGCAAATAATAACCACTACAATACTTCGTTGGAGAGGCCGACACCTTATTTCTCAAAATAGGGGAAAGTGCTTGGAATCAGTTACCAGGATAATTTAATAACTGCTGAGACTAAATATGATTATATTTGTTTTGAAGTTATTTCTACCCCTCATTCCCTTTAAAATAGTTCTGAAGCTTCTCTCTTTATTCTGAAGTTTGGGGGTATCTTTTGACAAATCTAGGCAATAGCTTTTGGGGGGAATTAAGCCAGACATTTTAAATGGCATCTCTGATCTGTTCAATGCAAATATAAACCTTTTAGTGGACATTTTAAAAATAAAATATATTTGACAACATAGTGGGTCATGCTCACCTTACAAAAAGGTGAAATGAATACTCTAAGGCCCTAAGACATGTAGAATCTATTGTTAAGAGTGGTTTCATTAAGACAATCACCATGAACTGCTCAAATGAGGATCGAGGAAGAGAGATACATTTTTTTTTTTTTTTTTTTTACCTGCAGCCAGGGGTGACTAAGAGATTTGTCCACACTGTAACGTTTTCTCATCTTCACTTGAAGTAGGTTGTTTATCAAATCAATTGCTAAGGGAAAAGACAAAATTAGATACATGAATTTGAGCGTACGGAGCATCCCAAACCTGTGACTGCCTGGAAAGCAGTTCAATCCATAGAAATAAAAGGTTGAGGATTTTTGCTTCTCAAGGACATGGCCTTTAAGCTAACATGCTGGTGATCTATAAATATTTACTGAATTCACAATGTATCTGGTTTATTAAGGAGACAGTATATAGTGCAGGTTAAAAGTACAGACTGGAGCCAGCCTGCTTGAGCTGGCGTTGTTACTACGTGTGACATAGGGTGAGTTACTAAAGTATACTGTGCCTCGGTCAACTGTAAAATGAGGTTGTTGAGAAGATGAGACAAATTTAATACACATAAAGGGCTTAGAATGGTGCTCAGCATATAAATGCTGAGTATTAACTATTATTTTTTAAGATGAATAAAATAGACTCTGATTATAGGCTGATTTTTTTTTTGTTTCTTTTTTCCCTCCCCAATGATGTCATGTCCTTCTCTAGTCTCGGGCTTGGTCTGGAAAAGTAGCCGAAGCCATTGCGTTGCTTCTATAGATGTGGTTACAGTAAGGTGATAACTTATTACCAAAAGTTCATACTTAACAAGTTTTAGCAAATAAGTTCGTTGTATTTTGGTGTATGTGGTGAGATCTTGGCATACAAATTTTATCCAGTTGTTTGGAGAAATGGGCCAACTGCAAATCCAAAGCAACCAGGTAACTATACACTGACAATATCCTTATGTAACAATATAGCTGTTGCTAAGGCATGGGTCCAGGGATGAGCCAAATGAACGACTTATACTATTTCTAGTTCTAAATATCACCAAACTAGCAACGATTTTCCATATTTTTGTTTTTGCCCTAATCAAGTTATTTTTTTTCCATAAGTATTTTAATTATTAATTTCTCTGTATTCTAAATACTTCAAACTTTTATCCATTGTTCCTTAAGTGGCGGTCCACTATGTGCATCAGAATCATTCCGTGTATTTATTAAAATGTATTCAGTGTATTTATTCCCGGGTATCAGTCCAGCTGGTGAGTCTGAATCTGGGGTAGAGCCAGCAGGGTCTTCTTTTTAATAAAGTCACCAAGTGATTCTGATTTAAGAGGTCTGCAGACCACACTGTCCAAGGAACTCTAAGATGACTTTGGCAACATCCCCAAACCCTCATATGTACTTCTTCAGTTAGCTCTGTTCATTACCAAGTAAGCCTACTATTTATATGTTGTTCCTCAAACTTTTCCCAGTTTAATGGGCTATTAATCCCTATGATTAGGGCTGGGACTTTCGGGAAAACAAAAAAAAGACCCCCCTGTTCCAAGGGTTGGCTAAATTCAGGTGGGGATGTTCCCCAGTAGTGGTTCTATCAAATGCTATGGGAATGTTAAATAATGTTTTAAGTGGTATATAAAGAACCTAAGTTACAGGTCTCCATTCAAGGAGATTAGAATCTAGTTCTGAAGATAAGTGGTTGTGAAAAGATAAATACGCCCAACTAGTGGCCTAAGTAGATCTTACACAGTTTGGAAGAGGGGTTCAGGGAAGACTTCTCAGATGAGCCACAAGTTAAGGGATCTCTGAAGAACTGGAAGGATTTCGACAGCAAGGAGGAGAGACGGGCAGGCAGGGAAAAGACCTAAGCAAAATGCAGCGAGTAGTTGAAAGCTTGCGTAGGGCAGTAACGGCAGATGAGGCTAGAAAGCAAACTTGGGCCGTATCACAGAGACCTACAGATGCAGCCTGATTAGAGGGAGGCTGAGATAAATGTCCAGGAGCAGAGTAAGATGAAAGTAGTGTTTCCTGAAGGAGGATTTGGCAGTGGTGACTGAGAAGGACGGTTAAGCTATTTGAGTAGTTTCAAAATGAGGTAGTTGGGGCCTGGATTAGTGCCCTGCCTGCAAACTGTAAGGAAGATAAAAAATAATGTAAAAGGAAGCATGCTGAAAAAACTGGTAAACAGTTGAATTTGGAAGGTGAGTGGGAAATATTAAAAAGAGAAGTCAGAAAAGACAGGGTGATTTGGGATCACAAAGCTTTTGACTAAAAGGCACAGACCTAAAATTTATATATATTTTTTTACCTTCACCAGAAATTTCTCTCCATGGATTTGGTGGGTACATAAATGCAGCATTTTGGATTTGGTCGTTTATATCTTCATCTTCATTAAAAGGAAATGTGCCGCTGAGGCTCACATAGACAATAACTCCCACTGACCACATATCTAGAGAACGGTTGTAGCCTTTGCTCCTGAGAACTTCAGGGGCCAAGTATGCAGGAGTTCCTACCACAGATCTCCTGAACGACTTTTCACCAATGATGCGTGCAAAACCAAAGTCACACAGCTTCACCTGGAAATTAAAGGATGATGTTAATTTTATATTATTGATATATGTATCAATCTATATATACATACCTGTCCCTAAATATGATACTGTATCATTTCAACACATTTGCCAACTGTATTGATTATGAATGTCAAAAGATTATAGATAAGGAAATTATAAAATACCCTTTTCCCAAAATTTAGATACATTTATAACCCTGTGATCCATTACTAACAGTATGAAGAGCTTTGCTAATGCTCATTTCAAAAAACCACTTTTGAATTCTAGCTTCCAGAATGCCAAATACCAGACTGGTGTTAAGTGCTCAGCGTTTTTGATGAAATGGAGGGTGCTGATCTTTTATCATTTGGCTTTTAGTAAATCACTTTTTTTTTTTTCTTTTTTGCGGTACGCGGGCCTCTCACTGTTGTGGCCTCTCCCGTCGCGGAGCACAGGCTCCGGACGCACAGGCTCAGCGGCCATGGCTCACGGGCCCAGCCGCTCCGCGGCATGTGGGATCTTCCCCGACCGGGGCACGAACCCGTGTCCCCTGCATCGGCAGGCGGACTCTCAACCACTGCGCCACCAGGGAAGCCCTAGGAGATCACTTTTCTATCACCTGTAAGCAGGAACTATATGTTTCACTTTTAAATGCTCAGTGGCCTCACAGTGCCTGGATAGAGGTACTCAAATGTTTGCTGAAGGAAAAATAAGTTATGATATTTAAAAACTTACCCTTTATTTTGCTTAATCTTAGAATCTCTCTTCCCAAGGACACTATATATTGCCAAGTAAATGAAACTGCAGTGTATTACAGATAACTATTAATGTGGCCAGTAGAAGAGTCATATTAGAGATTGTTTGAAAGAGAATGAGTGTTTTCTATGACTGTGGAACAAAATATTGCTAGTTAGATGTTTAGATTTGAAACAAGTTATATCTGGGGGTAGCTGCAGTCACGACCATGCCCCTTTGGGAAGAGAGTTCTCAAAGGTAATGAGATTAGCAGAGTTCAGAATACTTATCTTGCTGCCCATCTTCTACGAGGTTCAAATTTTGGTGATTAATGATACATCCATGCTGAACAAGCAAATGCCAAGTACTGTCCGGGGAAAATGCCCTGATTCACAAAATGTCTTCACTAAAAACTTCAAGATAAATTGAGAGGGCGCTACAAACCAGTGGTACAAATAGTGAGTGGAAAGCAAAAGATGGACGGACCTTCATACATGTTTTTATGAAGATATTTGTTCTGTGTCATTGAATTCGGCTACTTCCTCTGAATATTTGAAGAACAGGATTATTGACCATGAAGAAATGTGAACTCTTTTTTTCAATAAATGCCATATTTCAGCTAACATTTTGATAAAGTAAAGATGACTTGGCAGTTTGGCAACTGAATAAAGAAGAGGGGCCATGGCTAGCACTTGACCAAAAAAAAGAGTAAGTGACATTATTTTCCCTTTGTTCCTAATAAAGGTCAGAAAGCTGGAGTTTTAGCCTTAGCTGTAGGGGTGTACATCCTTTCTCCTTACTCTCTTGAAGATCAAATGAAATAATACATGGAAGCACTTTAAAATATTGCACCAATGCCTATGGAATCTTTTTGACCTCACAAAGATAGAGGATTACTTTTATTCACATAGGCATTACAAAAGGAATATGATTACTTCCTTCAAAGTAAAAGAGTTGAATAATTTTTTTAAATACATCTGTTTCTTGAAAGAGAATCTGAGTTGTGAAATAGTCATCTGTTGTCCTTATTCTAGCCACTTGTCTAATTGTGTTTTAAATGTACATAAACAAGAATTTGGCAACAGATTATTCTAGCTGATGACAATCATGAGAAATATTCATCGGTACCACCAATATATAGTCCTCAGGACAGATGTTTCAAACTTTGGGTTAATAACCATTTTTAGGTTATGAAATAAATTTGGATCAACTTTTTAATGAAATGAAATTTAACCAAGTAAACAAATGAATGCATCACACGCAGGAGAGACACACACATACATGTCGTAATACATATGTGAGCACTGGTGGTGATGGGAAATGTAATTCTTCCATAGGTTTTGCTGAAAATGTTTGAAATATAGTACTCTAAAGAGGAAGGAAGTGTTGGCTGCCTGCCTCAACCAAAATCTAGTCTTCTCATTTCAGGGTCATCCCTCAGTTTGTTTTATTTCATGAGGAATTTGTCCTGAGCACCAAGCACCAACCAAGGCTGACTCTCCCTACTTCACTCCCAACCCACAGGGAGGGGTGAATTGTGCAGAAAAATTATTCCTTGAGAACTGGTCTAAAAAGTCATTAAGCCTAAAAAGTCTTCATGAAAGTAAGCAATATAATTAGTAAAATATGAATTCAGACTACTCAGGGATAAATCCTCAATGGCAGTTATAAGGTAGAGACTTTTTTCTGTAAGATGGTTATATACTGAACCTACAGCACTGCCTTTCATTATGTGGGTACTTCATAATGTTGTCAGACAGATACTTAAAACCGTACTTAAAAAAGGTTCTGGAGAATATCTCACCTGAGGAAATGGCTCTGCTGATGCGAGGAGCACATTTTCTGGCTTTAAATCACAGTGCACAATATTCTTAAAATGTAGATTTCTTAATGCAACAAGTATCTGTTATTGAAGAAAAAAGAATTTTTTTCTATTTCTGGAAAAATCATAGCTAAACACTAACTGGACCCCTTGAGTGGTATAATAATTTTAAAAGTCCACTACAGTTCATCAAGATTTAACTAAAAGTGTTATTTTGTTCTTCAAAGTTAACAATTCCCACAATATTACAATATGTAAAAGCACTACCATTTCTTGTAGTTTTTATTATTGTCTAGTTTCAAAAAAAGTTAAAATACCTGTGTGACCATGAATTTAGTTATTCGTTCTGGAAGTCGACTTTTCTCACTGGATAGAATCATTTCCAACATATCTCCATGCAGCTTTTCCATTACTACAAAAACTCGTTCTGGGGTTTCAAACATACATTCCAGGTTTACAATCCCAGGATGGTGCAAATTCTGAAGAGTTGCAGGATATTTATGTGACCAACTTGAGTAAAAGTTCTACTGTGCAAATATTAATATCTAACAATGTGCTGCAATTAATTGTACGGAATAATGGCACAGAAAGCAAAAAGTAGCTTAGAAAACTAAATAAAAGCAAACAAAAAGGATCATAGATTTTGATTTTCCAAGTTATGTACTGGAGAGTGGATGCACTGAAGGGAAAGAATGTCTTCCCAGTTTTTCCAATATAAATGCCCTTGTCCATTACTACTATTTTTCCCTCCTTCTCATCTTTTTAATCTTCTGATAATACTCTAGTTTTATGCTGTCCATGCATAGGCATCAACTGCCAATCAAAGTTTAGCCAATTACAAAGAGCTTTGGGGCTGTTTGTGAGGGTCTTAGCTCAAACAGGTGGTTTTGTCTTTAAGGTAGTTATCTAAGTCTTGATCTCGTTGTACTATACCTTGATTTGGTCTTCCCTCTTTTAGGAGGGAAGCATCTCTTTACTACCATCACCCCTTTTTCTTAAGCACTACTAGGTTAACAGGGTTGGAGAAATACAAAGCTGAATGTGATACTGTATCTGCTAATAAAAAAGCAATCTATCTTAACTGATATTAAAAAAAGCAACAAAACTTCTTCAAAAGCAATTTGAGAAGTCAGCCATACACAAAAAACATTCAATGGTTCTTTATTTCAGGACATAAATCTAAATTCCTCTGTGTGGATTTTAATATCTTCAGTAATCTGGTTTCATTCTTCTTATTCAGTCTTAAATATGCTCTTAAATATTGGCCCAAGTGATTAAACTTTTTAATACTTATTAACAGAAATATATTTTTCTTATGCTTTTTTTCCTTACTTTGGGTATCTAAGTATGCCAAGAGGGCACTTTTTTTCGGCCTATGTGAAGTTGGGCTCCATCTCTAAAATGTGTTTTGAATACACCATCACTTCTCAATTCCCACTGTAATGCCTCCAGTTTAGCTCACATTAGCTCTCTTCCAGACTACTGCAGTTGTTGCCACTGCACTCTATGCAGCACTGCTTACATGGTACTGTATTACGTGTATATGTATCTTACTCTGTAGCCTAGTAAGTTCTCTGAGAGCAGAGACTGTGTCTTAGTCACTTTTAGCTCAACTTCTGAATCCTGGTTGGTGTTTTAAAAATGTTTACAAGTGAATACCAAATGCAAGATAAATACTGTTTACTAATCAGCTTAAAACAAGTTAATGACATGGTGTTCCAGGTAGCAAAATAAAAAGTGACACAATCTTATAGTAGATACATGAAAGTGAAATACCCCACAGTGGTGGGGCATGATAATGGCAGTAAGCAGACGATTCAGAACATCATATAACTTTGACCGATTTAGAGCTGGAAGTGTGGTTGGCTGTCCCGTATGCTGTAGTTGACTACCTCTTAAGTTTCTTTCCCCCACCCCACCATCCTTGGAAACGCATGCACACACAAAAATAGAAGTATGCTGTAACATAAATTCTTTTAACCACTTCTTCTATTTTTTAAATGTCCTATTTCCTCTAGAGTCTGTTTTGGTAAATTATACTTTCATAGAGAATCATTTTCTCCAGGTTTTCAAGTTTATCTAACAGAGTTGCACAAGATAGTATCTTAAGATTCCCTAAAATTTTTTCAGTATTTGTGATCGTCTCTCCAAAATGTTTTATCTTCTTATATTTTGATTCGGTTGGACACTTATTTTATTGTTATTCACTCCCCCCCCCACCCGATAATCAACTTTTGGATTATACTAAATTTATTAATTTCCTTTTTTTATCTTTGTTAATTCCTTGTTTTCCTCAGGTTGACTGTTCATCCTTCAACTTCTTGGGTTAAGACTCAATTCATTTATGTTCATTCCTTCTTGATTAAATATTTGAGGTTACCAAGATTTCTGTGAGCTCCGACAGATTTCCAAAAGCTCTGATATACAGTATTTCCACAATTATTTTCTAAATACTCCAATCTTGATTTTGCTCTCTGATTCAAGAATGAAGACTCAAAAAAAATTTTTTTTCAGGTGGTGGGAGTTTTTGTTTTCTGATTTTATAATTTATTTCTAGCTTTAGTGCATTAAGACCAAAAAGTACTGTTTATTCTACTGTTATTTTGAATTAATAGGGTACTTATTTGTTTTTAGGGTACAGTGTTCAACATAAACTGGTTAGATCTACCTTATACTGTTTAGACTTCCTGTGTTCTTACTTAGCTTTGTCTATTTCATCTGTCATGGACTACTAATGTGCTTGTCTGTTCCTCCCTGTATGGTTTCTAGTTTTCCTTTATAGATGTTGTTGATGTCATTTGGTTTAGTGTGATTTGCACTCTTCCACTGTTAGAGTGCCCTACTTCAATTCACTTCATGTGTTTTCTCTTGAATTAAATCGTATTAGATCATGACTCCCTTGGCTTTCTTCTATTTGAGAGGAACTAGAGAGAGGCTGTCACGATTGTAGAGCTCAGAAAGAGCCAGCAAAACCTGTTTTGTTTTGTTTTGTTTTTGCGGTACACGGGCCTCTCACTGTTGTGGCCCCTCCCGTTGCAGAGCACAGGCTCCGGACGCGCAGGCTCAGCGGCCATGGCTCACGGGTCCAGCCACTCCGCGGCATGTGGGATCTTCCCGGACCGGGGCACGAACCCGTGTCCCCTGCATCGGCAGGTGGACTCTCAACCACTGCGCCACCAGGGAAGCCCAAAACCAGTTCTTATTGTGGTGCCTCTTCCTACATTTGCCTGATCCATTTCCACAGCTTTTGGAAAAACTTCCACCTATTTTGTAGGGCTGAACTATTTTCTATTTTTGTTAGAGTATGCTTTTCTGTTTATCATTTTTCTTGTAGCTTTTGGGCGATTTCCAAGAAGAGAAGGGGGAAATACTGAATTTATACTACAACGGTCTAACTAGAAATTTTGCTCTTTTAGTTTCTGAGAACGTTTTCCCATTTACATAGGGAGCCATGAGAGCGCCTCACCTTTTCTCCCGCTACTCTACTACCCTCTTAAGGCAATAGCAAAACGACATTTAACATTACTATAGCCCTGTGTGATGAAAAGTGAAAAATCCCACAGGCGACAATTATTTAATTCTGAAATATTTTCATTCTGAAAATAACCAGAGGGCTATAATAATAAAGTGTTTATTACATTGTGTATTATCTGGAAATTCCTAAATTTAGTTATTAAGATTTGCAGTTGATAACGTGGGAAAAAAGCTTCAGTATTTAGTACAGAGCTGTGTTTGTGATCAAAGTAACAAGGAGAACTTTTACGTGGAATCTATAATACGACACAAATGAACGTATCTATGAAATAGAAACAGACTCACAGACATAGAGAACAGACTTGTGGTTGCCAAGGTGGAGGGCAGGTGGGGGAAGGATGGACTGGGAGCTTGGGATTAGCAGATGCAAACTAATATATATATGATGGATAAAAAACAAGGTTCTACTGTATAGCATAGGGAACTATATTCAATATCCTGTGATAAACTATAATGGAAAAGAATATGAAGAAGATATATATGTATAACTGAGTAACTTTGCTGTAGAGCAGAAATTAACACAACATTGTAAATCAACTATACTTCAATAAAAATTTTTGAAAATGACAAGGAAAAATCAATCCTTATTAATCAATCCTTAATATTTATTTTTTTGCATATTGATTGGATATTGAGAAAGAGTCCAAAATTAGATATGAAAAAAGATCTCTAACAGTATATTCAAACCCTGATGCAGAGTCTGAATGCTGTTAATATTCTATTTTAAAGGCAGCTTTATAGGAGGAGGCAGCCTTGAAGTGACCACAGGTAGCTTGTAGACCACAATCTTTTGATTATCACTCCTCTGAAAAAAAAGTGAGGCAAATGTTACTAATAGTGACCAATAATGTAATAAATGTAAAATTAACTACATGTTTATAAGTTTCTTACCTTCTTCTCCAAAAAAGCACAAGTTCAATAGGCTGTGTCTTCTTGAACTTCACCCACAAGCAAATGGGGCTGTGAGAGCATTAACTATTATATCACATATATATATGATATATTATATCATATATATTTCTTAAATACTAAGCAAAAGCTCCACAATGAATTAATAAATATTTGCATGTTATAAATTATATGATATTCAGAAAAATAAAGCTAAATTTTACTCTTCTACATGATGTCCAAAAGAGATAAAAATGCTAAAAAATAAAAACACAGTAATTTATTTTATGGGATTTAAGTCATTGCCAATGTATCTTTAAAAATATACCTTAATGGACTAAACTATTATAATGAAATGTGGTAGAAGTATCAAAGTATTTTGAGCTCATAGAGTGATGAATTAAGAATGAAATTTGAGTTTTTTTAGTTTAAGGTTTTCCTTAAGAAAATGTGTTCTAAACCAACTACTACCATAATGGCAGTCCTTGTAACTCCTAGATTATTGTAACCTAATTTTGCCTTTAAAAAAAAAGAAACTTAGGGAGTTAATTCAGATGCTCACCAGCCTCTCACTGAGCCAAAAGGTCATAAAATGAGAACAAAGAAAGAAAACAAAAATCTTATCAGCATACTAAATAGAGTTGGATTTAAAAACTCATAAATCAAAAATTAAAACCAATACAAAGCAACTTTTGGGTGTTTTTTTTTTTACCTGTAAAATAGCCACTTCATTACGGAGCTGACTCTCCTGTTTTGTGGGGAATCTCATCTTATCAATTACTTTAATAGCCACATCCCTTCCAGTCTTTCTGTGTTTTCCTATTTTTAAAAAAAGTACAGAAAAGAAAGAAGACACAAATTGACATCCCACATACAATACAAAAGCTTTATCAGGAAAGTTATCCACAAACTGAAATTGATATGTATTTTTGTATTTCTTTTTTTCGGCTCATTTTGTTCTTTCTCCATCACTAACCTTTAATTTTTTTTTTTTTTTTTTTTTTTTGCGGTACGCGGGCCTCTCACTGTTGTGGCCTCTCCTGTTGCGGAGCACAGGCTGCGGACGCGCAGGCTCAGCGGCCATGGCTCACAGGCCCAGCCACTCCACGGCATGTGGGATCTTCCCGGACCGGGGCACGAACCCGTGTCCCCTGCATTGGCAGGCAGATTCTCAACCATTGCGCCACCAGGGAAGCCCAAAAGTTCTTAGTTTAAATTAAGGAATTAATACTCAGTTATAGTGAAAAGGCTTAGTAGGTTAACCTTTGAGAAAAACACCACTTGACGAAACTGTGACAAGATGTTAACAGCTGGCAGATGTTTTTAAATTTCATAATTTGTCTGTGTTATCTACAATATGCAAAAGACTGTAGTTGCTTACCTCCATAGACGATACCAAATTGGCCTGAACCAAGCACCTCATCTGCAAAGATCTGGTAAACGGTACTGATGTCCTATTTAGGAAAAAGTAAGCAGTGTTATTACCTCTGTGAAATAAGGTCAACATCTCTGACTCTTTTCATTCAAATACTTAATACATTTTTAGTTTTTATGGTTGACGGAACTAATTTTCACAAAATATTTTATGAAATATAGGCTTTCTATGTCCTAAAAAAGCCCAAGTTTAATACTATGACTTTTTTTTTTTTTTTTTTTTTTTTTCGGTACACGGGCCTCTCACTGTTGTGGTCTCTCCCATTGCGGAGCACAGGCTCCGACGCGCAGGCTCAGCAGCCATGGTTCACGGGCCTAGACGCTCCGTGGTATGTGGGATCTTCCCAGACTGGGGCACGAACCCGTGTCCCCTGCATCAGCAGGCGGACTCTCAACCACGGCGCCACCAGGGAAGCTCAATACTATGACTCTTAATGCACAACTATAATGTATTCTGTAAGAAGCCGATTGGGAAAAAAATGCTTAGAATTAAAAAATATATTTATTGGGTTGCCCTGGTGGCGCAGTGGTTGAGAATCCACCTGCCGATGCAGGGGACACGGGTTCAAGCCCTGGTCCGGGAAGATCTCACATGCCGCGGAGCAGCTAAGCCCGTGTGCCACAACTACTGAGCCCACGAGCCACAACTACTGAAGCCCATGTGCTTAAAGCCTGTGCTCTGCAACAAGAGAAGCCACCGCAACGAGAAGCCCGCGCACCGCAACGAAGAGTTGTCCCTGCTCGCCGCAACTAGAGAAAGCAGCGCACAGCAATGAAGAACCAAAGCAGCCAAAAAATATATATATATATATATATTTATTAAGTAGTGATCTATAAAAAGTAAATTAACATAAAAAATTAAGAATAAAGTTTTACCTATTTTACCATTAAAGAGATTTGCTATCTTTGATTTGAAAGAAAAACTCAAAGGTTCATATTATTGAGATCAGATTAATTTTTAAAGACTGATGAAAAGAGTATGTGTAGCTCAAATCCACTCCTTCATTTCCTCCCCTCCGCCCCTCCCTTTCATCTTCCTTTTTCTTCGCTAGTGGTTGTCGCTGTCAGAGAGCTCCTGGAAGGCGCTCGGCAACCCTCCCCACAGATCTTTAGTCAAGGTCTGTCTTTTGTTTGGGTATGTGCTACAGTCTCCATGAAGTCAGGGACTACACCTGTCTCGTTCAGTGTTACATTCCCAGACAGTGCAGGGGGGTCTCCCTGCAGTCACATGACTGGATAAACCAAGTCTCCTAGGCCTCATTCCCTCATTGGTAAAGTGGATATAATAACATCTATCTCACTGGATTTTTAAGTGAATTAAATGAGAATATATACAAAGTGTCAAGTCCAGTGCCTGGCATATAAAAATCAGTACAAATCCTAATTTCTGTTTAAATTAGGTAATCGTCAGTAAGCTGAATTCTCTGGGACTGGTCTTCTTATCTGTAAAAATGAAATGAGAAAACGTCTTTCTCTCCCCAATAATCTGGTACCTATTCTACCTACCACGAGGACAAGAGACACACAGATTAAATCTCACTGAAACCCTCTATCTCCCATAGCACTACTGGGTATCACTCTTCACTGCAATCTTAGAAAATCCAACAACATTTACATGTTATAGAATAACAGCTGGATGCCCCAGTTTAAGAATAAGAGATTTTATCAGAGAAATTTATATATAGCTAATGAACAATTTTCTGACTTCTTTTTCTAGCCTTTTTTCTTTCTAATCCAGGGGTTGGCATACTATGGCTTGTGGGCCAAATCCAGCCTGCTGCTTCTCTTTGTACAGCCCCTAAACTAAGAACAGAGTTTTAATTTTTAAATGGTTGAAAAAACTCAAAATAATAATGTCTTGTGAAACATGAAATTATATGAAATTCAAATATATGTGACCACAAATAAAGTTTTACTGGAAAACAGCCATGCTTATTCCTTTAAGTATTGCCTATGGCTTTCTCACGACAACGGCCAAGTTGAGTTCATAACTGTATATGGTCTGCAAATCCTAAACTATTTACTTCTTTCCCTTTCTGGAAAGTATGCTGATCCCTACTGTAATCCCCCACATGTACCTACATACACCAGCTAAAGTGAGTCTTGACTCTTCCTTAAAATCCTGCATTTCCTGCTTCTCTGTACTTGCATGAAATGTTCCCCCATCCATATCCTCTCAGCACTTGTATCAAAACTCTTTTCCATCCTTTTAGGCATATTTCAAGTTGTACTTCCTTTGGGAAGCTTTCCCTGCTCTGACCCAGAAAGAAGTAGCCTCTCCCTTCTCTTTGAACTAGTCTATCACTTTGTGATATTCTAATGTCACTTACAAAAAGTTAACTTTATTTTCATAATTTAAAAGGAAACTGCCTCAGTTTCCTTCATAAAGCAGAATTCCTCAGGGAAGTTATCACCCACGCAGTCTAGCCTAGTGTCTTTAGGTAAACTGCGCAACACTTTGGGCTATAAACTTATTTTCCTAATAAGATTTTCACATTTTATTTTCCTTAATCACCCAATTTGCATATTTTAGCTGTAATGTTTACTTACCACATTCTCCTGGATCTGACAATTAGATACAGAGATACTGGTAGACAAATCTTCTGTAAAATATAAGAATGATGTATGGAAAAAAATCCTATTAGTCCATAACTTAGTAATATTAATAGTTACTGACATGTAAATGCTTACAATATATTAAATTTTAAAAACTAGCTAACATACACTTAATATAATTACATTCATTAAAACAAAATTTATCCATATATAATACTAATCCATCAACAGGAAACTGGTTAAATAAAATATGATACGTCCATACAAAAGAATACTATCTAAACATTTAAGGATGTAGGGCTATAAGAACCGAGTCATAAAGCTATTTATGACATTAAGTTAAAAAGGTAAGTTGCAGTGTAGTGGCATTTGAATCGAAAACAAACAAAATATGATTACTTCTGGTGAGTGAGAGAGGTGGGGTTGAGGAACAAAGATTTAATCTTTATACACTTTTAGACTGCATTTTAAAAAAATGCATAAAATGTATTACTGTCATAATAAAAAATATATATCTATATACTGACATTGAAATATATCTGATATATATTACATAGTTGATGAAACCAAGTTGTAAAAAGATCACACATCTTTTATGACAAAAATGTATAATACATTTTTGTGGGAAAATAAAATTATAACAATGTAGTATAGACTCCCCTCCCCACAAGCCATCCCCAAATCAAGACATATACACCAAACTATTAATAATGGTTTTCTGAGGGGGGAGATACATGATTGGGAACAGGGGGATGTGTCACATGTGTATAGGGAGGAATTTCTCATTTTATATTACATATTCCTATAAAGTTTAAATGTCTATATTACTTTGGTTAAACAAAGGAAGAAACTGACAAGAAAAAAGAAAAAGGGATATTTGGCAAGTAAGCAAGAGACTAGTTGTCAAAAATCTAGAATCTCAGTGACAACTCAAAGATATAAAATTTCCTTCATAATCCCAAATATAAAAATGTAAAACTTCATTAAGAAGGAAATATAAGCAACTATACATCAAAAATAAGATGACTGTGGAAAAACTCCATTTTAAAATATTAGGCCAATTTAAAAATACAAAAATTAAATATTAATGAAACAGACATAAAAGGCACAGCATCAACTAAATGAGCCTAAAACTCTGCTTTTCAGTAGTTCCCGATTCCTAGTTTAAGTCAATATTTTATTTTCTCTCGAAGGCCTCCACTGTCTAACTTCACCCAGTTTTAATTTCTGTTGCTTCCCAGGAGAACTCTACTCCAGACACATTGTTACAAGGACAGCGGCAGCAGCAACACAGTAATAGTTTCACTAATGGGTCAGGAATGGTCTGAAGTGCATCATATGCATTTATTATCATTTCCCTTTCAGATTAGAGCACAGAAGAGGCCAAGATCATGAAGCTAGTAAAGCAGCAGAACTGGGCTTTGATTCTCCAGAGTTCTCACTCTTAGCCCTTCTGCAACCTGTTTTTAGGGACTCAACCCTAGGGAAGAGGTCCATGGATGGGCTTGAGAAGGTCCCTAAATCCAATTATATATAAAATTTGTGTGTTATGTGCCCGCATTATTTTCTGGGGGAAAAGGCCCATGGTTTTAATTAGAATATCAGACAGTTCTGTCTAAAATCCCCTCAAATTTAAGAAGCACTGTGAATATCCACTTATTCACCCTTTAGGAATCAATATTCAACACCAAACATTTTCATGGTCATTATTACCCTCATCCCTTTGATCATACTTGTCTCCTCAACACCAGTGACACTTCCCCTCCACCCCTCCCAGGTTAGCTCTGCCTATCCTAACCTACTTGAGATCCAAGGTCAAGGTTCAAATCAGGCTCCGCTATCATGAAGTCTCTGCTTACTCTTCCTATCCATATCTGAGTTCCTCAAGAAATGCACTACTCATTTTTGCACTTATGCTACCATCTAACACTTATATATGTTATGTCCTATTTCCCTTAGTAGCTTTTAAATTTTCTGTGTTTCTTTCGTATTCTAGCTCAGGGCCTAGCATAATGCCGAGAACAGGTGTAACAAGTAGCATAGCTGAACTGAAATAAAGAACATTTAGAAACTGGTTGAGGGAACTCCCTGGAGGTCCAGTGGTTAAGACTCAGCGCTTTCACTGCCGGGGCCTGGGTTCAATCCCTGGTCGGGGAACTAAGATCCTGCAAGCTGTGCAGCGCGGCCAAAAAAGAAGAAAAAAAGAAAATGGTTGATACCTCTTTCAATTTAAATATTATTTGTCTAATGAATGAATGATGTTTCCCCATAAACAAAATAATGCCAATGGAGGGGAAAGTGACATTTTACTATGGCTTTCTGATTTAAGTGTTCACTTGAACCTTTATCAAATTTAGGTTTTACTTTATAAATTTTGTTGGTGCAAAGGACATGTGTTTCAATATTTTTTTAATGTTTCTGAATGTTTTAATTCAGTTAAAAGAAATACAGCATTTCTGACTTCACAGATTTCCTGAGTATGTGAACTGTAACACTTTATAGCCTGAAAATCCCACCATGAAGCAAAATACTAATACTAGTAGTTTACTCAGCACCTTATGGTTCTCTTTCATTTAATGCTGACAACCCTATAAAGTAGGTACTATTACAGAGAAGGAAAGTACTTGCTAAGATCACATAACAGGTTGGCAGAACCAGATTTTAAAAGTAGTGACACTGACTCTGGAGCCTAGCTCTGGCGATTGTAATACATATACTATAACCAACATAATTTTATAAAAGAATTAACTAATGGTATTGGTTACTAAAAATGAAGCTTATAACGAGCATTAAAAAGAAATACAGAAACACAACTACACCCACAAAATGCTTAAGAACCAAAGGGAGAAAAAAGCCATCAACAAGCTTATTGCTTACTGTGATCTTTCCCTTGCCCTGGAGAAGTACAAACACTTGCTTGAGGGGTCACAGGCATGAGAGCTTGGCGAATTGCTTTTTCCCAGCTCTGTGCTACGTCAAGTCCCACTCCAGTGGCAGCAAGAACAGGATTGTGAGAGCTGTCCCCACTGTTCTCGCCAACAAAGTATACCATAGTATCAGTGATGATTTCAAAACAGTGTGGGTTGCTGCTTTGTGAAATGTTCGTGAAATCTTGTGGGGAAGATATGCGAAGAATCTCTGAAAGTGGAATTTCCTGAAGCAAAAATTAAGCATTATAAAATATGAATACATCTTTTTTTAAATTTTCAAATACACTAAATGATCAAAGATATGCGTTTCTAATGAATACCATTAAGACAAACACAAGTACGTGACACATGGAACATACAGTCAAGTCTTAATGATGGTATCTGCTTTGAATGATCTGCATGTCCATCAATGTCAGAGGCAGAGCATGGGGTATAATAATAAAGCTAGTGATTCAGGTCTGTAGCAGATCATTAGAATGAAAGGAAGGAAAGGATTTAGGAGGGCAATTGCCACTACACCTAACACTTGTCATTTCCCAGTTTTCATTGAATCAACTCAACAGCTACTACTCTACTGGCTGCTATCTGCAAGATACAGCCCCAAAGGAGTACGAAACAGAAATAACAGCAGCAAAAGAAGAATATCAGTGTTAAGTTATTCAAGCACTCCATTCTGGTTCTGTCCATAACTGTAATAATCATTTATGTTTAGTCCCCTTCCTAAAGCAAAAAAATTATTTTAAAAAACCCAACCAAAAAAACCCAACCAAACAAAAAAAACCCCCACCAGCTCAAAGCAATTCACTAGTTTCTATACTTTTTCTTACTGATACAACTGCTACACTGACAATTTTGTTTGGTGTCAGTCTGTGACATGGCAAAATGTGAAGCAAGTCAAGCAAAGAGGACTATATAAAGGAAAAAAAGAGCCAAAAGAAGCATCTAAGAACTGGGGTCTAAGGTAAAATGGAAGATGGGAGAAATGCCGAATACCACATTTGCCTCTTCTGGACCAGCAATGATCATGGGACTTTCTCAACAGTCTAATCTAAATCACAGTATAGTCATCCCTCAGTATGCAAGGGGGATTGGTGCCAGGACTCCCCGTGGATACCAAAACCCACGGATGCTCAAGTCCATTGTATAAAACGGTTAGGCATCCACAGATATGGAGGACCATTTGGTACCCAGAAGAAAAGCAGCAGCAACCTGACAGGACAAAAACAAACACGCAACAAAAACAACCTTTGGTAGCAGGGCTGTTATGGGGGAGTGAAATGGAGGGGTAGAGGACAGTTGCTTCAACAATGAACTTAATAGTGACTTCTATAAACTACATTAGGCACAGGTGTAATAGGTATAAGCCAATATAACAATTAATAAATATTTGGATATATTTGGAAAACATACAGTATTTTAACGTACATATTTTTTTAAAGATGTGAAATCTTTACCTTATAATACTTCGATCCCGATTCGTTTTGAAACAATGTTAGACATTTGCTGTCCAGTCTCCAATAATGCCTCTTTCTCTATAAAGAGCATAAAACTGTGAGGTTCGAAAGTAATGATTCCTCCAAAGTGCCTGAACTTTCCTTTCCCTTTCATTTCTATCCAAAAGTTTGTACTTTTGAATAGGTTTAAAATTCGTGAGGTTCAAAATTCGGAAAATTAAAAGGATATATAGTGAAAAGTATACTTCCATCATCACTCCTATCTCACTCCCACCCTTACTCCAGGCAAGCAATGTTATTAGGTTTTGGGGATTCCTTTGCAAGAATCTTATGCATGCACACACAAATGCATATGTATTGCACACACACAGATATGTAATTTACCTATAGGCTAAATTTGTAAAGGTTAGCTTACTGGGTCAAAAGATACATGCACATGTCATTTTACTTGACAGTGTTAAATTATCTGGCACAAGATCTGATCGAATTTACAGTCTCATCAGCAACATGCCTAACTTGCTCAAAGCTTCACTAATGCAGCATGTTACTAGACCTTTTGATCTTTTGCTACACTGATAAATAAAAATTGGTATTTTGGTAAAATTTTAAATTGTATTTTTCATTAAAAACGAGATCAAGATCTTACATTTAGAAGTCGTTTGTATTTCCCTGTCTGTGAATGTTCATATTCATTGCCCATTTTTCTATTGTATTCTGGTCTTTTTTTCACTTGTTTAGAATATGAGTTGAAAATACTTTTTCCAGTTTGTCATTTGTCTTTGCTTTTGTTCTTTGCCATGCAGAAATTTTTCTTTTTACGTGTGTCTTTAAATCATTTTTTTAAATTAATACTTTACTTTTTTGGGAACAGTTTAAGGTTCACACAAATTAAGGGGAAGATACAGAGATTTCTGATATACTCCCTTGTCCCCACGCATGTGTAACCCTCCCCATCATGAACACCCCTCATCAGAGTGGCACATTTGTTACAACTGATAAACCTATACTGACACATCATAATCACAAAAGTCCAGTTTATATTATGGTTCACTCTTGGTGTTGTACATTCTATGGGTTTGGACAAATGCATAATGACATGTTATCTGTCTATCACCATGGTATCATACAGAGTATTCTCACTGCCCTAAAAATTCTGTGTTATGCCTATTCATACCTACAAGTCTCCACCCCTAACTGTGATCTTTTTACTGCCTCCATAGTTTTGTCTTTTCTAGAATGAATATCATATGGTTGGAATCATACAGTATGTCATCTTTTTACATTGGCTTCTTTCAGTTAGTAATATACATTAAAGATTCCTCCATGTCTTTTCATGGCTTGATAGCTCATTGCTTTTTAGTGCTGAATAATATTCCATTGTCTGGATGTACCACAGTTTATTTATCCACTTACCTACTGAAGGACATTTATTACTTCCAGGTTTTTGGTAATTATTAATAAAGCTACTATAAATATCCATATTCATGTTTCTGTATGATCATAAGTTTTTATCTCCTTTGGGTAAACAGCAAAGAGTACAACATATGGATCACATGGTAAAAGCATTTTAGTTTTGTAAGAAACTGCCAAACTGTCTTCAAAAGTTGGCAATACCATTTTGTGTTCCTACTAGCAGTCAAAGAAAGTTCCCATTGCTCTAATCTTGCCAGAATTTAGTGTTCTCAGTGTTTAAGTTTTTGGCTATTCTAACAGGTGTGTAGTATGTCACTGTTTTAATTTGCATTTAATTTGCCTGATGACATATGATGTGGAGCATCTTTTCATATTCTTATTTGCCATCTAAGTATCTTCTTTGGTGAGGTACGTGTTAAGGTCTTTGGCACACTTTTTAATCAGGTTATTTGTTTTCTTACCGTGGAATTTTAAGAGTTTTTTATATATTTTGGAGAACAGTCTTTTATCAGATGTCTCTTTTGCAAATATTTTCTCCAAGTCTGTGGCTTGTCTTCTCAATCTTTTAACATTGTCTTTTGCCAAGCAGAAGTTTTTAATGGTAATGAATCCAGTGTTATCAATTATTTCTTTCATAGATTGTGCATTTGGTGTTATGCCACCAAACCCGCTTTGAATCTCTACTGCTTTACCAGTTTATAAAAATAGTACATTAAATATTCCACCTTTGAAATATTCTTTACAAATGTAATGACATTTCCAGTACTATGATGTCTTAATATATATCTCATTCTCATTTTGATTTTAAAAATGCACAAAGTAAAGCACATAACAAAGTTTCACTACCATAATAAAATGCCTGTGATTACTGACCAGGGTGTCCCTGCTGGTGTAATGGACCATCCACCCTTCCTTCACCATCGTGCTGCTCTTCCTCTTTGTGTGCTTGATGGATTGTACGACCCTCATTAGCGGAATATTATTGCTTGTTGATGGACTAAAAAATATTTTAAATTTATGACAAATATTTACAACTTCAACTTAAAAAATCGTAAATACTGTAAGCTCATCAAGCCCTTTTAAAGATAATTAAGCTTAAATTCTTCAAAATATCTTAGGAAGACAAACAATGGCTTAAGAAGAAGAAAATAAATTAATCCTGTTATGATGATACATAGTTAATTTATAAAAGACCAAGATAATACTGTAAGTCATCATTATTTGTCATCACATTTTTTTGGAGGGTCACAAAACATAAGAAAACAATGAGGGACTTCTCTGATGGCACAGTGGTTAAGAATCTGCCTGCCAATGCAGGGGACACGGGTTCGATCCCTGGTCTGGGAAGATCCTACATGCCACAGAGCAACTAAGAGCCCATGTGCTACAATTACTGAGCCTGTGCTTTAGGGCCTGCAAGCCACAACTACTGAGCCCATGCACAACTACTGAAGCCCGCACGCCTAGAGCCCATGCTCCGCAACAAGAGAAGCCACTGCAGTGAGAAGCCTGCATACCACAATGAAGAGTAGCCCCGGCTCGCGCAACTAGAGGAAGCCTGCACACAGCAACGAAGACCCAACACAGCCAAAAATAAATAAATTTATTTAAAAAAGAAAAGAAAACAATGAATAGAGCAGAAAGAATCCTCCCCATTTGGAAAATCTGGAGCCTGGGAGAGGGTCTCATTTGGGATTGCTGCTAGAAATCTTCCTACCCTAGGCAGCACGATAAATTTTATCACAAAGTAGTATATCCTATAGGCTGTATCTATAAAAAACTGAATTTCTATAAACATAGGAAGATATTTAAGTCTTATAATCTGGTAGCATTTTTACAAAGTGCTAATAGTCAGATTAACTGTCCCCAAATTCATCACCATCATCTTTGAGCAACATTCTCAGATACAGATTCTTACTGGTGTTTCTAACATCAGGTAATCTGCCTGTGTGAAGAAACTGGTTGCTTCAACTGATGGTTCAATTTTGGCACTTTGTGTTGGATGCTCTACAGCTAGATATTATATTTAGACTATATTTAAATAAAGCATTTTCCTCTTTAAGAAAACAGGATTCTCATACCTTCCCATCTTGAGTGGATAGCAAGAGTAATATAATTTATTTCAGAAAAATACTGTGGTATATGTAAAAGTATTAGGCACAATTTAACTGATTTTAAATTACATTTTAGGTCCCACTTAAAGAGATGTGGCTTGTTCTTTCTTAACAGAGCTCCTGGACTGACGCTGCATTTGGAAGTAGCTTGCAATCCTCACACACACGTTACCTGATTGTTTTAACAGCTTCTTCATCTCTTTCCACATCAAGATCAGATGGATCCAGGAAGAACATTTTATCTTCTGGGGGAGATGGTTCCTCTGTGTCATCCAAGGCCCGACTACCATCACTGTTCATGTCACTACTGTCAATATCCATTGGTATATCTGTATCTGTTCCCAGAGTAGAAGGTTCTGACAAAGTTTTAAATGAATTCAGAATTTTATATTAATGGAATATCTATACACCTAAACAGAGACAGTGTATTAAATGTGAAAAAAAGTTTTAAAATTCTTAAATGAAAAATATTTTTATGATTCAGGATAAAGAAATATTTCTTAGGACAATATAAAATGTACAAGCCATAAGGCAGAAAATTAATTTGATTGCATTAGAATTTTAAATTTTGACATGCCAAAAGATACTAGAAGCAAAGTAAAGGATGAGCTAACACTATTACACATCTAGTCAATTGATTTTCTGCAAGGGTCTAAGACAATACAATGAAGAAAGAATAGTCTGTTCAATATATGGTGCTAGGACAACTGGACATCTACATGCAAAACAATGAAACTGGAATTCTTCCTTAAACCAATTACAAAAATTAACTTAAAGTGGATCACAGACCTAAATGTAAGAGCTTAATCTATAAAACTCTTAGAAGAAAACATAGGAGTAAACTTTGTGACCTTGAGTTAGGCAAAGCCTTCTTAGATATACCAAAAACCTAAGTGACAAAAGAAGAAAATAAATAAATTGGATTTCATCAAAATTAAAAACTTCTCTGCTGCAAATGATACCTCAAGAAAGTGAAAAGACAGCACACAGTGTGGGAGAAAGCATTTTCAAATCATATATCAAATAAGGGACTTGTATCCAGAATACTTAAAAGAACTCTTACAACTCAATAATAAAAAGATAATTAACCTAGTTAAATGAGCAAAGGACGAGAACAGATATTTCTCCAAAGCACATATGTAAAAATGACCAATAAGTATATAAAAAGATATGCCGTATCTGGGAAATGCAAATCAAAACAACAATGAGACATCATCACTCCATACTCACTAGGATGGCAATAATCAAAATGACAGACAACAAGTGGTGGCAAGGATACATAGAAATTCGAATCCTCATACACTGCTGGTGGGAATGTAAAATGGTACAGCTGCTTTAGAAAACAGTTTGGCAGTCTTCAAAATGTTATACACAGGGTTACCATATGACTCAACAATTCCACTACTGGCTATCAACCCAAGTGAAAGGAAAACATACGTACTCATCAGTACTCAAATGTTCATAGAAGCATTGTTCATAATAGCTCCAAAGGAGATACAACTCAAAGGACCATCGACTGACTGGTGAATGGATAAATAAAGTGTAGTCTATTCACGCAGAGGAATATTATTCATCAATTAAAAAAGAATGAAGTATTGATACATGTTACATGGATGAACCTTGAAAACATTACGCTAAATGAAAGAAACCAGTCACAAAAGACTACACATTGTATGATTCTATTTATATGAAATGTCTAGAATAGACAAACCCATAGAGATAAAAGCTGATTTAGTGGTTGCCAGGGCTAATGGGGAAGAGTGGATGGGAAGTGACTACTACTAATAGGTATGGAGTTCTTTTCAGGAGTTCTAAAATTAGACTGTAGTGATGGCTGCATAACTGTGAATAAACTAAATGTGTGAACTGTAAGGTATACAAATCGTATCTCAATAAAGCTGACAAAGAATTAGTAGAATATATAGCATATGAACAGGTAATTTATAGGGGAAAAACCCATAATTAACCAGTAAACATCTGAAAGATGCTCAAACTAGTTAATATAAAGACAAATGCACATTAAAATAAATAAAATAGTATTTCATATCCATTTGTCAAAAGGTAGAGAAGTACAAAAATACATGAATTAGATAAATCTAGAAGACTTTAATCATCGAAAAACTGCATCAATTCCGAGCAACTGAAATGAGAAAACCAATCATGCTCTGTCAATGGTGTTAAACAGCAACCACAGAAAACATGCCATAAGAGAAAATGTTAAATTCTTAAGGAGTTTAATTTCCACTCCTTATGCTTTTCCTCCTACAGAACTACACATTCAATTTTTACTAGTCATGTAAATGTTACAGAAAAATTATGCTGAAAGTTTAGAGTCATTACTCCTTCCTTCCAAAAAAGGTAATCACTTTGAGTGATATAATCTTGAAAAGAGAAAACAAACGAAACAAAAACAAAATAATGGTAAAAAGCAAAAATGTTTCGCTAATGATTATTTGATGGAGAAAGAGAAAGTGAGACAGTACATTAAGTTCTAAGACTATGGACTAAGAAAGCAGACCATATGGGTTCAAATCCCAACTCTACCACTTATTGGTTGTATTTCTTGGGCAAGTTATTTAATTTAATGTTTTTGTGTCTAAATTTACTCATCTGTAAGTCCTTATCTCAAAAGGTTATTCTTAGGTTTAAATGTCAATATATGTAAAGAGTTTAGAACAGTGCCTGGCATACAGTAAGCAGTCAATAAATACTAGAAATATGAAATAGTTCTAAGAACAACAGCAGGGTTATAAAATAAGTATTAAAGATAAAAGAGGATATGCAGCACCACTGGCCACATTAGACTACAGAGTGGTAGGTGGTTAAAGGAAGACGGAAAGGTATAATTAAAAGTATACTGTTACTGATCTCCGTATTTTGCTTGATTATTAAATCAGAAAAAAGTCAAAGTTAAAAAACAAAGTAAGCAAAATAAAATATGCAAATATAACCTTATACAAAGATAATACACAAAAGAATTGTCATCTTTTCTGGAAATTAAGAAAAGGACTTTTACCTCCATTGAAAGTAACCTCTCCAAGGCAGTCTCTCGGTACTTTTGATGCACATCGTTTATGGCAGTTGAATTTACAATCTAAAATAAAATATTCACCTTATTTATTTTTAAAAGTCAGGCAGTATCAGAATATGGTTAAAGACTTTCTTTACTCACACACAGAATATTATTAATAATCATGATGAAATAATAAAGATTTCCTTTACTAAGAACTCTGGCTTTGGACTAAAGGTCTGGTTTCAAATTCTGCATCACCTCTTAAACAGTTGTTTAATCCCTCAGGGCTCAGTTTCTATATCCGTCAAATGAAGTTTATACTACTTGTATAACACTTTGCCAAAATGTTGCTGCAGCTCCATGTTTCCTTCCCTTTCCTCACATTCTTCTTTCCACATACCCCTTAAGAGTTTCTCAGGCTGATTAAAGTCCTTTCCAACATATGTCAGTCACTTACTTTCAATTCCTAATTATTAGGACCTGGTGCATATGCAGAAAAGGGATTGTAATTCTACAACCATTTATTGGGAATTAGTCAGGGCTTTCCTATACAACCCTGTAAGGAAGGACTGAGCTTCTCATGCACAAGGTCCCTCACCTGCATTACAAAATGGCTCTGTTCAGCCTGCAAGAACCTCAGAGCTGATTGCACTGCAGATCAGTGTCAGATCCCAACTGTACCATACTACTGTGTAACTCAGTGGTCCCCAACTGTGGCCATCAGACCAGCAGTAGCAGCATCGGTTGAGAACTTGTTAGAAATGCATATTCTTGGGCCCTACCCCTAACATCTGCAACTCTGGGAGTGGGGCTGAGAAATGTGTGCTTTAATGACTTCTTTAGTTAATACTTAAATTGAGACCCACTGCTATAACTACCATCTAACACAACCTTCGAAATACTTCTACCAACAATAAATGGGTAAAAATAATTTCAAGTCCTGCTTTAGAATAATTCTGTAACCCCTGATTCAAGAAAATTCTGGGAATCATGCCAATAGCACAGGGTAAAGGTCATTACAAGAAAAAGCTCCATGAAATTACTATTTTGGTGGAGGATAAAACTTGCATTATATAGTAATGTCTTTAAAAATAAGAGACACTAAGAAATTCATATATGATATTAATATTAATATCTTGCATACATCTTAAATAATTAGTTTTTTATCTCAGGAGGTTTGCAAATTCTGAAAATAACAAGGTTTCCCTTTCCCTTTGAAATGTAGAGCCAAATTTGTGGCCCACCTGCAGCCAAGTATGTAGGTTCTAATGACAGGCATTTATATTTCTCTATATTCCTACCCATGTTTTTATTAATTAGTTTATGCTTTCTTTTATTCTATATATGCTTATATAAGCTGCCTTGAAATTTTAACATAACAAAGTAGAAAGTAAACAGATGAATGAATAAATGAACTGCTGTTCTCAGAACTGTATGTTTTCTTAAACGATCCAGCATAACTGTTTTATCTTAATTTTTTTTTTTCTTAGCTTGACAAGTGAATGAAAATGATTATTTTACTTTTTAAGTATCTTAATTCATATTACAAAAATACAAGGATCCCTAAATTAAATTATGATTTTTTCATAGATAACTAAAATACTTAAAGAGAAATATAACCTGATACTTTCTGAACCAATATAAGCATAAAACATTATTCTTTTAGAGCTCTAAGAAGTTAAAGTAATAACCCAGTGGTAGAGTTCACTGATTTTATTTCAAAATTCATTAATCTACATATTTATTTTAGTTCCTTTATAAAATACTATATTTTTTTGCACGTGGTTTTAGAATGTTTCTGTTCTGCTCAGCAGAACAGTGTTATTTACTACCTTTACTAAAATTATCTGCTGGCTAGAATTTGTACATCTGTTCTTAATGTTCTTTCCCAAAACATTCCTTAGTGGCTGCTTGCCAATCCACTTTAGTGTTCATATTTTAAAGTATTAATTTATATATTAACTCATATTCAAAAGTAAGCTGTTGAAATAAAATTTCAACATTTAATTAAGCATGCCTGATGGTTATTAAATATTGGCAACAAATGTACAACCTATTCTCTATTTGATATTATCCTATGTAGCCATATATTGCCAAGCAAAGTTTTCTTATATATTTAAGTTAAATTTACATATAATTATGATTCAACATTGTAAACAGGATTTATTGTTGCAAAGATCTCAACTCTAATGTTTTACCTAGATAAAACTAGGTAATTCAATTCCACCAATAGTTCTATATAAAAGTATAGTATCAAGAACTATTAAAATAATCACATGAAAAATAAGTACATAAGATTATAGACAGATTACTTATATCTTATCCTGGCTCAATGCTTTAAAACATATTTAAACTCTATTTTGGTTTCACATAATTGTGTAGCACTGTTGAAAAGAAGACATGAGACAAAAAGATAAA
Organism: Kogia breviceps; assembly: GCF_026419965.1. Lineage (NCBI taxonomy): Eukaryota > Metazoa > Chordata > Mammalia > Artiodactyla > Physeteridae > Kogia > Kogia breviceps. Next base: position 73,956,679 of record NC_081320.1, on the reverse strand, counting down.
AGCATCATTAAAAAGCATTAAAACATTATGTAACTAGAGGAAAAAATTATTCCATTATTCTATTAAAAACCTAGTTCATTAAGAGATGTTTTTGGAATACTATGATAGTGTTCTGGGTTAGTATCCAAATACAGGGGACTTCCCTGGTGGCGCAGTGGTTGAGAATCCGCCTGCCGATGCAGGGGACGCGGGTTCGTGCCCCGATACAGGAAGATCCCACATGCCACAGAGCAGCTGGGCCTGTGAGCCATGGCCGCTGAGCCTGCGCGTCCGGAGCCTGTGCTCCGCAACAGGAGAGGCCACAACAGTGAGAGGCCCGTGTACCACAAAAAAATAATAATAATTAAAAAATAAAATAAAAAAATACAGGTGGTCCCCATTACAATTCCACTGGCTTCTACTATAGTCTGACTATTTCAGTGTGATTACTGTCCGGAATGACAATTTTTGTACAGCTCCATAGCTACGTAATTAGAAAAAACAAAACAACAAAACACCTGTAATATGTTGGTGTATGGTGTGTATGAATATTTAATGGCAAGAGGAGGGCATTATTTTATATTTTGGGTAGTGTCTGGCTCTGAAATTAGAAAGACTTAAGGTCAAATATTAGCTTATCTGCTTACTGACTGTTCCATATTGGCAAGTGTTAAGCAGCCACACCTCAGATCCAAATTCTAGTTTTTCTGTTCATACTTTAATTTTTCTTTAGCCCAGCTCCTGGTACAGAATACACATATTGCAGATACTAGTCGTCGCATGCAGATGCATGCATATTAATTTTATCTTTTTTAAGTTAACTATGAGCCCAATTTACAGGTATTTGCTTAATGCTTCTGAAATAAAAATATTTTAAACCTTTATTTGCTAACAAAAACAAATATATATTTTACTTAAGAAAAACATCCAATCCTACCTTTACACTGCATTCCTTGGCGAAAGAGGCCTTTCAGTAACCGCTTGCAGTACTGACATATTGTGGGACGGGTATAAGAGTGAACAGCAAATGTGTGTGGAACTTTTACCCTGCACATGACCATCTTTTCCATCCAAATCGGGCGACCACTCCAAGAAGGAATTCTCTTACTGGGTTCCTGGTGAACATGTGACTAAAACATAAGTAATTTCTATAAGTGTAAGTTGATATTAAAAGCAAAGTGTTTAGATCAGGTCTTGACCACAAAAGTCATTTATTTCAAACACTAAAGCCAAAAACCTGAAAATGTGCATCTCAGCAGTTTCCTCTGGAAGCTTAGCTTACCAACCCTTGAATGAGAAAAGTGCAGGATTTTTTTGCTATTATTTATGCTAGAAAAAATAAGATATTTTCATCCTCATGTACATATATTCACTGATTAACTATTATTTCCAGGCACATATGACATTTTACAAATAAAAAAAAGAACTTAAAAGGAATTTTTAACATGCTCAAAAACCTTACCAAGAAATTAATCACAGGAAAATTAAGTAAATTCAGAAAATGTTAGTGCTGCTCACGCTGAGTTACTGAATACAACGTCTGAAAACATTCTGAAACAAGCCTTAGTTTTTCTAATTTATTTTAACAAATACTAAAACAAGCATGTGAAAATCTAAATTTAATTAATGATGATGATACAAACAATGGCAGATACAAACTAAAACAACTTTACCCTTAGTAATTATGCTTTAGGAAGTTCCTTAATATTTTAAGTATTTTCCAGTTATTTGGGTTTTTTCTCTTAGGTGAGCAAAAAGGAAAGTTAATTAGAGGTGGTGTTGGTTAAAATTTTTTGTGTAATCTGAGGAATAAATGGATTATTTAACTATGAACCTTTCTATGTATACAAAGGAAATAATCAATTTAAATTATAGGTCAGATGAGTCTGGTTCATCATATTACTTCAACATTCACTGATTATAACTGGCCAGGCTCTATATCAGAAATATGAAAATGAATACAGTCTATATTCTCAAGAACAAAATCCAAATACCTAACTACCACCTAGATGTTACAGATTTTGTTGTAGCTGCTTGAATCTTCACTGCCAGAAATTCCTTCTATAACTGGTAATGTCTATAACTCAGAAGCTGAATCATGGTACATTGGTATGTTCAACCACTAGAAGCAAACGAAGCCAGAACAAAAACAAGAGATAGAGAAGTATACAGCAGAAATGTGGGGAGGAGAAAATAAAAGGCTTTTTTGAAAAAAGTATGAAGAAGGAAAAAGAAAAGCACTGACCATTGGAGGAGAGCACTATAAAAATAACACAGATACAGCCTCTGATAGTTTTTCACTAAAGTGTAGCCAGAAATGTTCTAAAGAAAATTATGAAGCAGTTTAAGAAAAGTACAAAAAGATGGGACTTCCCTGGTGGCGCAGTGGTTAAGAATCTGCCTGCCAATGCAGGGGACACAGGTTCGAGCCCTGCTCCGGGAAGATCCCACATGCCGCGGAGCAACTAAGCCCATGCGCCACAACTACTGAGCCTGCGCTCTAGAGCCTGCGGGCCACAACTACTGAGCCTGCGTGCCTAGAGCCCATGCTCCGCAACAAGAGAAGCCACCACAATGAGAAGCCTGAGCCCCACAATGAAGAGTAGCCCCTGCTCACCACAACTAGAGAAAGGCTGCGCACAGCAATGAAGACCCAACACAGCCAAAAAAATTTAATTAAATAAATTTTTTAAAAAAAGAAAAGTACAAAAAGAATATTAAAACACAAACCAAACTTACATACTTCAGCTGTCTAAGGTGTCCTGCTCTAGTGTGGCCCACCCCTTCTCCATTTACAAAACACCTTCAGCAAAAGGAGCACCACAGTGATTCTGCAGAGCTGATAAAGCAGCCAGCGGGAACTAGAAACAAATGCTTTAAGCTTTTGCTTATCCCTGGCCCCCTAGTCTAGTGGTGACTCAACACTGTGCTTCTCTTGTTTCTGCTTCTACTACTTAGCTTGTCTCAAGTTTAAAACATATAACATGGAAAGGCTGATTTAGCCAGTTTTGCCTTTTGTCAGGTCCTGCTGGGACTGGGGTATCAGGGACATGGTACTGAGCATGTTTATAAGGAACTATTCAGGGGACTGTGGTTGTAGGAGCCACCCAATTTTTCATGTCTAGTACAAGTAGTTATTTATGTTATTATCCCTATTTTACATATGAAAAAACAGGTTCAAAGGGATTAATACTACTAAAGCATTAGTATTAAAATCAAAACTTAGACCTGGGTCTTCTACATAGCAGTCCAGTGATTCTTTTTTTTTTTTTTTAATAAATTTATTTATTTTATTTATTTATTTTTGGCTGTGTTGGGTCTTCGTTGCTGTGTGCGGGCTTTCTCTAGTTGCGGTGAGCAGGGGCTACTCTTCGTTGCAGTGCACAGGCTTCTCATTGCGCTGTCTTCTCTCGTTGTGGAGCACGGGTTCTAGGCGCGCGGGCTTCAATAGTTGTGGCACACGGGCTCAGTAGTTGTGGGTCATAGGCTCTACAGCACAGGCTCAGTAGTTGTGGCGCATGGGCTCAGTTGCTCCGCAGCATGTGGAATCTTCCCGGACCAGGGCTCGAACCTGTGTCCCCTGCATTGGCAGGCGGATTCTCAACCACTGCGCCACCAGGGAAGCCCAGTCCAGTGATTCTTAACCTTTTCCCAATCCCAGCATACCTGGGCACATACTGCAATCTTACCAGTAACAGTGGTTTACCATCTATTAAGTGAGGAAGGCAGGAAAGGTACAGCAGACTTAACCAGATTTTGGAGGACAGAGAATGTCGGTAGAATTACCTAGAGCACTTGGTTAAAATGTGAGCACTCAGATGATAGTAACTAGAATTGAGTGAAAGTTCTTTTCTTACTTTGCTTTTATGTCTCTCTTTACAAATTACTGCTTAGCTTAAATTCTTATTTCTTTCTTATTAATGTATAGCCAGAAATCGTCTAAAAGTAATTATTTCCACAGTGTGGGCTTAAACTAATTTTGGTTGAAGTATTGCTGACAAAAACTTCATAACAATATTGCCAATTCTCAATCATATAAAACAATAAAGGCAATAAAAGCATTTAAAGGGGGCAATTCCCCAATTATATATATTTGAGTTTGGAACATTACTCAATGAAAGAAATATCTCTACTTTTATGTGTACACTTAGGCCCAAGAGTTTCTTTCTACTTTGATTCTGTCCTATCCCCTGAGGAATTTTCCCAAATGGGGAATTCCCTGGTGTCCAGTGGTTAGGACTCTGCGCTTTCACTGCTGAGGGCACTGGTTTGATCCCTGGTCGAGAACTAAGATCCCACAAGCTGTGCAGCACGGCCAAAAACAAAAAAAAAAAAAACAAAGAAAAACCTTCCCAAATGCATTGCAATGAACATTAATCTCTCTCATCTCCAAATAGCCATCACTCAATTCTGGTTTCTCTAATCTCAGTGGTTCCATTTTAACCAGATTCAATGAACAGTCTATCTTCTTCTGCCTCTCTATCTCTTTACTCGATTCCCTTTAGACTGACTTCAGAAACTAACAGAAGCTGCCTTCTTACATGTAAACGATGACAACCCCAGAGTCAGATTCAAAGGCTTCTATTCCAACTAGCCTTTTCTTACCTAGTAGTCAATTAAGTTTAATATCTTGACTCGTTAGAAACTTTTCCTCGTGCCTTACGTACAAAATCAGGATAACAGCTATACTTTCCAGGACGGGGGTGAGGATTACACAGAAAAGCTAAGTGAAGCAGCCCGCATGAAGACTGGCACCTGAGAAGTTATGAGGCTCTTACTGTGCAGCCACTTAGAGTTAGTTTTTCTCTAAACTTGGTTCAGATTCAGGTTCAGATTGCTCCCATCTCCGCACTGCTATCTCTCCTTCATTCCTTTAGAGTATACTCTTTTCCCACTCTTTCTTCCCTCTGATTTTCCTCCATGAGCTCTCAGCTCTTCTCTTACTGTACCTTATTCATAATTTTGAGACTGCATGCTTGGACTGACAAATGTAACCTTGAGAAATTCCTCTCTACAATTTCTACTTGTTCTAAAATACTCTGCACAATCTAACCAATTCAGACATGTCACTCTACTTCTCATATTTCCCTAAGGAAGTTTCATCTTTGGGATAAAATATAAATGAATGAATAATACATTATTCATCTGCTCTGTCCTGCCATTTCCAAATCTTGCAATACTCAGTGGGTATGGCTGACACACCAATATCATTTGTGGGGTTCTCAAAACAACATGCGTTCATCCTACAGTTCCCAATCTTAGCTAAGTTTCCTGTGCAGTTTGTATATGAAATGTATTAACTTTTCTATTACCAATCTTTCCCCAGCTTTTGTATGTGTTTATAATCACTATTTGCTCTCAGTTCCTAATGCTACAGCATTCTTCTTCTACTTTAAAAATCTCATAGTAGGGCTATGCAATTTGGAAATATGGGATTTTTGTGAAAGAATTTCAGAAGCTTTTACTCCAGTGTCTCGGTTTAGCAAAATCTTGTGACGAGGGTGTCAAGACAACAGCCCAAAGACTTGATTTTGCCATTAATATAAGAAGACCAAAGGGGTTACAGAAATAATTAAATGTTAAGACTGTAATCTATAGATGGAAGTCATTTTAAGTAGTACCAAATGAATAGGTGGTTATTTCTTTCTTCCCTGATCTACTATATTTACCCTTGAGGGGTACAAGATATGAGGAAAAGTCACTGATTTACAAGTAATCAGATCTGGGTTGAACTCTAATATTGCTTACTAATTTGCTCTGTGACTTCAGTCAAGTCACTTGACTGTTCTGAGTCCCAGCAGTCTCATAGTATAGAGATCTACTAATATACCTCACTGGAATATTAAGGATCAGTGATCAGTGGTGTCACTCAAACATTCATTCATTTATGAGTGAGTACCCACTAAAGTACAAGGTATGGTGCTGGGCATGGTGGGGCAAACGAAGACATGAGTATTGTCCTCTCTAAATAGATCATAAACTCCAAACACTATGATATTAAGGTAGAATGCTATACACACCATTAGGGAGGTTTGAAAAGTGCTATGTCATTCAGAAAAGTAACTTCTAGGTAAAGGGGAATCAGGTAAGGTAGCTGCTGAGGTAGGTCTGGAAAAAGCATGTAGGATAGATACCAAGAAGAGCAAATGTAGGGGGGAAAGGGTGTGTTCAGGGAATGATGAATAGTACAGACTGTCGGAAACACAGAATATATAAAGGTGTCCTAGTGGGGAGTGATCTAATCAGAGTTGTTGTATATTAAGCTGTAGTGAAGTGTGGATACCAGGAGTCTGGATACTGGTTAGGAGGTTGATCTTGTGGTCCAAGTGATAAGTTATCACAAAGTATACTAAATGCAATTCATGACTATTGGTAAGCCCTGTCTACAGTAATACATTTTAAGTTTCTTAAGTTTAGGAATGATACTATTTTTTAGTATATAACTTATGTTTTAAGATGATGTTATATATCCTGCGGAAACATAAGGGGTAAGTAGTAAAATGCCCTCTATTACTTTAGAATACATACCTCTTCAGTGGGAAGGGCTACATATTCAGTCGGCAGGGGTCTTGGAACTGAGAGGCCAGGTCCTGGCAGGGATACATTTGACAGACGTCTCTTTCTTACACCACTACAGTTATTTGGAATCTTGAAGGCACATCGTTTATGGTAATTTAATCCACAGCCTAAATATATTTTAAAAGGTTAAAAAAATTTTTTTAAACTTTGTAAGTGTGTACATTAAAAAATAGGTGCTTCTTTTATTTATTTTCTCTGGCAGCAATAGTTATCCTAATGAAGAACCCAGATGACAAGCTAAGAAGAATAGGAAAAGTGTAGAAAGGTTATTTAGAAAGGTTAAGTTGGCTAAAGCAGTGGTTTCTTCAAGTGTGCTCCCCAAGGCAGCACCTGAGAATTTGTTAGAAATCTAAATTACTGGGCTCCACCACAGACCTACTGAATCAAAAACTTTGGGGACGGGGCCTAGCTAAGTATGCTTCAACAAGTCCTCCAGGTGATTCTGATACACGATAAAGTCTGAGAACCTCTGGCTTAAAGAACTTCAGCAAACTGTGGACTGTGTACCAAATTCCTCCTATGACATGTGAAAATTATATTAAATTCAAATTCCAATGTTCATAAATAATTTTATTGGAACACAGCATGCTCATTTGTTTACAACCTGTCTATGGCTATTTTCATGCTATCAATACAACAGCAAAGTTAAGTCATTGTAAAGAGACCAAATGGCCAGCAAAATTTAAAATATGTACTCTCTGGCCCTTTACAGAAAAAATTTATTGACTAATCAGAAATGTGCATCTGCATCCCACCCCCTGGTAATTCTAATACAGGATAACCATACCTCTCCAATTCTAATCCTTGGGTACTACCTAGTCACTACCAATGATCTTGTTTTTTCATTGATGATTACTGAATGCAAATGTGAAATCCTATGTCAAATGAAACAAAAGTTTAGAACACATACCTTCACATTTCAGTCCCTGACGTACCAATCCCCAGAGCATCTCACCACAGTAATCACAAAAAGTAGGAGCTTTATAAGAATGTACATAGAGAGTATGTGGACGAATCTGAAAGTCTTCTACTGTGGCCAAAGCTTTTAAAAAAGAAAAATATTCAAATAAACCCTGTACTTGTAATTGTGATGAGATTAAGAACATTGACCATATTCATTTGTCAAAGTACACAGAATCTATTTTTTCTGAAAGTTTCATCTGACCATAAAAATAAATTATTTTCAGCAGCTAATACTGTGGTTTTCAAACTCTATTTTAGGAACTTCACCAACTTCAAATAATTTGAGCTCCAAAAGTAGGTCTATAGGTAGGTATTTTGACCTCCAAAAGCATTTTCTCAGAGTGATAACTGCAAATAATTGTCAAGATTTATTTTAGCTAGTTAAAAACTATTTAACATAATGTACTGGGAAATAGAACACTAAACTTAAAAAATAAACTGCAGAACTTAACATTAAGTTATAGCAATGTTTCTGTGGGGAACACACTCAGTTCTAATGTAGGATCCCAGGATACACTCTTGTCTGTTCTCCAGAGTCCTAGTGGTTAGGATAAAGAGACTCTTTTCCCCTCTGTGGGCAAGTCAACAGCAGCAGATGCAACCACCATCAGACATCCTCTCAACACCACCTGCAAGTCATTAGTGGATATCCCCGTGGCCTGATGTAGGGTCCAGGGCAAAAGAGGAATACATGTGAGCATGACCTCCAGGGAGGACCAGGAGTGAAGGCCCTTTGGAGTGAAAAGAAAGACAAGGATTGCGATGTGTACAGAATTTGGGGTTGTGGTAGAGAAGATGAATGGTAAGGATAAGAGACTAATAAGGAAAGGTGATGGTCACAGAAGATCTCAAGAACAGGCTGCAAATATAAATTTGGGAAGAGGAAAAAAAATGGTGGCAGTACTCTGGACTCTTGACTGGCTTTCCTTCCTTTCTTTCTCTTCCATTTCTTTCCTTTCCTCCCTCCTCTTCTCCTCTCTTCCTCCCTCTTTCCTTTGCTGCCAAATAAGAAGTTTTGCAGGCCTACTATATACATTCTTTGTTCCTTTACACTTCTCACTAACAATCCTGCCCACTTGTTGGATGAGATAATAGCAGGAGCTAAAGAACAATGGATGGCAAGAACGGGTGAGAAAGGAAAGGAGAGAATAAGAAAATGTCCACAGAGAACAAAAAGAGAAGGAGCATTATATAAGTTATGGAATCAACCAGTATTGCAGTTTCTTCTTCCACATCTTCATTATTTCTCCTTTTTTTCTCATTTTCTTTTCTGAACCCTAATTCTCTCCTATGCTCTTCACAGAAATGGGGAAAGGGACCAGAATTTCAGTGTAATTGTTTTATTTCTTTGATTCAAAAGATGAACGTATTTCTCTTCTGGCTCAATTGATAATTCCCTTAGCTTAGTAACACTCAAATAAGTAATTCAGGGCTTATTTTCCTACTTTCTCATCTGTGATATAACCTTCCTGAAAGTAAAAATCACATAGTAACCATTATTATATATGAAAGAAGTAAGCAACTGTAGTACAAAGTATAATTGAACACAGCATTTAGTTAAATGCAAAAAATAAGCCTTGCTGAAAAGAAAGGCAACAAAATAAACTATTTACTTACCTGAAAGAACAACTTCTACTAGGTCTCCTTCATGTATTTCATCTGCTGAGGTAATCAGCTGCAAAATATTTTCTGAGTTCATGTCATGGCGAAAGAGAAGAATTTTGTCATACATGCCAAAGAATCCACACTCTGGAAACTGCAGGAAAATAGTCCTATATCAGTATACCTACAGCTTTTTATTTTTATAAGTAAATGTCTCAACCTTATAAAATAATTTTAAATGTAGTTTTTAGCCTAACACTATTTGCTAACAATTCTATTAATATCCAAAAAGATCGACCATGTGCTCAAGCATCCTGGTTAATTCTCAAGTTCAAAAATATAAAAGTAAGCAATATAAATAATTGTTGATTATCTTAAAACATGTGTCTCTTAGAAGTACAGAATTTCTTTATTCAGTTACTGATGGAGAATACAATCTTGAACTTAGTGCTTCTCTTACAAAGCCTGAAAGATAAGCAGTCTTTCCTGTCCTCTAGAACTGAGCTTCCCATACGGTTAGCTACCAGCCACATGCAGTTATTTAAATTTAATTAAAGTTAAATAAAATTAAAAGTTTAGTTCCTCAGTCACCCTAGCCACATTCCATGTGCTCAATCACCACCTTAGCTACTGGCTATCATTTTGGACACTGGAGATATAGAACACTTCCATCATCACAGTAAATTCTACTGAATAGTGCTGGTAGAAGATCAATAATTCCCAAACTACAGTCACAGGAGTACCAATCCCTACATTTCTGCCAAATGGACCTATAGTTCCTAGCATTTATCTAATACTTTCTTTAATATACTCACTGTAATTACAAATACATGATTCTTTATGGTAGCTTTCTTTTCAAAAAATCTTTGCCCAGAGCAGGAGACTTACAGATCTGTTGACATATGCCCTATGTGTAAATATTTCAAGGCTTCTACATTTTGTGACTACACTACTGAGACACTCTGGGGATTAGTACCCCAAGGACTAAAATATGAAGGTGTGAGTCTAAAATGTTTTATAGTTAATAAAGTTGTTTAAGAGACAACTTTAAGTACTTGCCTTACAAAATAACTTTAATTTTTAAAACAGTTTTTAAAAAGGCCATTTTCTAAACTATCAGTACCTTGCAAAATGCTGCTACAGATAGTTCCAATTTCTTTAGTTGATTTCAAAACCGTATACTCTCACTGATTTATTTTGACTCCTCACAGAATATCCTTTAATGAACTATACAGTATGTCACTGTCCTGCCCTGAATGGCCTGATATATATCTGTCACACTAAACTGTAAATGCATTTTTGCAGGGATGTTGCTGAGGATGGTTCACCTACTTCATATAGTAGCCCTTCTTTGTGAGGACCCATAAAAGAAATTTCTCTGGTTGGTTTTATAATATGAACAATTTGATCATGTAACTAACTAATCATGTTTTCTTGTTTACTTTGCCCACTGCAAAAGGCCAAGCCTAATTTGTAACCTAATTCTAACATCAGTCTAGGATCTTATGGCATATGTTTTAGGTGCAGATACCAACCTAGCTTCATCTTATTTTGTGACCTTAATTTTCCCATTAAAAATTCTTACATGCATCTCTAAAAAAGTCTCAATTTTTTGGGAAAAGGTTGAATTTTTAAGAATTGAAAATGACTTAATTAGAAATTTTAAAGTTTATTTGCATTTTTTAAAACCTACTGAGTAAATAATGAAAAAGTGCAGAAATATTTAGAATTTTTATAATGCTCATTCTCTTTTCAATTATTTGAGTTACCAATATTTATAAAACCTCATAATGTGCTTTAAACATATCTCTAACAGCTTAAAATTTTTCCATTGAAAAGAGTAAAAATATAGAATCAAAAATTATTTTCAGGGGCTTCCCTGGTGGCGCAGTGGTTGAGAGTCTGCCTGCCGATGCAGGGGACACGGGTTCGTGCCCTGGTCCGGGAAGATCCCACATGCCGCGGAGCGGCTGGGCCCGTGAGCCATGGCTGCTGAGCCTGTGCGTCTGGAGCCTGTGCTCCGCAATGGGAGAAGCCACAACAGTGAGAGGCCCGCGTACCGCAAAAAAAAAAAAAAAAAAAAAAAAGTAAAATAGATTTAGTTATTATTAAATTAGAAAACATCTAATGGGGAGTAAAACATCCCCATAACTTAGCTGCAATAATTCTTAAGGATTAATAAAAAGGATTTCACATTCCATCCTTATAAAATCTCTAACAAAATATTTGTATGAATAAAACTCATTTTAAAAATTCACTTTAAAAAAAATTCACGTCCTCTAAATGTAAGGCTCTATGATTGTAAAGGTAAGACAGTCAGAAAAAAAAAAAAAAAAAAAAGACAGTCAGTCTTTGCCTTCCAGGGGCTTACAATCTAGTAGAAAGAGAAATAAAACAAATATATAACATGATAAGAGAAATGCCAAGAATGAAAAATATAATTCTAGAAGAGGGAATAAAACTTTAACTGGGAATGTAGACAATCACTTCAACAGTGATATTTGAGCAGAATCATAAAAAGAGAAGCAAGGGTTCCATGGGCAGAAAGTGAAAGTGAAAGGGTCATCATTGAGAAAGTACAAGGTAAACGAGAGAAGCTAAGTCATTGGACCCCTACCATTGGAGAATGAAGTGGGTGGGGAGAAAGAAGGCAAAAAAGTACACAGGAGCCCAACGGGACCATACAAACAGAGAAGCTTGGCATCAACAGAGCTGGGTTCAAGCTTTGCAACCTACCAACTACAGCACCTTACATAAGCTGCTTAACCTCTCAAAGATCAACAGGAATATTAACTTTTAACGGTTCTTATCAAAATTAAATTACTTGATGTTTATAAAAAACTCAGCACTATGATCAATAAAAACTAGTAGTTTATATTATTCTATATCCAAAGGGGGAGAGACAAGTGGTTCCAGAGCAAGGCCGTAACATGATCAAATCTGTATTTTAAAGGGATAATGCTGACAGCACTGTGTAGCAGGAAGTGGAACAAGAAGAGACAGAGCAAGCTCCTAAATAGAAGGCAGAAGCTATTGGTCAGGAAAGAGGTATCAGGGTCTGGATTTTACAGTAAGAAGATGGAAAGCAAGACAACAAGGAACACTTCCCTCTAGAAGCTACCTCTGGTAAATTATATGGATCACTTATACTGTTTTGACCAAACTAAAAGTCCTCATAACTGAATAACTAAATAAACACATCAATGAGAGAGGAAAAATATTAAAATAAAAAATTTGTCTTAGAAAAAACACATATAAAATAATCTTGATAAACACACGACCCAATGAAGTCATATTAGCATTATTAAGAGACAAAAGAGCAAACAAAAAGAATTATAGGGAGTATTAAGAATATTTATTTAAAATAAGCATTTGTGTACCAAACTGGAAAGTCTTCAGTGATGATAAGGAATAAAGTAACTTTCTAGCAAATGTTTACACACTATATTCATCTATATAATTGAGAAATTACAGAATTCCAAGGGGGAGGAAATGTAATAACTAGCCTGTGAAAAAGAGATTTCTGCTATTCATAATTATGATCTACAGGTGTGTTTAGCAGGATATGTAGGAATTCTCTGAAAACAAGGGTCCCCACAAAATGAAGTAAAAGAAAATGTGACCTGAAGAAAAGCAGGAGAGAATATTAAATATTGTCACTGAACATCAGGAAACACTGTGGCCAACCTTTAAAAATATTATGATCTTGAGGCATGAGTATATTAAACATTTAAAAAGAAGAAAACAAGGAAATAAAACATAAACACACACTTTAAAAAACCTAAACAATTGTACTGAGGAAAAACCCCACAAAAAAATGAAAAATAAAACCCTGTTAATAATTATCTGAATATATAGGGATTGTTCATGATTTTTAAAAATTCAGAAATTGGTTTTCAATCAAGAGAACCATTTCCTAAGACAATGTCTCACCTTTGGTCACACACTGGAGTCATCTATGGAGCTTAAAATCACATCTGGTATTTTCACCCCAAGCATCTTTACCATAGACATCTTTGCAGGAAGCATTTTTGCCACATAACTAATTGGCCATAAGGCAATTTTGCCATCAAAGATAAAATAACTGGTTGACAGTTTGGTTTCAAAGTGCATTAGCATTTCTTTCTCTTTTTTTTAACACCTTTATTGGAGTATAATTGCTTTACAATGGTGTGTTAGTTTCTGCTTTATAACAAAGTGAATCAGTTATACATATACATATGTTCCCATATCTCTTCCCTCTTGCATCTCCCTCCCTCCCACCCTCCCTATCCCACCCCCTAGGTGGTCACAAAGCACCGAGCTGATCTCCCTGTGCTATGCGACTGCTTCCCACCAGCTATCTATTTTACGTTTGGTAGTGCATATGTCCATGCCACTCTCTCACTTTGTCACAGCTTACCCCTCCCCCCTCCACCATATCCTCAAGTCCATTCTCTAGTAGGTCTGTGTCTTTCTTCCCGTCTTGTCCCTAGGTTCTTCATGACTTTTTTTCCCCTTAGATTCCATATATATGTGTTAGCATACGGTATTTGTTTTTCTCTTTCTGACTTACTTCACTCTGTATGACAGACTAGCATTTCTTCTAGTTAGCAACATTATTGATTGCTTTATTGAGCTGACGAATGAGGATGATTTGCCCCAAGAGTTGGTTTCTTATTTTAAAATACACTACACATTGGAGGAGAAAGAGGCCGAGGGCCTTAAAGGTGCAGAGTTGATCCCAGATTTCTCATACAATTTTGCAATGTCTACCAACAGACATGTGATACAAACAACAATGTAGAAGGCTTTCACAACACAATACAAAGCTCAGTTACAAATATGCATCCTAGTATTTGGAAACTGATACCTCTCTTAATGAAGGAAGAAATTTTAATGAAAAAGTGCAATGCTGAATGAGAAGAGGAATGAATAAGCAAAAAAATGTGTACGGTAGAACAATGTGTGCACTAGGAGTGCTGACCCCTATGCAATCAAAAATCCATGTATAACTTGAAAGTTGGCCTCTGTTCTGCAGCTTTGCACCCAGATTCAACTGACCACAATCATGTAGTACTGTAGTATGTATGAACAAAAGACTTGAATGTTTGTGACAAAAATGACTGTGGCAAAGATATCTACAGCAAAGATGCTTAGGGAAAGTATCTAAGAACACTTAAAACAAAAGATGCTAAGGCTCTCTTCCCGGGTTTATGGTTAAGCTCTGGGGAACATGACATGGACATCTGAATTTTATATTTACTTTTATATTATTCGGTGTATTTATTATATATACTCTTTTAAAAAATAGACTTTTAATAGTTTGAGTTACAGAAAAATTGAGACAATAGTACAGTGAGTTTCCATATACTCCATACCCAATTTCCCCTATTATTAACATTTTCACTATGGTACATTTGTTATACTTAATGAACTAATATTGATACATTATCATTAACTGAAGTCCTTAGTTTTTACCCAATGTCTTTTTCTTGTCCCAGGATCCCATTTAGGATACCATATTTCCTTTAATCGTCATATCTTCTCAGGCCCCTTTTGGCCATGACAGTTTCTCTGATTTTGCAGGGTTTTGAGGACCCTGACTGTTTTGAGGAGTACTACTGTTCAGGTGTTTTGTCAGATGCCTCATTATTGGAATTTTTCTCATGTTTTTCTCATTATTAGACTGGAGTTACAGGTTTGGGGGAAGAAGACCTCAGAGGTAAGGTGCCATTCTCAACATATCATCATATCAAGCGTACCTACCATCAACATCATTTATAACCACTGATGTAGACCTTGATGATCTGGCTGAGGTCATGTTTGTCAGGTTTCTCCACTGGAAAGCTACTTCCCCCTCCCACCAATACCATACTTCCCCCTCCCACCAATACCATACTCTTTAGAAGTAAGTCACTATGCACATCCCACACTTAAGAAATGACAATTTATGTTCCCTGTCCTTAAAGGCAAAGTATCTATATAAATTATTTGGAATTCTTCTGTATAGGAGATTTTTCTATTTCTTACCATTTATTTATTCATCCAAATGTATTTCATATGTATATATCTCAGTTTGGACTCATGGATAATTATTTTATACTTTGGGATATAATATACATTTTTAGAATATAATTTTATTTATTTTTTAGTAGGCAATTTATTCACATGGTTCAAAAATTTAAAAGTACAAGAGTAGAGGGACTTCCTTGGTGCCACATGGTTAAGAACCCACCTGCTAAAGCAGGGGACATGGGTTTGATCCCTGGTCCGGGAAGATCCAACATGCCACAGAGCAACTAAGCCCATGTGCCACAACTAATGAGCCTGAGCTCTAGAGCCCACAAACCACAACTACTGAAGCCCACGCACCTAGAGACTGTGCTCTCTAACAAGAGAAGCCACAGCAGTGAGAAGCCCACGTACTGCAACAAAGAGTAGCCCACTCGCCGCCAACTAGAGAAAGCCCTCATGCAGCAACAAAGACCCAACACAGCCAAAAATAAATAAATAATTTTTTTTTAAAGTACAAGAGTAGAGTTCAAAATCTATGCCCTAGTTGCCCAGTGATCTCTGCCATAGTCAACAATATTGCCAGTTTTCTCAGTATCCTTCTGAACGTATTTTATACCTAAATAGTAGACATGGACATATCTTTTCCTCATTTTACACAAATGGTGGCATACTATAAAGTGTTGTGTCTTGTTCTCTTTTCCACTTAGCAATATATTTTAGAGATCATTCCATAACAACAAACAAAGAACGTTTTTATTCTTTTTTAATTTTTAACAGCTGCATAGTTTTATTTTACCAGTTCCCTACTGAAGGGATATGGGTTGAGGAGTAAAACTAAAGCCAAACAATCTTGAGTTCAAATCCTGATCCATTTCACTTACTAACTATACAACCTTGGCTTATTTAACTTCAGTTTCTCCATTTGTAAAATAGTACCTACTTTGTACGGCTGTCATGAAAATTTAAAAAGTGAATATATGTAAACAGCTTAGAACTCCTGACATGTTCTCAGTGCCACATGAATTGAAGCTACTATTTCGAATCTTGTTATTACAAACAATACCCAGTGTATAATCTTATATACACACTTTTTTCCATCTTTTGAGTATATGAGTAGGATATTTCCTAGAAGCATATTTTCTAGGTTAAAGAACATGCACATTTGACATTTTTAGACATTGCCAAAATGCTCTTTACAGAGGCTATACCATTTATACATGTAATCTACATGTAATCGTTGAAATGGAGACTAAACAACATGCTATTAAAAAAACCAATGGATCAATGATGAAATCAAAGAGGAAATTTAAAAAATACTTCAAGAAAAACAACAATGAAAACACAACCATATAATATCTATGGGATGCAGCAAAAGCAGAGGGAAGTTCATACCCATACAAGCCTTCCTCAAAGAACAAGAAAAATCCCAATTAAACAACCTAATCTTCCACCTAAAAGAATTAGAAGAAGAACAAAGAAAACCTAAGGTCAGCAGAAGGAAGTAATAAAGATCAGAGTAGAAATAAATAAAATAGAGATTAAAACAAAATAACAGAGAAATCAATAAAACCAAGAGCTAGTTTTTTGAAAGTATAACAAAACTGACAAACCTCTGGCCAAGCTCACCAAGAAGAGAGGACCCAAATAAGCAAAATAAGAAATGAAAGGGCTTCCCTGGTGGCACAGTGGTTGAGAGTCTGCCTGCCGACACAAGGGACATGGATTCGTGCCCCAGTCCGGGAAGATCCCACATGCTGCAGAGCGGCTGGGCCCGTGAGCCATGGTTGCTGAGCCTGTGCATCCGGAGCCTGTGCTCCACGACAGGAGAGGCCACAACAGTGAGAGGCCCATGTACCGCAAAAAAAAAAAAAGAAATGAAAGAGGAGAAATAACAACCAATACCACAGAAATACAAAATACCATAAGAAAATATTATGAACACTTATATGCCAGAAAAATGGACAACCTATAAGTAATGGACAAGTTTCTAGAATCATACAGCCTTCCAAAACTGAATCAAGAAGAAACAGATAATTTGAACAAACTGACCACTAGAAGTGAAATGGAACCTATAATTTTAAAAACTCCCTGCAGGGCTTCCCTGGTGGCTCAGTGGTTGGAAATCTGCCTGCCAATGCAGGGGAAACAGGTTCGAGCCCTGGTCTGGGAAGATCCCACATGCCGCGGAGCAACTAAGCCCATGAGCCACAACTACTGAGACTGCACGTCTGCAGCCTGTGCTCCGCAACAAGAGAGGCCACGATAGTGAGAGGCCCGCGCACCGCAATGAACAGTGGCTCCTGCTCGCTGCAACTGGAGAAAGCCCTCACACAGCAATGAAGACCCAACACAGCCAAAAATAAATAAATAAATTTATATTAAAAAAAAAACAACAACAACTCCCTGCAAACAAAAGTCCAGGAGCAGATGGCTTCACCAGGGAATTCTACTAAACATACAAAGAAGAACTAATACCGATCCTTTTCAAACTCTTCCAAAAGACTGAAGAGGAGGGAACACTCCCCAAGTCATTCTATGAAGCCATAAACACCCTGATACCAAAACCAGACAAAGACACTACCAAAAAAGAAAATTACAGGTCAATATCTTTGATGAACATAGATGCAAAAATCCTCAACAAAATATTAGCAAACCAAATCCAACAACACAGAAAAAGGATCATACACCATGATCAAGCTGGATTCATTCCAGGGTCACAAGGATGCTTCAAATATATCAATGTGATACACCACATCACCAAAGAAGAGACAAAAACCACATGATCATGTCAATAAATGCAGAAAAAGCATTTGATAAAATTCCACGTACATTTATGACAAAAACTCTTGCCAAAGTGGGTACAGGGGGAACATATTCCAACAAAATACAAGCCATTTTTGATAAACTCACAGCCAACATAATACTAAATGATGAAAAGCTAACAGCCTTCTCACTAAAACCTAGAACAAGACAAGGATACCCACTCTCACCACTTCTATTCAACACAGCACTGGAAGTCCTAGCCACAGCAATCAGACAAGAAAAATAAAAGGTACCCAAATCAGAAGGGAAGAGGTAAAACTGTCATTATATGGAGATGACATGATACTCTATATAGAACACCTTAAAGACTTCACACAAAAACTAGTAGAACTGATAAGTAAATGCAGCAAGGTAGCAGGAAACAAGATTAATATACAGAAATCTTTTATATTTCTTTACACTAACAATAAGGTATCAGAAAGTAAAACAACAACAAAAAACTCCCATTTAAAATTGCATCGAAAAAAAAAAAAGGCCAGCCATCAAAGCAAAAAAAAAAAAAAAAAAAAAAAAAAAAAACCTACAAACAAACAAACAAACAAACAAACAAAAAACCACATAGGAGGGCTTCCCTGGTGGCACAATGGTTGAGAATCCGTCTGCCGATGCAGGGGTCACGGGTTCGTGCCCTGGTCCAGGAAGATCCCACGTGCCACGGAGCGGCTGGGCCCATGAGCTATGGCCACTGAGCCTGTGCGTCCAGAGCCTGTGCTCCGCAATGGGAGAGGCCACAACAGTGAGAGGCCTGCGTACCACAAAAAAAAAAAAAAAAAAAAACCACCTAGGAATAACCCTAACCAAGGAGGTGAAAGACTTATCTGCTGAGAACTATAAAACATTGATAAATGAAACTGAAGTTGATTCAAGGAAATGGAAAAATATCCCATGCTCTTAGATTGGAAGAATTAATATAGTTAAAATGTCTATAATACCCAAAGCAATCTACAGATTTAATGCAACCCCTATCAAATAACCCATGCCATTTTTCACAGAACTAGAACAAATAATCTTAAAATTTATATGGAACCACGAAAGACCCAGAATTGCCAAAGTAATCCTGAGGATAAAGAACAAAATTGGAGGCATAATCCTTCCAGATTTCAGGCAATACTACAAAGCTACAGTAATCAAAACAGGATGGTATTGGCATAAAAACAAACATATGAATCAGTGGAACAGAACAGAGAGCCCAGAAATAAACCTATGATCAATTAATCTTTGACAAAGGAGACAAGAATATACAATGGAGAAAATGACAGCGTCTTCAGCAAGTGATGCTGGGAAAACTGGACAGCGGCATGTAAATCAATACAGTTAGAACACTCCCTCACACCACACACAAAAATAAACTCAAAATGGCTTAAAGACTTAAATATAAGACATTACACCATAAAAATCCTAGAAGAGAAGACAGGCAAAACATTCTCTGACATAAATTGTAACAACGTTTTCTTAAGTCATCTATCAAGGCAATAGAAATAAAAACAAAAATAAACAAATAGGACCTAATCAAACTTAAAAGCTTTTGCACAGCAAAGGAAACCATCAACAAAACAACAGACCACCTATGAAATGGGAGAAAGTATTTGCAAACAAAGGGACTGACAAGGGCTTAATGTACAAAATATACAAACAGCTCATACAACTCAATATCAAAAAAACAAACAGCCCAATCAAGAAATGGGAAAAAGACCTAAATAGACATTTCTTCAAGGCAGACATATAGATGCCCAACAGGTACATGAAAAGATGCTCAACATCGCTAATTATTAGAGCAATGCAAATCAAAACTACAGTGAGGTATCACCTCACACTGGTCAGAATGGTCATCATCAAAAAGTCTACAAATAATAATGGACAGGGTGTGGAGAAAAGGAACCCTCCTACATTGCTGGTGTGAATGTAAATTGGTGCAGCCACTATGGAGGTTCCTTAAAAAGCTAAAAACAGAGTTACCATATGATCCAGCAACCCCACTCCTGGGCATGTATGTGGAAAAGACAAAGCTCTAATTCAAAAAGATACATGCAGCCCAATGTTCATAGCAGCACTATTTACAACAGCCAAACCTACTGTATAGCACAGGGAACTCTACTCAATATTCTGTAATAACTTATATGGGAAAGAATCTGGAAAAGAATGAATATATACATGTATAACTGAATCACTCTGCTGTACACCTGAAACTAACACAACACTGTAAATCAACTATACTCCAATAAAATTTTTTTTAAAAAGCCAAGACATGGAAGCTACCTAAGTGTCTATCAACAGATGAATGGATAAAGAAGATGTGGTTGGCAGATAGACAGACACAGACAGGCAGAATGGAATATTACTCAGCCACAAAAAGGAATGAAATAATACCATTTGCAGCAACATGGAAGGACTAAGCGAAGTAAGTCAGACAGAGAAAGATAATATATAATCACTTACATGTGGAATCTAAAAAATAATACAAATGAACT